>NC_064921.1:587049339-587357839 GCF_023897955.1 Schistocerca gregaria
ATACTTTATATCGCTACCTCGTGGTTTAACAAAGCTGCATTTGCGTGTGATGTCCCTGGCATGTGGCTTACCTCGTGCTCGAATTCACTAAGCTTAAGTGTCCATCGAGTTAATCTACTAGATAGATCTTTCAAAGCAAGTTACCATTTCAATAAAGCATGGTCTGTTACGACCTTAAACTTCCTACCATACATATAATACCGAAAATAAGTAATACCACATAAGAGCGCCAACGTCTCTTTCTCCATTGTTGAGTAGTTACGCTCCACCTTTTAACTGCCTTGATGCGTAAGCTACTGAGTGTTCCTGACTATCTATCATATTTTCCAAAACACAGCTGGCTGCCTCATTTGAAGCATTACGCGATAGGATAAACTCTTTCTCGAGATCTGGAAAAATCAATACAGGATCTGAAACTAATATTTCCTTCAATTTTTCAAATGCCTCCAGATATTCCTGGCACCAGTGCAACTTTGTCGCCTTCTTCGGGTAGCTTGTTCAAGGGTCGAGCTATTTTCACAAAGTCCTTCACGAACCATCTGTAATAATTTAAGAGGCCATTGAATGACTGTACCTTCTTAGTCGATTGTGGCATTGGATGATTTTGAACTGCATCTGTAAGACGAGGTCTGTACGCCACACTCAGTAATCACGTGCCCCAGGTAGTTTACCAGACTTGGGGCAAAATGGCGCTTGTCCATACTTAACGTCAAATGTGTCGATTGTTTAGACATCCTCCAAACGTCTCATATGCACCTATACATCCTTTGAATAGACAGTTATGTCATCGAGATAAATCAAACAAATGTTGGGCTTTAATCTTCTCAGTACCTCATCTAACAACCGCTGAAAAGTTGCCGCTGCTTTCTTTAGTCTAAATGGCGTATGTAATGAAAATGTCCTCTCCATTGATAGTATCCACTTCTGAGTTCCATAGCTGCAAAGAACCGAGACTGACTCCGATTATCCAAAGTTTCCGTGATGTTTCTAACTGGATAAGCATCCGAAATGGTTCACTCACAGTATAGTTCACGCATGTATAGTCACAGCAAAATCTGTATTTCCGTGTCCCGTCCGCCGACATCTTTGGCACGACGACAGGGACTGTCACCCGGTTCCATGATCCCATCCCACAGTTGTTGTTCATTAAATTCTTTTACCAAAGGTTGCAGCTGCTTTGCTATATGGTACGGCTTCCTACAACTCAGTGTGCTTTCCCCTGTCGGAATGCGATATTGCGTCAGAGAGGTTTCCGGTAACTCTCCGTTAGCACAAAATTAATCACTAAACCTCAGCAGCAAGTTCTCCATAGCCACTGGATAACTGCCCTTCAAATGACCTAATTTGCCTCGTAACACTTCCGATAGTTTGCTTGTGGCTTTCCTCTAGGCTCGAACAATCGAAATCCTCATCTTCCAAGACTTCCAGAGTAGCTATTATTGCACCCTTTGACAGATTCACTTCCCCTCCGCCGAAGTTACCCACACTAACCAGAATCATCTGTTCCCCATTAAGGTCACTAGCATGTGCCAAACTCCTACATATAAAACAATGCGAACTATCCAACTCTTCATTGGTTAAGAGTGGTAAAACAACATATAATGCTTCCCTTGGCAAATCCGTAGCACTGAAACCCATACTATCATTTCCGCACCAACTGGTATTTTATACTACTGATCGATCTTTGCTGAAAACGTACTCAGTTTAGTTGGTCTCACCCCCTTGATAGCTGGGCCTTGCGCTATTGCCTCAGTTGCAGCTGTTTCCCCAAGTTGAAACAAAGTGACACTGAGTTCCACTGTGCGCAGCAAAAGACCAATCTTAGTTGATGTTTGTCAAGAAAGTCTAGCCCGAGAAACACGGAATAACCTTCTCCTACGTATGACAACACCTCCATGCGTTCGCTGAAGTTAAGTTTTCCTGGCCGCAAACTCTAGTGCTGCCGTACCCAATGATTCCACCCTATTATCGCTAACCTCACATAACCTATACCGTGGTGGCCCCAATCTCCGTTTTTCCCCTTGATATCCAAACTGATAACGGACACATTCAGACCCGTCTCAACCAAAAGTCTCTGTTTCCTCACCCACTAAGCCACTAAACTACATTCTGTCTTGCACTAACTTATTCCGTGCTACGGTCTATCGGGACTGTCTTCCAACGGGTGAAACGATCCCGTTTGCACTTAACGACTGCTTCCCTCGCCGGTGCTTTCCACCCTTCTTACCTCTACTCTCAAATGCTCGGTGGCCCGTTATGCCACACAAATAGCACTTTGATTGCTTACACTGCTTCTTACGTGACCCTCCCGACCACAACTATAACACTTCAGAAGCGAACACGGGGTGATTTACTTTCTGCTTTGTGACCATATCCACATACTCTATAAGTGCTGCGATCCTAAGAGCTGACTTTAAGTCCTCCAGGTCACATTGCACCTGTGACATTTCAGCGGGTATACAATGCAAAAAAAAAAAAAAAAAAAAAAAAAAAAAAAAAAAAAAAAAAAAAACCAAAAAAAACACAAAAAAAAAACAACACTGCTCTATTTTCTACCATCTCTAACAGCACCCTATTACCTTCTGCATTCTGTGTCTGTACACGATGTCTTTGCATTTAGCTTAAGGACTATATTCGGGTTCCGCTGAATAGGTCAGGAGTGCACTACACTCAGCTGGCGGCTACACGGGTAGCGGAGGCTGTGTGGCATGGACTGGGCGGTTTTTTGGGTTAGAAGGCCTCGGGAAAGTGCGGGATGGGCTGCAATGTCAAAGGGTGCTTGGCAATTACAGGACGTGCTTGGATCAAGGAACAGTCGGAATTATAGTTGTAAACTGTTGTAGTTGCGCTGGAAAAGTCCCTGAGCTTCAAGCGCTAATAGAAAGCACAGAAGCTGATATCGTTATAGGTACAGAAAGCTGGCTAAAGCCTGAAATAAGTTCTGCAGAAATTTTTACGAAGTCTCAGACGGTGTTCAGGAAAGATAGATTAGGCAGAATTGGTGGTGGAGTGTTGGTGTCTGTCAGTAGTGGTTTATCTTGTAGTGAAGTCGAAGTAGATACTCCGTGCGAATTGGTGTGGGTGGAGGTTATACTTAACAGCCGAATTAAGTTAATAATTGGCTCCTTCTACCGACCCCCAGACTCCGATGATACAGTTGCGGAACAGTTCAGAGAAAGTTTGAGTCTCGTAACAAATAAATACCCCACTCATACGGTTATAGTTGGTGGGGACTTCAACCTACCCTCGGTATGTTGGCAAAAATACTTGTTCAAAACCGGTGGTAGGCAGAAAACGTCTTCCGAGATTGTCCTAAATGCATTCTCCGAAAATTATTTAGAGCAGTTAGTCCACGAACCCACGCGAATTGTAAATGGTTGCGAAAACACACTTGACCTCTTGGCCACAAACAATCCAGAGCTGATAGAGAGCATCATGACTGATACAGGGATTAGTGATCACAAGGTCATTGTAGCTAGGCTCAATACCATTTCTTCCAAATCCATCAGAAACAAACGCAAAATAATTTTATTTAAAAAAGCGGATAAAGTGCCACTAGAAGCCTTCCTAAAAGACAATTTCCATTCCTTCCGAACTGACTATGCGAATGTAGACGAGATGTGGCTCAAATTCAAAGATATAGTAGCAACAGCAATTGAGATATTCATACCTCATAAATTGGTAAGAGATGGAACGGATCCCCCGTGGTACACAAAAAAGGTCCGAACGCTGTTGCAGAGGCAACGGAAAAAGCATGCGAAGTTCAGAAGAACGCGAAATCCTGAAGATGGGCTAAAATTTACAGACGCGCGAAATTTGGCACGTACTTCGATGCGAGATGCCTTTAATAGGTTCCACAACGAAACATTGTCTCGAAATTTGGTAGAAAATCCGAAGAAATTCTGGTCGTATGTAAAGTACACAAGAGGCAAGACGCAGTCAATACCTTCGCTGCGCAGTGCCGATGGTACTGTTATCGACGACTGTGCCGCTAAAGCGGAGTTATTGAACGCAGTTTTCCGAAATTCCTTCACCAGGGAAGACGAATGGAATATTCCAGAATTTGAAACACGAACATCTGCTAGCATGAGTTTCTTAGAAGTAGATACCTTAGGGGTTGCGAAGCAACTCAAATCGCTTGATACGGGCAAGTCTTCAGGTCCAGATTGTATACCGATTAGGTTCCTTTCAGATTACGCTGATACTATAGCTCCCTACTTAGCACTCATATACAACCGCTCGCTCACCGATAGATCTGTACCTACAGATTGGAAAATTGCGCAGGTCGCACCAGTGTTCAAGAAGGGTAGTAGGAGTAATCCATTTAACTACAGACCTATATCATTGACGTCGGTTTGCAGTAGGGTTTTGGAGCATATACTGTATTCAAACATTATGAATCACCTCGAAGAGAACGATCTATTGACACGTAATCAGCATGGCTTCAGAAAACATCGCTCTTGTGCAACGCAGCTAGCTCTTTATTCGCACGAAGTAATGGCCGCTATCGACAGGGGATCTCAAGTTGATTCCGTATTTCTAGATTTCCGGAAAGCTTGTGATACCGTTCCTCACAAGCGACTTCTAATCAAGCTGCGGAGCTATGGGGTATCGTCTCAGTTGTGCGACTGGATTCGTGATTTCCTGTCAGGAAGGTCGCAGTTCGTAGTAATAGACGGCAAATCATCGAGTAAAACTGAAGTGATATCAGGTGTTCCCCAGGGAAGCGTCCTGGGACCTCTACTGTTCCTGATCTATATAAATGACCTGGGTGACAATCTGAGCAGTTCTCTTAGGTTGTTCGCAGATGATGCTGTAATTTACCGTCTAGTAAGTTCATCCGAAGACCAGTATCAGCTGCAAAGCGATTTAGAAAAGATTGCTGTATGGTGTGTCAGGTGGCAGTTGACGCTAAATAACGAAAAGTGTGAGATGATCCACATGAGTTCCAAAAGAAATCCGTTGGAATTCGATTACTCGATAAATAGTACAATTCTCAAGGCTGTCAATTCAACTAAGTACCTGGGTGTTAAAATTACGAACAACTTCAGTTGGAAGGACCACATAGATAATATTGTCGGTAAGGCGAGCCAAAGGTTGCGTTTCATTGGCAGGACACTTAGAAGATGCAACAAGTCCACTAAAGAGACAGCTTACACTACACTCGTTCGTCCTCTGTTAGAATATTGCTGCGCGGTGTGGGATCCTTACCAGGTGGGATTGACGGAGGACATCGAAAGGGTGCAAAAAAGGGCAGCTCGTTTTATATTATCGCGTTATAGAGGAGAGAGTGTGGCAGATATGATACACGAGTTGGGATGGAAGTCATTACAGCATAGACGTTTTTCGTCGCGGCGAGAGCTTTTTACGAAATTTCAGTCACCAACTTTCTCTTCCGAATGCGAAAATATTTTGTTGAGCCAAACCTACATAGGTAGGAATGATCATCAAAATAAAATAAGAGAAATCAGAGCTCGAACAGAAAGGTTTAGGTGTTCGTTTTTCCCGCTCGCTGTTCGGGAGTGGAATAGTAGAGAGATAGTATGATTGTGGTTCGATGAACCCTCTGCCAAGCACTTAAATGTGAATTGCAGAGTAGTCATGTAGATGTAGATGTAGATCTGAAAATGCTTCCACAGAATAGTTACGCTGATTCGAAAACGGACTTAATTTCTATCCGAAAAATTGGTGCGCCGTTCTGCTTTCGGTACTGCTGGCACAATCCATTGGCCCACTGCTGGAACGTATGTGCTTTACTCTACGTCTCATGGTAGACAACATATGCTCTAGCGTCCCCCACCAAACGCGTATTAGCAACGTACAGGGTTATTTCATCTGATCACCCACGTACTTCCGCAGCGTCCCTATAATCCTTAACGAAAACTGCCTTGCCAAAGAAGGGATTAATAAGTGCGGCCAATGCCGGGTCATATGGACCAGAAGGCACACTCAGTACAAACTTACTTTCCTGTGACTCTGATTGCGACCGATCGTGACTCTCTTTACAAGCCTATAACTCACGATTAGGTTCGAAATTTCTCTTTTTCATGTGTTCAAACTGCTCTGTTAACGCTTGCATTTGTTAAGTTAAAGCAGCAACTGCATGTGCGGTAGTAGACGTGTTTCCACCATTTTGCTTACTCTATTTCCACCTTTATTCAACTAACCTTTTTTTTTAAAAAAAAATGATAAAATACAATTTCCCATTTAAGTCCATACAAAAAATGTAATCGTAAATTAATTCCGCCAGCGAATCATCGCCCATCTACACTCAGTACAATTACTAGACAGATGACCAGTATGCCTATATACAGAACAAACTGCTGCTACAGCTCTGGTACATGGAAACGTGTGTCCAGACAAATTGCAAAATGGACAACTCACTGGTAGACCACTAAATTCTCACGTCCACCCCTAAACAAAGATAAGTCCACGGTTTCCTGTAGCTTCACAAAAGTACAACTAACTCTGACAATGAGAACAAACATCAAAAATTAGAACTTCAACTCACCATTGTGCTAGGCTGATACCACCGATCCTACGTCAAGTACCACTGCCTCCAACTCTTTCACCAAAACGTAGTGTTGGCCTTGGACGAATTATTTTCCACGCAACGCTTTGTGTTGGAAAGCGAAAGGACCATTTCCTGACACCAAACTGTTACAACCCCCCGAGATCAGGGACTGTAACATGTCACAACGACTGAGAAGTATGGTTTGGGAGATAGGGGTGACTCTTGCCGGAGCCTGCAGAGAGACACAGACAATTGTGTCACTGGCTTTATTCATCGAAGGTACACAGCCGGCATTCCGGTGATGGCGTCGCCCGCGGCACAACTGACTGCTCCTCCAAACGCAACTCTACAACTCGTATAGAGCGCCGAAAGGAAACAGCTGTCCCATATCGTTGTAGTGAGCCTTAGCAGTTCTGGCTGTCCGCCCAGGGCATAGATCTGCACCCAGAAGATCGCAAGTTCGCACCCCGGTCCCACCCCTGTGGAAGGCAGCTTGCAGACCGCCGCACGATGCCACCCAGAAAGCGGAGGCCAGCAGCCCTCTCACATATCTCGCCGGTGGGGCTCCAAGATGTGACCGGCCACAGCTATTGCGCGTCCGTGTAGCGGAGGTTGGCCGCCGATAACCATCACGAGAGGTAGTCGTGGTTGGCTTGCAACTTAAGCAGTCGTCATTCTCTCCGGTTCTAGACGCGGACAGAATGGCGACACGACTGCCTGATTTGAGCCTACGGGCTCGTTTATTCGTGCGTCTCCTCCGTACACCTCTAACGTAGTTCTTCTGCAGTGCTCTTTAACAATTACAATGTCAGCTTTCCTCAGCCCGCTTCGGCCAGTACACACAGGCCACTAGGAGCTATTGTAACTGCAATGTAATGGTTCTTAACAGCACGTCAGTGCCCTATGCTGCCCAGATTACTTGACACTTGTATACAATTCCCGCCAGGCCGTGCCTTCTCGCACGCGAGCGTTGTAAATCTATCTCGCAGAATCGTTTGCTAAATATCAACATTGCCCATGCCTTCGATCCGCGCGACTGCTACGGTCACAGGTTCGAATCCTTCCTCGGCATGGATGTGTGTGATGTCCTTAGGTTAGTTCCGTTTAAGTAGTTCTAAGTTCTAGGGGACTGTTGACTTCAGATGTTGAGTCCGCAGTGCTCAGAGCCATTTGAACCATTTGATGCCTTCGATCCGATGTGACAATCAGCACCCCATCTTCGAACCGTAACTGCTCTCAAATTTACAATAATCCCCCACGCTTCTACATATTCGTGGTGCAGCAAGATAAATACCTAGGGTTTATCATCAATTTTTTCAGTTCAGTTCTACTGGAAGCCTATTGAAAATGAAACCTACTGAATTGTGCACACCTTTCTGTACAATGCTCAAGGAAAGTTATCTAACGAGGGGACCTCACGTACTCGTCATCACCGAGCTCATCCAAATTTATGGCGAATGCAAAGCGCGCCGGCCGTTGTGGCCAAGCGTTTCTAGGCGCCTCAGTCCGGAGCCGTGCTGCTGCTACGGCCGCAGGCTCGAATCCTGCCTTAGGCATGGATGCGTGTGATGTCTTTTGGTTAGTTAGGTTTGAGTAGTTCTAAGTCTAGGTGACTGATGGCCTCAGATGTTGAGTCCCATGGCTCAGAGCCATTCGAACCATTTTTTGAATGCAAGGCTTGGCCAGAAATGAAAGAAAAGAAGTGGAAGCCCCAGATGGCCAAGAGTTTAGAAAAAAAAAAAAAAGCATATTTCGTGTGGATGGAAGAGCCATAACGGTTAATGTCCGCGTAGTTCGCAGCTGCGGTTGGCGCAGAGGAAACAGTGCACAATATTGATCGGAGGGTGGTAAGGTCAAGTTCCAATGTGAAGGGTTCTTATTTTCAAGTTTTGTGTTATTTTTGCCTCAAATAAACCGAAATAATCCACAATGTATTGTTTTATTAGTATTTGGTGAAAGGTATGAAAGTGAAGGCAAAAAAATTGGAATTGCTAATAAACTTATCGGAAGAGATTGTACAGCGTACACGAGAACATTGTGTATAAAATTAAATATTTTTATTGTTTTACAGTTGATGATTTACAATTGCTGGAGTGATATTTATCGTAAAAACAGGGGAAGCAGTAATTTTCACTGCATCTTTCAACCCTCATAAACGCCATATTTTTACATTTACGTGGTTCTTTTAGAGGTTCAATAGGGAAACAGATTAGGTTTACCTTCACAATCAGATTGCCAATGTCTTCACACAAAAAGGCATAAGCATATCCTTTACAACAGACAACAAGATTGGACAGAAGTTACCCCACAACATCGGCACACGAAACCCACTTCATCACACAAGTGTGTACAAAATTGTATGTTTGGACTGTGACTGCTTCTACATAGGCCAGAAAGGCAGATCATTTGAGATTAGACTCAAGGAACACATGACAGCACTAAAAAACAAAAAATACCACACATCAGCAGTAGCCACCCACCTGCATGCAACAAAACACCATGTTAACAACACAAGCATCAGCATCCTACACATCCTATCAAAAGGCAGAAAACTAGACATCCTTGAAACACTCCAAATATACAAACACCAAACAAAACAAACTGAATCCACTTAAATGACAAAAATGACAATGTTTTCAGCAACTGCCTACATCATTAAAAAAATGTACGCACACACACACACACACACACACACACACCTTAATATTTACCACAAATATTGGCAGCCGCCAAGAGTACAAGAGTTTGACCTCATTTACAGATAATTCATCACACCAATAGCTTGTACCCCTTCTCAGCTTGAAACTATGTGTACATCAACTACTGGCACAAATTGTATATCCACGTGCATATTTTAAGGCATTAACAAATGTATCAGCCCAGCCTTTAGGCAGCTAATATATGTAACATGTAATCTTCAGACTCCTTGCCATGTAAAGTTTGCTCTCATACAATCACTCTTTCCAGCCTCTCTTTCTCTCTCTCTCCTCCTGCCTCCAGCCTTTCTCATCTGTCTATTAATCCCAATCAAATATTGTTATTTATGTATAATTTTGCTGCTGTAGCCAATATGATTACTGTACTTGAAGTCTGTAACATTTCACCTGATTGCTATTAACAAGTATGAAGTTTAAGCCATTTTAACATTTCACCTGACTGTATAAACGAGTATGAAGTTTAAGCTGTTTTATCTTGTCAAAATCGGATTTATATGCCACCTGAAGTACACACATATGTATTCGACACCTCAAAACAAACACCTCCAAATCATTTAAAACTTATTCTGTAATGATGTTGTTATGATGTACCGGGTGATCAAAAAGTCAGTATAAATTTGAGAACTTGATAAACCACAGAATAATGTAGATAGGGAGGTAAAAATTGACACACATGCTTGGAATGACATGGGGTTTTATTATAACCACCACATGTTGCTAAACACGTGAAAGATGTCTTGCGCGCGTCGTTTGGTGATGATCGTGTGCTCAGCCGCCACTATCGTCATACTTGGCCTCTCAGGTCCCCAGACCTCAGTCCGTGCCATTATTGGCTTTGGGGTTACCTGAAGTCGCAAGTGTATCGTGATCGACCGACATCTCTACGGAGGCTGAAAGACAACATCCGACGCTAATGCCTCACCATAACTCCGGACATGCTTTGCAGTGCTGTTCACAACATTATTCCTCACTACAGCTATTGTTGAGTAATGCTGGTAGACATATCGAGCATTTCCTGTAAATAACATCATCTTTGCTTCGTCTTACTTTGTTATCCTAATTATTGCTATTCTGAACAGATGAAGCGCCATCCGTCGGACATTTTTTGAACTTTTGTATTTTTTTGGTTCTAATAAAACCCCATGTCATTCCAAGCATGTGTGTCAATTTGTACCTCTCTATCTACATTATTCCGTGATTTATTCAGTTTTCAAATTTATACTGACTTTTCCAACACCCGGTATATTCTTTGTACCTTGCGATAATGTCTTCTCTTCTGCTATACCAACCTTGCACACAGCAGACTCCTGACGCCATATTTGTTTACAAATATGACGGTATACATGTGATATGTTAGGACAACGAAAGGAACCTGTGACCACTGGAGGTGCTCTGTTTTACTTATTTCATGTTTGCCGTTAGATATTAGTTTAATTTCTTGTCAGAAGAAACCCGAAACCATGTTCCGAAATAATGTCTTGTTTCTCCACTAGACAGTGCTATAAGTTCCTATAAAAAATCGTAACACAACACACACACACACACACACACACACAAATGTCATACTAACAAATGTAAATCCACCCGATGATGGAGGTTTAAACCTTTGAAATGCGCCGTGGAGATAAATAAATAAAACGGTAATTGGTAACAGTAAACTTGTTTTTTCAATTAATGTCAACAACAGTCACGGTAAAGCCTAACCTAAAATGTTCGCATTTAAAGTTACCTTCAGAAGCCTATCGAAATACTAAGTCATGTGCGTTGTAATTACAGTCCCATCGTAAAGTTATGTGCAGAGTCCACGCGCTCGCTGTAAATACGCTCCTTCTTTGGAAATTTGTTTACAATCCCAAATTTTCCATTGTCTTTCGTTTTCATGCCTTTTACGAAAATATTGATAAATAAGCTGTACTGAGTATCGTTTCGGTTTGTTTAAGTCTGAATAATGTGAAAATTGAAAATAAAAAATAATGTTCCCGCATGGGACTTGACCCTATGCCACTCAGATTACCGGACTGTGCTCTGTACGTTGTACCAACCGCCGTCTAGAACTAGCGCTAACATTAAAGGCACGTGTCTCGCCCTACGCGTGCCAAAAATGCCACATTTTTCTAAACACTTGACCATCTGGAGCTTCCACTTGTGTCACTTTCATTTCTGGCTAATCCCAGCATATGCGGGGTAGGGTAAATAAAAGCGGCCCGGACGAGTGGATACGATACATACAACCACAGCCCGTGACGCAGAGCGTAGTGCGGGCTGTGTCAATGTGAGTGGTGCAATGCAAAGGGGACGATGGTAACCACAATGGAGTAGCGGGTGTTCGTTGTGGAAAGTTACGTGACAATAAAGTCATGGAAACGGTATGGTCAGTTGTTTGCTGAGAAGTTTAATGGTGTCAAAGTGCCAGCAAAGAGTGCCATGCAACGCTTAGTCAGAAAATGGTGTCAGGCAGGATCCGTTTTGGACAAGTCAAAAAGGCATTCCGAAGCGTGTCCGCACACCAGAAAATGTGGTTGCAGGTCACCAGAGAATGCTTCAGAGTCCTACAAAATCAAACCGACACCTGTCGCAAGAGACCGGCATATTACGTCGACCATGCGAACGAATACTCCGCCTGAACCAACACAGGCATCCCTGTGGAGTGTCTGTTGTTCATGCACTAAAACCAGCAGATGCTCCTCAGCGCCTTCAGTTTTGTGAGTGGCTGTTTATTGATGCAACAATGAATGACTTGGACATGAACCTGTTCTTTATGCCTGATGAAGCCTGGTTTCGTTACGGTATATTGATAATTTTTACTTATGGACCGTCTGTCAGCATCTGAATAAAACACAGTTTTACTGCCATACGCGTTTCGCCTTTATTTTCTGGAAGGCATCATCAGTGGTCTGGAATATGTATATATGTTAGCTATTTAATTTACATTTTTGTCACTGTACCTATAGGTTATAAACAGTTCTGGTGGTTGGTATTTCCTATTAAGTAGTAATGTTTCGAACTGTACTTACAGATTGCGTGGACAATTTCTTACATATTACGCTCCTGTTGCATTTTTGTTGTTCTTCTTCTTCTTATGAATGCCAATTTGCGGTTTTTTTCCACATTCCACAGCACTCTGAACTGAACGCTTGTTTCAATGCAATGTTTTGGTTTCTGTTGCCGACTGTCAAATGTTTTTGCCAAAGATCGAATATTATTGCCAAACTTTCGAGTGTAATTATTGAAGTATCTGTGATCTGTTCGTGTATGCATTTGTGTGTGCGTTTGTGTGTGTGTGTGTGTGTGTGTGTGTGTGTGTGTGTGTGTGTTGGTGCGATTTAATTTTTTTTGTGCTGTGTGTGTGTGTGTTTTTGTGTGATTTAATTTTTTGTGCTGTGTGTGTGTGTGTGTGTGTGTGTGTGTGTGTGTGTGTGCGATATAACCTATACACACAGTGACAAAAATGTAAATTAAATAGCTAACATATGTGCATATTCCAGGCCACTGATGATACCATGCATAAAATAAAGGCGAAACGCATATGTCACTAAAATTGTGTTTTATTCAGTTGCTGTCAGACGGTCCATAAGTAAAAATTATCAATACACCGTAATATTACATTCAACTGAGGAAGACAGGACTAAAAAAGTTGAAGAAGCTTGGTTTCGCCTGAGTGGTTATGTCATCTCACAGAAACATAGGTTCTGGGCAGCGAACAATCCACGCAACTTCCACGAAAGACCATTGCGTGATCAGAAGGTTGGCGTTTGGTGTGCAGTGTCTGCATGCCGCGTTGTTGGACCAATCTTCTTTCATCAGACGCTGACTTCGGCGCGTTACGTTGCCAATAGTTTGAAACCATTTGTGGCAGCATTAACGGAGGAGGAAAATACCTACAGTCACCTCCAACAGGATGGAGCAACTGCCCATACAGCCGGCCGAACCTTGGAGCACATTTACACAACCTTCACGCCTGACAAATTTGTTACGCAATTCCAGCAGCGGAGCTTCGATCCTCCTTCAGTAACTTGTCAATCAGAGCCCAAAAGTGCCAAGAGACGAGTGATGGTCACTTTCAATACCTGCTATAGCCAGGTTAGTACTGTATTTCCTTTCCTCTGCCTTGTTTCTTTGTACACTGAAACTCTGTTTTCCGGACTACTTTTATGTGCTCCAACGTGTACCGTAAATATGACCAACATCGGTGCTAACGAGGCCGTCCCCTTGTAAGTACCAAACTGTTTCCCGCTTGATGTTCACCGAATAAATGTAGTTTCGTCTGAATAAATCAATATTGCGAACACCAAACCCTCCTATCGAATATATGTACAGGGATGGCAAAGTTAGAACCCAACAATGGACTACACAAAAAGTTTGCAAACTAATACCGCACACCAGTCTGACTCTCTTTTCTGGATTAATTATATTCTTGATAAATGCACAGAGTTTCTTAAAATATAACACCATACCAATAAAAGTGAGAGTAAGCAAATAAGACAAGCCTTCAAAGACAGTGGAGATTATTTATCTTAGTCTGACAACATCCGCACTACAAATAAAGATTTGTTTAGGTGCTTCAACACTTCTGTAGTTTGCTTCTCCAAAAGGAATTTACTGTCAAGAATTTATCATTATCAACCTATTCTGTAAGCTTGTCTCATATTTTAGCTATGTACTGGGAGAAACCTCTTACAAGTTCTCAACTCCATATAGTATGTCTTTTCGAAGTACGCTGACAAAGAATTGGCTAAGAAAAATTTATTAATATCAATGAAAATTTCGTTAACCGTTCGTTCTAAAACCATATTTAATTTGCTATGTATTCTTGCATTTGACGCCGTCGTCTTCGTTTTTCTTTTATCCAGCGTCAGGCAGGTTTGGACATTTATGGCACTTCTCCACTTTCTCTGTGTTTCCACCATTCTTCTTCTACGTATAACTGTTTAGTTCCAGCTCAGATTCGTTCTCCTTAAACTAGTGTTTATTGAATCAATCTATCTCGCTCTAGGTGTCCCCCTTGTGTAACTTGGCCTCCATCATTCGTTTTGGTATTCTTCCATTTTCATCTCTCTTTACATGTCAAAACCATTTTAACTTGTTCTTCTCAATTTCCTCATTAAGCTTTTATGTTCCAGTTTCGTTCCTAACATCTTCATTCTCACTCTGTTCTCCCCTTTTCCCTAACATACTTCTTAGGACTTTTCATTTCACTGGCTTGGATTCTACTCTCCTCTGTTGTTGTCATTGTCCAGGTTTCCGATGCATAGACCAACGTGAGTGTAAAGTACGTCTTGTAAGGCACTCTTTACACTTCACTAGCATTTACCTCCCCCAGACTAAGCCCTTCATACACTGGTAAAATACGTTGCTCTGTTGCTAACCTCTCTCTCCATTCTCCATTATCACACTTCTTAGATACTTAAAGTTATCCAAAATTTCAATGTCCTGTCCTTTAATATCAATTTGTCCCTTACCTATTCTGTCTCCCGTGGTTACCACCATGGTATTGCTTTTCTACACATTACATTTCATTCTATATTATATTTGTATCATCTGAAAACAAAACAAAGTTGGCATCTGATAATGTTCCTGATCCATACGTATTATAAAAAATGTATGTATGTATGTTCTTAACCAAACCCGGTACACATATCCTTTACTGTCAGGCAACAATCGCTGTGGGGGTAAGGACCACCTACCTAACAAAGTTCAGAAGATATGACATCATCAACAGTGAGATGCGTGAAAAATTGCCGCATCATGCATGGCGTTTAAATGTATTACATCTGTACTACTAACTGCATTCACAATAAATTTCGCAGACAGTACACATATGCTGCTCAATACACCTACAAAAAGTTCAGAGGATATGACGGCATAAATATTGAAATGCATGATTAACTGGCGCATCGTGCTTGACGTTTAAATCTATTACGTCTTCGCTACTAACTCTATTAGCAATGTATTTCGCGGACAGTATCACTGAATGTACCTACAGAAATACACCATTGTACGACACATATCTGAAGAGATATGACATCATAAACACTGAGATACGTGAAAAATTGCCGCATCATGCACCAAGTTTTAAAACATTTATTCTTTACTACTAAGACATCCGTACAGTCAAATCAAATTAACGAAATCCTTGATGCCCGGCAGCCATTCTGACAGCTTTCAACTACGAAACACAAACGGCTGCACGCGAAAACAGTAGCCATGTATAGTGCTATGAGGAGGCGTTGCCATAGAGGCGTTAACAAAATCGCGTTGCAGACACGCAAAGCAGCTGCGTCCAGCATACAGAAACTGTCTGCAGTTATGGTTCAAATGGCTCGGAGCACTATGCGACTTAACTTCTGAGGTGATCAGTCGCCTAGAACTTAGAACTAATTAAACCAAGCTAGCCTAAGGACATCACACACATCCATGCCCGAGGCAGGATTCGAACCTGCGACCGTGGCGGTTGCTCGGTTCCAGACTGTAGCGCCGAGAACCGCACGGCCACTCCGGCCGGCGTCTGCAATTATGCTTCTCTATTTGGATACTACACTTATACATTTGTCCATTGTGCATGTTTCATTGTACTACTGTTTCGTAATTACACTTCACTGCCAACACAGTTCCTTTTTTTCTTTCGTTACTGACAGAAAACTGGCAATATGAATACCAGGAACAATGTCCGGCATTGTCAGCTAGAATACACAATAAATAGCAAGAGCCTTTAGATAGAACCCTGTGGGACACCACATGTAATGAGTCCTTTGTTTCTTTTTATATTCTGCTGTACTCTTAACGTCTTCTTGACGGTTAGTGTCTTTCTGTGGTGTCCTCGGGGAGTGAGGAGAATGAAGATAAACATAGAGAAGCTTCCTTCGCAACCTTGCCAGTGAATGGATTCCTACAATATGTTTCACAATCCATGTTACACACATAGAGGTTGTAGAGGGGACTTGGTAGATCAAGTTTTACATAGGAACCTATGTCAGACATCGCCATCCAACGACGCTACAGAGCGTCGAAGTTATAGGCACCAGCGCCTGTCTGTGATGCCGTTGCAAACTTTCTAGGATGGCGTAGAAGGATAACTGTATCAATTTGAGATAAGGGTCCCTGTACCGGAAACAAACGAGTCGAAAGTTACAAGCGAAAACCGTTCTGATACCTCAGTGGAGTACATGTACTAGTACCGATGATCCTAAGACTGTAGGGATGTCAACTTTCAGAGGTGGTAGTATAGACCAAAAGAAAGAAAAAATGTCTAATAAACATGAGCTCTAAAATGTATACCTTAAGAGATATGCGCACTTATTCAATAAAGATGTGTTTTGACAGTAGCGAAGATGAAGAAGTGCTCATAGCTCCTCAGGCACGCATTTTAGAGCCCGTGTTTACCGGACATTTGTTTCCTTGTTTTGGTCCATACTAACTTGTGTGAAAGTTACCGTCCCTACAATTTTAGCAACCACAGAACTAGCACATGTATTCCACTGTCAGATGTTTCAGAACGGTTTTCGCTTGTACCTTTCGACTCGTTCTTTTACAGTAGAAAGGCCTATATCCTAAATTGATACATTTATCCTTCTCCGTCGTCGTAGAATGTTAGTAACATCATATCGGAACCACCCTGTATACAGGGTGGTCCATTGATCGTGACAGGGCCAAATATCTCACGAAATAAGCGTCAAACGAAAAAAAACTACGAACAACGATACATGTCTAGCTTGAAGTGGGAAACCAGATGGCGCTATGGTTGGCCCGCTAGATGGCGCTGCCATAGATCAAACGGATATCAACTGCGGTTTTTTAAAAATAGGAACCCCCATTTTTTATTAGATATTCGTGTAATACGTAAAGAAATATGGATGTTTTAGTTGGACCACTTTTTTCGCTTTTTGATAGATGGCGCTGCATTGTCACAAACGTATGGCTCACAATTTTAGACGAACAGTTGGTAACAGGTAGGTTTTTTAAATTAAAATACAGAACGTAGGTACGTTTGAACATTTTATTTCGGTTGTTCCAATGTGACACATGCACCTTTGATAACTTATCATTTCTGAGAACGCACACTGTTACAGCGTGATTACCTGTAAATACCACATTAATGCAATAAATGCTCAAAATGATGTCCGTCAACCTCATTGCATTTGGCAATACGTGTAACGACATTCCTCTCAACGGCGAGTAGTTCGTCTTCCGTAATGTGCGAACAAGCATTGACAATGCGCTGAAGCATGTTGGCAGGCGTTGTCGGTGGATCACGATAGCAAATATCATTCAACTTTCCCCACTGAAAGAAATCCGGGGACGTCAGATCCGGTGAACGTGCCGGCCATGGTATGGTGCTTCGACAACCAATCCACCTGTCATGACATATGCTATTCAATACCGCTTCAATCGCACGCGAGCTATGTGCTGGACATCCATCATGTTGGAAGTACATCGCCATTCTGTCATGCAGTGAAACATCTTGTAGTAACAACGGTAGAACATTACGTAGGAAATCAGCATACATTGCACCATTTAGATTGCCATCGATAAAATGGGGGCCAATTATCCTTCCTCCCATAATGCCGCACCATACTTTAACCCACCAAGCTCGCTGATGTTCCACTTGTCGCAGCCATCGTGGATTTTCCGTTGCCCAATAGTGCATATTATGCCGGCTTACGTTACCGCTGTTGGTGAATGACGCTTCTTCGCTAAATAGAACTTGTGCAAAAAAATCTGTCATCGTCCCGTAATTTCTCTTGTGCTCAGTGGTAGAACTGTACACGACGTTCAAAGTCGTCGCCATGCAATTCCCGGTGCATAGAAATATGGTACGGGTGCAATCGATGTTGATGTAGCATTCTCAACACCGACGTTTATCAGATTGCCGATTCTCGCGCAGTTTGTCCGCTACTGATGTGCGGATTAGCCGCGACAGCAGCTAAAACATCTACTTGGGCATCATCATTTGCTGCAGGTCGTGGTTGACGTTTCACGTGTTCACATGTTTCTTGTTTCCTTAAATAACGTAACTATCCGGCGAACGGTCCGGACACTTAGATGATGTCGTTCAGGATGCCGAGCAGCATACATAGCACACGTCCGTTGGGCTTTTTGATCACAATAGCCATACATCAACACGATATCGATCTTTTCAGCAGTTGGTAAACGTCCATTTTAACACGGGTAATGTATCACGAAGCAAATACCGTCCGCACTGGAAGAATGTTACGTGATACCACGTACTTATACGTTTGTGACTGTTACAGCGCCATCTATCACAAAGTGGTAAAAGTGGTCCAACTAAAACATTCATATTTCTTTACGTAGTACACGAATATATAATAAAAAAGGGGGGTTCCTATTTTTAAAAAACGCAGTTGATATCCGTTTGACCTATGGGAGCGCCATCTAGCGGGCCAACCATAGCGCCATCTGGTTTCTCCCTTCAAGCTAGACGAGGTTCGTTCTTTTTAGTTTTTTCTTTGGATGCTTATTTCATGAGATAGTTGTCCCGGTCACTATTAATGGACCACCCTGTATACACATATTTACAGAAGGCGCCGGCGCAATAACTTTATATTTACTAAGATGTCCGAAAGAGCAGATACCATCGGTGACCATGCAGCTCGTTAGATTGAAATTACAATGAAATGAACACCCTTAGCTGCTTACAGGCGTTGACATACGTCAACGGGGGCAGATGAAAATGTGTTCGCCGACCGGGTCTCGAACCCGGGATCTCCTGCTTACATGGCAAACGCTCTATCCATGTGAGCCACCGAGGACACAGAGGATAGCGCGACTGCAGGGATTTATCTCTGGCACGCCTCCCGCGAAACCCACATTATCAACGTATTGTCCCGCACAACATTCGTAGTGCCCCCCCCCTCCCCCCCCCCCCCTCTTTCCATTATACTCATTACTCGCCGCGCGTTGCCGTAAGAGTTCGGGCACTGTTTGTGCATTCGCACAGAAGAAGAAGATGGTCAAGTGGCCGGTGAGCCTGAACTATATATTTGCTAAGGTGGTATCTGTTCTTTGGGACACTTGATCATCTTCTTCTTCTGTGCGAATGCACAAACAATGCCCGAACTCTTACGGGAATCGGCAACGGGCCGCGAGTAATAATGGGCGGGGGCACTACGAATGTTGTGCAGGACAATACGTTGAGAATGTGTGTTTCGCGGGAGGCGTGCCAGAGATAAATCCCTGCAGTCGCGCTATCCTCTGTGTCCTCGGTGGCTCAGATGGATAGAGCGTCTGCCATGTAAGCAGGAGATCCCGGGTTCGAGTCCCGGTAGGGGCACACATTTTCATCTGTCCCCGTTGACGTATGTCCACGCCTGTAAGCAGCTAAGGGTGTTCATTTCATTGCCAATAAGTCTGGCGCGTCGTTGGATGACGTTTCCGCACATGGGTTTCTATGTAAGACTTGATCTACTAGTTTCTTCTACGACCTGTAAGTGTGTAACATGAAATGTGAGACACCCTGTACATGCGTAGTAGTCCCGCCGTGCATGGCACCGGCCACTCCTCCGCGCCGGCTGGAGCGGCGGTACAGCTGGGAGGCATTATCTCCGAACGCCTCCAGATAAAGGCGAGCGCGCTAAAGTCCCCAGGGAGAGGTCCCAGTAGCTCTGTCAACATCACGGCGTCCGCTTATCGCGACGCCTCGTCCTCCAGGCAGCGGGCACTCCGCTACTTCTCAGCCGCTGATGAGTGCCGCTCGTCCGCCTGAGATGACACGGCCGCCCAGCTAGACGCCAGCCACCCGCCGAGTACCCGATCGCGCACACGCCATGACGGAGGCGTCGCTGGAGAATGTCGTCTATTACCGCGGCGGTGGCGGCTACGCCTCCCTGCTGCGCTTGCCGCGTGAGTACACGCACTGCGGCCTTCAACCCTTGTGTGTGTTTTGCTAACGTACTAGAGACTGCACGCAGAATAACAACAACAATAATACGTGTTTCAAACGCTGTGCCGTACCATGGCTCGAAAGAGAATCCTCCTCTTTTGTGGTAAACACACTATCAATGCCGCTTGGGCCCTCTCAGAGCTTCAATTCGTTGCAGACCTCTCATCGCTCCTTGTAAATCCCGTCAGCTGTACCCTCAGACGTGTTCAAATAGTGCTACTGGCAGAGTACTGTTCGCGAACGGGACATACATAGTTTCCAACTCCGATACGGTACACATATTTAACCTACCACAAAAAAATTAAGGTAGCGTAAATACGACCTTGTAATTTGTTTACTGAATATGCACGTCGTGGCTTCTTGTCCTTCGTATAATGTCCTTTCAACATCAGTGAAAGTTCCACGCTTTGTTACATTACCTTGATTCTTTTCTTTTTCTTTTTCCTGGCCGCATAAGGCCACATCCATAAGCGGTCGGCGAGTTGACGTGGATTTGGGAATGAACGGATTTGATCTGAGAAGGCAACGCGTCTCCCCGGATCCCGGAAGAGGCGTCGTAACGCGCACGCCTATTCGAGCGTGTAGCATTACCGTCTGTAAATATTTTAATAGGCGTCTGACAAGTATTGCAAGAATCATACAATGTAGGCTTTCGTGGCCAGCATCTTTTTCAGTTAACACTTCCGGGCTCAAAGGCCGTGGTCGATGTATAAAACTGCTTCCTAACGTTTCGTCATTAACTGCAGGAGACATTTTCCGAGTATTCGTTTTACCTCGGAAGATATCTCCCGCAATTGGAGAGGAAACGTTAAGAACCTGTTCCGTACATCGACCACTGTCTCTCAGCCCGGAAGCTTTAACTGAAGAAATATTACAAGGCCTTCTCTAGTGAGTACTGCCAATTAATACCGACGCTTCCCACAGATCCAAATTGTGGGAGGTGGCGCTTAGGTCAAGACACTGGTCTCTTTTTGGGGAGGAAGTACGTTTAGATCCCATCTGGACAGTCTGATTTACATTCTCCGAAACTTTCTTAAAATGACTTCACACGAATATCGGAATAGATCTTTCAAAGAAGCAACAGTCTATATTCATCTCCGTCTTTCTTCTCTAGATGACCATGACGTCGATTAACCGTGAAGTCCCTGCCGTGCAGTCCTTAATAGTTCTTCCTGATGTTCTAAGATTCGAGAGCTACCGTTCAGAAAAGGGCTTTCCAGCGAAATCTCTGCAGCGTACTCGAAACAACCTTTGCAGCATGATGCCGTCCGTCCACATTCCTGTGCGTTTGGACTTGATGGCGAGCTTCAGTTCTTGTAAGTCTTCATGTACCGCAGTGCTTTAACGTGGCGCTGTGTTCCAGAAAGTCAAAGAAAAAGGTCATCATAACTTCTCCGGAGCTGGCGAGCCTGTTGTTTCGACTATGCAGCAGAAGTTTCTCTGGAAAGCCCTTACATATCCTCCATATAGCCTCGGTTTCTCCCCAAGCGATTTCCGTAGCTTTGGAGCCCTGAAGAAAGATGTTCGTGACCATCGATTTGCTTCGATCGAAGAGATGCAGTCTGGATACACTCATGATTCCAGAGGCAACGGCAGGAGTTTTTCGTGAAGGCACTGACCGTCTTATATCACAGTGAGATAAATGTAATAACAATTATAGTGATTACTTTTGAAATAGTAAACACTATGCTTACTTTTTTCCGTATGTCTCATTTTCATTTCATTGCCCCTTATAGTTTTTTACAGCACACACAGAGAACGTAACTATTGGCTAACTTTCATGTTCTCGGAAAACTTTCTTTGGAAGCAGATGATTTTAACCAAGTCAAAAATATGCAACTTGCATATTTGAGAATGTCTCTACCTCTTTAATCTCGAAGAAACCTACTTTTGCACACTGTATTGAAATAATTCCATTTTAATTCCTTTATTTTACTATGACTGCTTTATTATTTTTGACTCTCTGACTGATTAGTTTTAATTATTAACAGAAGGACTCTGATAATCACGTCCTCGAACACGTTGGCAGCCGAAATATCAATAGTGTTCTCCCCTCCAGAACGCAGCTGAGATTGGTTGCTAAATCTACGTAAGCCGCTCAAAAAGGTTTTGCATCATATGTATGTCTGCAAACGTGTGAGGGCTTAGAGTCAATGGGAGCAGGGAATAAAATAACGAGCCTCATGAAAATAAAATGTATATCTTCTGTGAAATAAAATGAAAACAATAAAACAATAAAAAGCCTATTAGAAAATGCACGTCGGTGTAACTAAAATTTGCATATGGGTAACATTTAATAACGTGATGCTCCACCATATGCATTTTAACATGCGTGGATCCTACTCGATATGCAGTCCAGAAAGTTGCCGAAACGTTGCTGCTCATGCCTTTCCCACCCTTCGCCGGCCGGAGTGGCCGTGCGGTTCTAGGCGCTACAGTCTAGAGCCGAGCGACCGCTACGGTAGCAGGTTCGAATCCTGCCTCGGGCATCGATGTGTGTGATGTCCTTAGGTTAGTTAGGTTTAATTAGTTCTAAGTTCTAGGCGACTGATGACCTCAGAAGTTAGGTCGCATAGTTCTCAGAGCCATTTGAACCCACCCTTCGATGGTGGTCATTCTGCAGTCATCCAGTGTGTGCTTAAGGTTCGTGCGAGGACATGCAACAACTTTCAGCTGGGTCCAAACACGCTCTGTCGTGTAGCTGGCTGTACTATCCGCAGGCCGCTTCATTCTGTTGATTCCTACATCTGGAAGGAATATGTTCAGTGTATGGAGGAGGTGTGCTCGCATCCTTCACCAAAATGTTGACTGTAGGGCTGGGCAAAAGGGTTGCATGGTCCTGTCTCGATAATGCACAATATTCAAATTACTCTCAGTAGCGATTAGAAGCACTCGAAGTCCGTATATAGGGTGTTAAAGTATTTGAGAGACGGTAGTATGGACCAAATCAAGGAAAAATGTACAGTAAATATCCGATCTAAAATGCGTAACTTAAAACCTATGAGCACGTACTCATCTTCGTTATTGTGAAACACTTCTCTTCTGCTGCAAGCTCTAGCCAGCCGCTGTGACCGAGCGGCTCTAGGCGCTTCAGTCCGAAACCGCGCTGCTGCTACAGTCGCAGGTTCGAATACTGCCTCGGGCATGGATGTGTGTGATGTCCTTAGGTTAGTTAGGTTTGAGTAGTTCTAAGTCTAGGGGACTGATGACCTCGGACGGTAAAGTCGCATAGTGATCATTGTTAAAGGAGGTGCTCAATATGGCGTCCAATCATGTCATAAAGGAGGTGCTCAATATGGTGTCCAATCATAGTAAAGCATGCTTCTGTCCTACATCTTAGAGAATCACGCTCTGTTTAAAAAACTCCACGTTGGTCGTGAAAGCGCTGTCAGACATTGATGACGCGTTCCTGTAGTGACTGTACATCGTTAAAGGGGCTTGTATACACCAAAGATTTCAAGTGTCTTCACGATGATGACGAGGTCCCATACTCCTCGACAGAGCGTAGGGGACGATGCGGGAGACCCGCACCGCTGTCCTAGGGAAGGTCCTAGCGGAAGTGGTTTCCCAATGCCCTCCTCCGACCGTAATGGGGATGATGATGAAGACGACACAACAACACCCAGTCATCTCGAGGTAGGGGACCCCGTGCTCGGGAAGCGAGAACGCTACCGCGAAACCACGAGTTGCGGACGTGTCTCCACAACCAAAGGAATTGTATTCTCGGACATTTAGGAGAAGATGGGGTGGTGCCTTAGTTCTAAAACTGCGCGTGGATTTTCATCAGCCCATGCAAGTTAATTATGCAAATTGATAATCTTATCTCGCATGAAACCAGCTTCGTCTGTGAACTATATTTTTTAAGCAGATCTTGAATACATCATTGCAACGTTCTTCATTCTGGCAAACTGATTTTGTGGTCGAAGGGCTTGGACACACTGTACATGACAAGGGTGTAGCAACTGTTCATGCAGAATCGCCCAGACTGCTGTATGACTAACCCTTATAGATGTTGAAATTCTGTGTACTCTAGTTCCGGAATCTTTGTCCATTCGTTGCAGTTCTCACTCCTCGGCAACGTGAGTGGGTTTGGTGCGGGGTTTACTACTATCAGCCGTTTTTGTAACTTTGAAGCTAATGTTTCCGAGTCGCTGAAAAAGATGGCGGAATAATTGCGCAATGGTACCCTGCGTTCGGATAATTTTCAACATGCAATAGACGAGCTAAGAGGTTACTTCCATTTACCAGCCCGTGTGGAATAATAAGCTCTCATTATGTAGATAACTACAAATATAAATTGTAAAGTAAAAACATTTCACAAACTTATCGAAACTCTAACTGGTTACATTGAAACTAATGTATGTGCCGAACTTACCCAGAACTGTGAATACGGTTTACAGTAACAACACTAACAGATGTTTACTACATGCTGCATCTTAGGACAGTAACAGAAGAATGGGTTTTCCATTGTTTACTGTTTTCTGTACGTCGTTAGTAATAGCAAAGGGCTTGTCGCAGAGAAGATAAACAAGTGCTTACAGCTCTTAAGGTATACGTTTTAGAGCCCATATTTACCGGGCATTTTTGTTTGGTGTTGGTCCTTACTACCACTTCTCAAAATATGGAATACTTTTTATAGCATCTTGTTGAATGCTCGAATGACATCGCTGTGCTGTACACCTGTTTGATGGGCAACTCCCTGCACCGACAACACTGCCTGCCGTAAAGTGACAACATGCACACCGTTAAGCTTGAAATGACTCTGCGAGGCTCGTTGGGGACAGCCTGGACATTGTACACAAACCGCACTCTCTTCTTCACGATTAGAGAGACAGCGATCCATACTAACTTTTACCTCCATTACGCACGTGGCTGTAGGTAGCGACTTTTTGTGTGAAACGAGTGTTGAGAAAGCTGTTCCGGTCAAAAGACGCAAATTTATGTAAGTCATGAGGATGACGCAAATCTTTTTTGACCGAGGTATTTAATTTATTTTTCTGCGTTCTTCTGCAATAAGTTTTGCAGTATTACTTTATCTGATAAGGTAAGAACATTTGTTTCAGATGCTTGTATTATTACTGTGCTTTATGGAAAGGTGCATATTTGTTGAAGGAAGAGAACTGATTTTTCATTTGTGGTGATTAGATTATACGATTCACGTTCATGCTATTGTTCAGATAATAGCAAATATTCTCCTCCATTACTAGTATTTTTATGGGTTTTTCGTCAATTTTTGTGTTATCATACCCAGGAGATACGGCATAGTATGAAAACGTGAGAGGGGAATTCCCTCTGTTAAAAATGGAAATAGACACTGTTGAATAGTAGGAAAACGCATATAATCGTATGCAATGGGATTCAAGTATATTTGTGACCTTTTTTTGGATGTGGCCTTGTGAGCTTTGGCCGCTAATGTCTGTTGCGTTCTTCCTGTTGAGAACTGCTCGTTCAGTTTAGCTGGCAGCGCGCTAGCTTGCCAGGCGGAGACTGATTACCAGATTAACAGCCTTTGGTATGGCATGCTGTGCTGTGTGTGTAATTTTTTTTCTAGCGTTTTCCCTCACCCATAATCGAAATTGTCGTGCTGTGCCCCATCTTCGTCTTAGCAACACAACACCTACACACACACACACACACACACACACACACACACACACACACACACACACACAGCAAAAACGGGACAACGCACGTAGTAGAATTCCCACTGTGCAGACACATGACTTACACGATTACACGATTTACTTGTCATCGTACGATGATGTGACAGGAGTCATATCTGATAACAGAAGTGTAACTTCCGCTAAATCCAGTCCACACGACAGCCCAAAATCCCTCGATCTTGGAAATATGAATAGTTCCTGGAAGTGGAGAATTGTTCCCTGCGGTGCTTGTGCGCAACTCATGAATCTGCAATTGCACGAGAAAGCACAAGGTGTGATTTTTTTTTTTTCGCCCAACTGACTTGATTGTTTTACGGTGGATCTCCCTGACGATGATTTGGTGTCCTTGAGATGTAATATATTGGTAAAACAACATTTGGCAGTAAGTTGCATATCATGATTTGGTGATGACCATGAAATGTAATTTATGGATAAAACAACATTTGGCAGTATGTTTCACATCATGGTCACCGCATCATCGTCAGTTGCATTTCTCGCATAATAATCAAGTCAACAAAAGCGAGGATGAGAGCTTACAAACTAACGTCAGCCTTAAAATCCTCATGGTGTGAAACGCTTGACAGCTATGAAAACACAGTAACCACAGCAAAGAATTGTTTCACTCTATTATACGTAATTTATCTCATACTTCACAGTATCAGTTCTAATGAAATGGAACTAGAAGCGGAAATATCAGTGTATTGTTTATAAAGAACGTTTCTGAAGGGAATGACACTTTCTCCTCCAGGGACAATTATATCATCATTAGACAAATTCGCCGCATATTGGTAATGGGAAGAAAGGGCACTCTCAGCAAGGGACACAGAATTATTTATTACTCTTTTTTTAGATCTGACGAAGCCGTACATTCTTTTTATTACACATGATTTGATTTGTAGGACATCCGCAACTGAGAGGCATGATTAACAGAAGGACAACCTCTTCAGTTGTAATAATGATTTATTCAATCCACGACCGGTGTCGGTATTATAAATCCCACCTTCAGGTGCAGGAAAAACTGTAACATACATACGGAAAGGAGGGAGTGAATATTACATATGTGAAAGAAACGTAAGAACAGACCTTGAAAGCAATGCGACTCACGTACTCGCACTGTACTTAGTCCCGAGTAACAAACGCTCGGTCCAATAAGTGCAAAAACTTGAAGTCACTGCATCCTGTGCGGTACTAGAAAAAAGATAGATAACGATACAGACCTATAAATGTAACATTCGGGGGGGGGGGGGGAGGGGGCGCTATCACGAAGGAAAGAAGAACGAAAACCGAACACTGTACTCACACTGTCCGTCGTTGAGAAGCCACACGATTGTCATTCGAATAATCATTCACTTTGTTCAAAAGTCTGCATACCAGTGTTTTAAACATTCTGCGAGCGTTTGGATATGTGCAGAACGGCAACACAGAATGTCCGTTGTGAGGACAAGTTATCCTCCTTCCGTCTCCCGCCTCTCCCATCCACCCACGAATATTTGGCCCGTCAGCTTTTAGCTATACGCTGTGCAAGAATAAAACTCTGTAAGCGAAGTCATTGTTTTCAATAAAACCATTTTATGACTGATAAAAACAGAACTACTGTGAAACGGGAGATTAGTCGCATGACGCCTTCCCTTTCATAAGAAAAGCCACTCATTCACAAACACTGCTAACACGAAGTGCGTCACGATATTGGTTAACATCGACCCACAATATATGGACCTCGCCGAGGGGGTGTGGTTTACGGATCTCTACGATACAGATAGCCATAACATAGGTGCAGCCATATCGAAGGACGACAGTTCAATCCCTCGTCCGGCAATCCTGATTTAGGTTTTCCTTGACTTCCCTAAATCGCTCCAGGCAAATGCTGGGATGGTTCCTTTGAAAGGGCACGGTCGACTTCCTTCCCCGTCCTTCCCTAATCCGATGAGACCGATGACCTCGCTGATTGTTCTCTTCCCCCAAGCAACCCAACCCAATCATATCTTGCCATATTGGTACTGCGAAAGGCCGAGAGAAACGGTAAATTATACCCATTACATTTCCTGAGGACATGCAGTTCTACTGTGTGGCTTTATGATGATGGCATTCTCTCGGGTAAAATAAACCGGTGGGAAAAAAACGTCCCCAAATTCGGATTTCTGGCGATAACTACTCAGAGGGTGCTGTCATCAGGAAAAAAGAAACTGGCGTTCTCCAGGTCGAATGTTAGATACCTTAATCGATTAGACTGGTTAGACAATTTAAAGAGGGAAATGGGTAAGCTGAAGTTAGGTACAATTGGCATTGGTGAACTGTGGTGACAGGGAGACCTGACTCTCTGGTCAAGTCAGTACTGAGTTATCAACACAAAATCAAATAGAGGTAAAGAAGGTGTAAATATAATAATGAATAAGAAAGTAGAAATGAGCCTAAGCTAGTATGAACAGCGTGGTGAATGCGTTGCAGCAGCCAAGATTTTGCTCTTCATGACTGCTCTCCAAATCACACATAAGTATTCAAATTGCTATTGGATTGTGAAGAACACGCCGTCTTGTCGTTGTGAAAAACTTAATGTGGTGATAGCGGAATGATGAAACGACAAATCCCGAAGTACATAACGCGGGAAGTACATCCGTTGTTCACACTAGTATTCTTTTTGTAATTCTCATACTACAGGAGCGGCAATCAGTTTAAAGACATGGATATTTGCACGAAAATTATCATTGTTGGTTGACATAGTTGTACTCAGTGTAAGTGCAATAGTAACAAATCCAGTGGACCGGCAAATGCAGTCAAATGATATCGCATCTGATGTTAGTAGTACGGTATATAGCGAGACATCAAAGAATCAGGTGGCAGAGGCACAAAGGCAGTCGGCTCTGTGCGGTGTTAGTGTGTGCGTTATGCGCCTTACTGCGGATAGGAAACAGATATCATTCGTGACAGTGCTTGTTGTGTACATAAACCACGATTGTGACAATGCCCCGCGGAAAGCAGTTATCGTATGTTGAAAGTACGTACAAGGAAACTGAACACCCTTATCGTCAAATCGCCCAGAGTTTGAACTGTACAAGTGCGATGATTTGGTTAAAATGGTTGCACAATATGGACAGGCAGAAAATATGAGCAAAGTAGAAAATTATCTGAGGCATAGAAATGCTTACTGTTGCGCAAAGCAAAGGCCACAGACCGTTATTCTTCTCAACTTGCTGCTAATTTACAGTTTCCTATAACTGCCAGACATGTACGACAAATTTTGTTCACATGACAAACATCTTGCATTCAGGAAATGGCTGCAGAAACCCGCTCTAACTCCCAAATATAAACAGGTGAGATTGGAGTTTACTGAAAAACATGTGACCTGGACTTCAGAATGTGATAAAGCGATATTCAGTGATGAGAATTAGTTTAATTTAGATGGGCAGGAAGTATTTCAGTATTATTTACATGACCTGAGAACAGAGCAATAGGCCAGAGTGAGCAGAAATTTTGATGATGGAAGTATTCTGTTTTAGGCAGCCTACTTAGCGCTAAAGGGAAATCACGCATTGCTTGGCTGAACACTAGAATAAACTCTTATCATGTACACTGAGATGCTAGAGAGAGACTTGATTAGAAAGCATGAGGACCTAAGGAGCGAAGACCTAATGCTTCAACAAGATAATGCATCTGTGTTGGTTTCTGCACCAACCAAAAAATGATTTGAAGATAAAAATATCGGTATCTTCCCTTAGCCTGAACGTAGCCCGTATTTGAACCCCGTGGAAAAGCTTTGGGGAATACTTGCAAGGCGTGTTCATCGCAATGGAAGGCAATCTGAGGCTGTATAGGAGCTGAAAAGAGCGATATGAAAAGAGTGGATGACAGTTTAACTCCAAGAACTACTATCTATAACAAAATGAATGCCGAAGAGAGTTTTTGAGGTAATTAGTAAGAATGGAGGCTGGGCAAAATGCTAACAATGCAATAACACGGCAATTGGGCATTTACTCCAATTCCCATCCAGGAAGTGAAAACACCTTATTTTGTTACTCAGTTAATGAAAAAAAAACTATGTAATTCCGTCATGTCTGTTTATGTCTTATATGTGTCTATTACTTTCAAGGTAAATTCGACATGCTTCAGACATGATACTATTACTTTCATGGAAACCTGCATTTATAGTGATTTCTACTACTGGATACAAGAAAAACTTCAGTTTCTTGTTACGTAACTTTGTGAATCTGCTCAACAGCTTGTCGGTACATCCAGTAATGCCTTCTTAGACAGGAAGTTTTTTTGTTGTGGCTATTTACATTGGAAGTACTGTACTGTCCCGGCGAACACACACACACACACGGCGCTGTGCCTTATGGAAGCGAACGTAAACATTCGTTTTATAGTTTCAAATGTCGTATTTTGTTGCAATATTTTATTTAATTTTCCAGATGGTTTTCGCTATATTATGTTAAAGGCGTCTTCACTGTTTGTAATGTAATGATAAGTAGTTTTTTTACATGCTATGAAATTTATAGGAAAAATATAAAATGTAACTATTACCTGTCTATCCTGCCAGAATCTGCGGTTTTTCTTGTGCGGTCACGGGTTAAGGATGCTGTTCCACTTACGAAAATTCGTCACGTCTTCGCCTCGAAATCTTCTATTTTCCATTAAATAGATGATGTGAAACGCTTCACTGTTTATTTGCTAGCCGCTTCAGATGTGTACTGTGACGATTACTGTTGTGAATAGTTTGTTTGGTTTCTGTCTCAAGACTTCCTTGTGTATATAAGTGTTACCGACTTATTATGTGCTCTTTTATGTACTTTACCTCTCATTTCATGTACGAGTGCGCGCGAGCATGTGAAACAGCTTTTTAAGGATTGGGCGGATTAGGAATCTTGTAGCATATATTTAAAAAAAATATTTTCTTTGGTTATTTTTGCCGGCTGGTGTGGCCGAGCGGTTCTAGGCGCTTCAGACTGGAACCGCGCGACCGCTACGGTCGCAGGTTCGAATCCTGCCTCGGGATGGATGTGTGTGGCGTCCTTAGGTTAGTTAGGTTTAAGTAGTTCTAAGTTCTAAGGGACTGATGACCTTATATGTTAAGTCCCATAGTGCTCAGAGCTATTTGAACCATTTGAGCCATTTTGGTTATTTTGTTCAAAAAAATGGTTCAAATGGCTCTGAGCACTATGCGACTTAACATCTGTGGTCATCAGTCGCCTAGAACTTAGAACTAATTAAACCTAACTAACCTAAGGACATCACACACATCCATGCCCGAGGCAGGATTCGAACCTGCGACCGTAGCAGCCGCGCGGTTCCGGACTGAGCGCCTAGAACCGCGAGACCACCGCGGCCGGCGGTTATTTTGTTGATGACTTCCCATATCTCTCTTCTTTTTGAAAGATGGCCATTGTCTCTAAGTACTCAATACATTAATTGAAAGTTGTTGCACTGGGTGATCAGCAAATTCTATGCTAATTCCCCCAAGTATTCTGACGGCTTGGAGGCTTACAGTGGTTAGCACGCTGACCTTGTACTCGCGAAGACAGTGGTTCTAAATCCCGCACGACCGTCTATATTTAGATTTCCCGTCATTTCCGTATATCAGTTAAGGTAAAAGCCGAGATATGCACTAGATTGTTGCATATAGTTTGCAAGAAACTGGAAAACAGCATAACCCACTGTCGTAGTTTTCCTTCTGTACTAGTTGTATAGGCAGGCGTAAAATATTGTTGACTGAGCTTTTAGAATGGCAGTAGGAGCCAAAACGTTTCAAAAACGTCGGGTGACAGTCACAAGTGACAAAGCTTTGGCCGGCCGGTGTGGCCGTGCGGTTCTAGGCGCTTCAGTATGGAACCGCGTGACCGCTACGGTCGCAAGTTCGCATCCTGACTTGGGCATGGATGTGTGTGATGTCCTTAGATTAGTTAGGTTTAATTAGTTCTCAGTTCTAGGCGACTGATGACCTCAGAAGTTAAGTCGCATAGTGCTCAGAGCCATTTTTTTGACAACGCTTTGTCTGTGTTAGAGACGTAACAAGGGAGAAAAAAAAATCGATTAGGCGCTAGTAACTGGGTCAGTGGCTATGTACTGATAACCCCGGCGCGGCAACTGTACGAAACGAGCTATAGACTTGAAAACAGTAATGAGAAATGTGTGCACGATGTGATTTTTTTCCCATCGGCGCAATTGCTAAAGTCAGATTCAGACTGATTCTGATACTTAATTTACGATCGAAGGAAGCCTAAGTACCCTGACAGTAAACACGTCACATTGTTAGTTCAAAGGGTCGTGTATTTCAACACAGAAAATAGTGGAACATATGTGTTCGAGAAGAAAATTAAATATTTGGCTCCGTCTTCTACTGTTCCGCAAGTTGGCTTCAGCTGCCTGCCTGCGATACAGGAATATTTCTAGTGATATCTGTCGCGATATACTTCCAGCTAATTACTAACGGTGTAACCCTGCTCCTATTAAGCCTCGTTTTCCTATAGGTCATTCCTGGAAGAGATAGCGGTAATGGGGCTTTATTTCGAACACTGCAGCTGTATTGGAAAACAGAGTGATTAGGTTGGAGATCAGTAATCATTGTATTTCACAAGCTGCGACATGATCACGAATTGAACAGTGACCTGAATATAGAATAAATTTCACGTCAGGTGTCATTTTTTTTTTTTTTTTTTTTGGCATCAGATTATCGGTTTCGGTCTATAATGACCATCTTCAGATCTGTTTTGTAAAGCAGTATATTAGGACATGTTTTTATAAAACAGATCTGAAGATGGTTATTATAGACCGAAATCGGTAGTCTGATGAAAAAAAAATATGACCATTGACGTGAAGTAAAGGAAACTTATCATTGTATCTTATGACCTAGTAGCGGAAATGTTTATCCAAACATCCAGGCTGGTAACTGATAAGATTTCCTCCTGACAAAGATCAGCAGGTGACTGAAGTGTGAACAGAAGATTAACGAATCAAACCAGTTGCGCTATAGAAATGTCTGAACGTACACTATGGCGTAGCAAAAGATAGATATTTTTTATCATAAGGCCGATAAAAATATGACAGCCTTAGTCTTTGTGATAGAATATCAGAATACTGAAGCTCATCTACTGCAGACCGCTCACATAACTCGCACACCACAGTTTCCCACAATATTTTGAGTGTACTGATACACATCTTTTCTCTATTTTATTTTCTTCTCTCATTCCTCGAAGGCGAAAGAAATGCGACAGCAGTACAACATTTTACTCCACATTCAAAAGAATTCTTAAATATAACAACGACATACATTATCCGATCAGAAGTATCCGTGCACCACAATGTAATCCAATACTGACCACCGTATGTCACAAGAGACCGATCCGCCATTATAAAAGGAGGCGGAGAGTATCGTTTTGTCAGTAGAGAAGCAGTAATAGCGGAATGGATCGGCCAGGAGACCTCAGGGCGAACGTGGAGTAATCATTGGATGACAACTGAATAACGAATCCATCATGTACAGTTCAGCCCTTCCAAAGCTGCCCAAGTCGACTGTTTATGACGTGATATTGAAATGGAAACATCGTGGAACAACAGCAGTTAAACCTCATGTACTGACGGACAGGGACCGTCGAACACTGCGGAGTGTGGTTGCAAAACGTCGCGTGAAATCAGAGGAAGGTATCACTCTTGAGTGCCCAAGTGCTAGAGTGGGAAGTGTGAGAGTAGGAAGAATGGAGTTTAAGGCCCCGCCGATGACGTGGTCCTTAACGCTGAAGTGGCATGAGTGGTGAATCAGCCGTGGGTTCACTGAAACAATGTAGCGAAATAACGGAATTCCCGAATCAGAATGCCATGTCAATTCTCGCGCCACTTCGATCGCATTTGCTTGCGTGGTACAGGAAGTGGCCCTAGACGCGCACCTGGCAGTGAATTTCGCTGAGTAGATATAGATCTAAAATTTCATTTTTTTCGTTGTTTTCGGCACATAATTAGGCTCACCTTAGATGATTCAGTCTCAGAACGGTAATTCGAATATCATTGGTTTTTCTTATACTTGTTGAGAATTTAATCGGATCCAATAATCAGAGTGACAACATGGTCCCGATTTCACGTGACAATGTAGGTCGCCGTGTAACTGGCCGGACCGAGTAGCTCGCATGGCGGAAGAGTATCAGCCTGCTACATAATTATGCCCTTTAAAACAAAATTTGTTGCTCATTAGCATTGTAGTGTCAAATTTCTACTATATGCCGCAATTCAAGCTGCTAGAAAGTTCGCGGTTAAAGCGCTCAGTCCGGAACCGCGTGACTGCTACGGTCGCAGGTTCGAATCCTGCCTCGGGCATGGATGTGTGTGATGTCCTTCGGTTAGTTAGGTTTAAGTAGTTCTAAGTTCTAGGGGACTGATGACCACCGATGTTAAGTCCCATAGTGCTCAGAGCGATCTGAACCATTTTTTTTTTTTTTTTTTACTAGAAAGTTGATTCTGTGTTTGTAAACGATGTTACTCATAGTCTATAGTTCTAATGATGACCTCGAAAGAAAAAAATAGAGCTATAGCCGTGGAATCTGATGATGATGTGAATGTTCTTCTACATAGTCACCCTTCAACGTGACACATTTTTCCCAACGATGGTTAACTATGCCCTTTGTCGAAGTCTGCATTCTGGCTGATGAATAAACGTTCACATACCAAAATCACCAAATTAGTCATACTGGATTGCCTGTCATGCAACGGTTTCTTCATCCGATGAAAGAGGAACTCTCTGGCTGCCAGATTTTCGAAAGCATGCGGCAATAGGGCAAGTGCTTTACTTGTTTGGGCGTTTACCGTATTTGACGCCTCCGGACTGCATCTTAAGGAAGCATATCAAATCATTTGCACTGGAAGCACGTGGGTGATGCTCAGACGCGGCTAACTAGTCAGAATATTTACGACTAAATGTGATGTATCAAGCGCGTGGGATATTTCCACGGATGGGACGAGGTTACATTTAACAGCACATAGTGCACTGCATGAAATCTCTCTGGAGGTGCTCCCTCTTTACACCCCTCAGCCTTGTTTGTAACCATTCGATGGATTTTGTAATAGCAAAATAAATGGGTGCCTAATAAATTTTAAATCACATCCAAAAAAGAAACTACAGCAACATACGACTGCTCCCCGCATCCAAGTGTAAAATGTGCTCCTGGGTAGTAACTAACAAATACATAGACGTTAGTATTGTACGGAGTGTGTCTAATATAGGTAGAAGGCAGCTAAAAGCTATGGTGGAGTCGGCAGAGGCACTATTCTGACTCAAGTCACAACTGAAGGCAAGGCGACTCGAATACAGCTGACGGGAAGCACTTGAGGCGTGGGCAGTTTGCCAGTTAACTTTTAAGAGGCGGCGAGCGGCGTATCGCTTCTTATCATTGTACTGGTCAATAGAGAACTGAGTGCTCTCTATTTGTTTCATCATCCCCGACAGCACACACCACACTGCACTCAAAATGTATTCATCAAAGATTCTGAGAGCGCATAAACAAATTGAAAGATAAGTACATAATCGCTTACCAGGATACTGACAATCACATTCATCGGTGCTTCGGCGCCACGAAATTTCTCCCTGAGCCCAACCGACAGAACACTGCTTTTATTAGATACCTTCTTGGGCAACCCAGTATTCCTTAACCTGTGACTCGCGAAATAAAAAGAAGCAACATTTTCACAGTAAAATTCTGAATGCTAATATTGTTCTGGCTCTTTTTGCCACGACAATTTTATGTTTCTAGGCATCACTACTGAAAATTAGCCTATTTCATAGCGCAACAACAATGCATTGAAAGAAACCTTTTCTCGTTCATTTTTAATCTTTAAAAATCACTCAGTGTCGCGTGGACGGCACTTTTCGAACAGACTATACCGCGACAATACAGTGTTCTTCTACATCAGTGTTTTTCAACATGGAGGTTATTACTCCTTGAGGGTTAAAATGAAACTTTCTGAAGGCTAAAAATGAAATGGTTCAATTGTGTTTCGGTCAGGAAACTAAATTATCTTTAATTACTATTATCACTATTTCACAAGACAGTAATACTGAGTAAATAACTTACCAATAATTACATTTTTCTTCCGAATACTAGCATTAACACATGACACCATTGGTGGAGGTTACAGCTTGTGAAACAAATCTGAGAATTTCTTCCTCACCTACTCCACTCACTACACACTTACTATGTATTTTGTATCATGCACCTGTGACAATAAAATTGAGACATATACACATTATATGTTTACATACACTCCTGGAAATTGAAATAAGAACACCGTGAATTCATTGTCCCAGGAAGGGGAAACTTTATTGACACATTCCTGGGATCAGATACATCACATGATCACACTGACAGAACCACAGGCACATAGACACAGGCAACAGAGCATGCACAATGTCGGCACTAGTACAGTGTATATCCACCTTTCGCAGCAATGCAGGCTGCTATTCTCCCATGGAGACGATCGTAGAGATGCTGGATGTAGTCCTGTGGAACGGCTTGCCATGCCATTTCCACCTGGCGCCTCAGTTGGACCAGCGTTCGTGCTGGACGTGCAGACCGCGTGAGACGACGCTTCATCCAGTCCCAAACATGCTCAATGGGGGACATATCCGGAGATCTTGCTGGCCAGGGTAGTTGACTTACACCTTCTAGGGCACGTTGGGTGGCACGGGATACATGCGGACGTGCATTGTCCTGTTGGAACAGCAAGTTCCCTTGCCGGTCTAGGAATGGTAGAACGATGGGTTCGATGACGGTTTGGATGTACCGTGCACTATTCAGTGTCCCCTCGACGATCACCAGAGGCGTACAGCCAGTGTCTCCATTCGTCCCTCCATTCAAGCCTGTCGCGACACCACTGGAGGCGGGCTGCACGATGTTGGGGCGTGAGCCGAAGACGGCCTAACGGTGTGCGGGACCGTAGCCCAGCTTCATGGAGACGGTTGCGAATGGTCCTCGCCGATACCCCAGGAGCAACAGTGTCCCTAATTTGCTGGGAAGTGGCGGTGCGGTCCCCTACGGCACTGCGTAGGATCCTACGGTCTTGGCGTGCATCCGTGCGTCGCTGCGGTCCGGTCCCAGGTCGACGGGCACGTGCACCTTCCGCCGACCACTGGCGACAACATCGATGTACTGTGGAGACCTCACGCCCCACGTGTTGAGCAATTCGGCGGTACGTCCACCCGGCCTCTCGCATGCCCACTATACGCCCTCGCTCGAAGTCCGTCAACTGCACATACGGTTCACGTCCACGCTGTCGCGGCATGCTACCAGTGTTAAAGACTGCGATGGAGCTCTGTATGCCACGGCAAACTGGCTGACACTGACGGCGACGGTGCACAAATGCTGTGCAGCTAGCGCCATTCGACGGCCAACACCGCGGTTCCTGGTGTGTCCGCTGTGCCGTGCGTGTGATCATTGCTTGTACAGCCCTCTCGCAGTGTCCGGAGCAAGTATGGTGGGTCTGACACACCGGTGTCAATGTGTTCCTTTTTCCATTTCCAGGAGTGTATCTCATTAAAAATCGTTCTGCCAGTGGTAAGTAGTTCTCACACTAGATCACAAATTGCTTTATTATTCACTTCACAACAATAAACAAACCTACTGACGGTAGTCATGTAATAGCTACTATACTTTATGGCCTACACTGTATTATTATTATTGTTATCATTATTATTAGTGCAGTGGCCAGACACAATGCAATGGCAGCCTGAAGTCTTGCAAGTCTGCCACTTTAGAAGTAAGAAGTCCAATAGTCAAGTGATTTACGAACAGAAGGCCGAAGCGTAGCGCACACATTTTAATTTGCTTGATTTTAAACGGAAGTGCAGGGTGTGGGCGAAGCAAGTGTCGCTAGGGAGTGGAGTGGTGCAGAGGAAACGTGTTTTGTAACGAGTGTCTGTCCTCAACGTTTTTCCAGTTGGGGTTGTTAGTAGCACTCGCAGTGCACTGAGAATTGCTTCACCACTCTATAAAAAAAAAAAAAAAATTGGAAATAAGCAGTCCATTGTCTCACTGACTCATTAATTGATGATTTAATAAAACACCTACAAAAATTAAATATCATTATCTTTTGGCATTTTAAAAGCCATAGTGTTCTAAGAAAATTCTTTTGAATTCTAACGAAAAGTTAGCCGGTGATCGTGATGGTGGCAGGGCGTTAGAGGAGGGGGGCGGAGTGGAGAAGCTACATTGTTCAATCCCTAGTGCTGTGAAATCTGAAATAAAAATTTAATCAGCAGTTTTAAGAAGCAGAACAGTGATAATGAAGAGACAAAAACACACCCACGAAATCTACCACTGAAGACGCCTTGCAAAGAACAAAGGTGAAACGCTTCTGGTACAAAATTGTGTTTTATTCAGTTGTAATTGGACGGTCCCGAGATAAAAATTATCCACATATCGTACCGTTATATGCATCCGAGGACGCCAGGACTACAAAAATTGAAAACGTCGCTAGTTCCTGACTGGATCTCATAGAGTTTCCATATTGCTGGTATGCTGATCACGACGCTTCATCCGCTGATCCATACAGCCCCAAACATTTCGTGTGAGATTAAAACCAGGTGAATTAGCGGGCCAGACGATGTGAGATAAGTTGCCTGAGTTTTCGTCAAATCGGTAACTTTGCGTGCAGCCCTGTCAAAACGTCTGTTGTCAACACGGACGACAGGAGTTCTACAGCATCCTCATCATAAAGATGAAGAAAAAGGGGCAGTACCTAAAAGCTAAAGTTCCGTCAACGGACCCTGTCGGACCCTTCGGTACCCACCGGCCGCCGTGTCACCCTCTATCAACGTGCTTCGGGCTTTTGTCAGCTTCCCAGATCTTGGATCCGTTAATTCTCACTCAAATAGCACCCTAGTTGGCGTCATGAGATAGAATGCACCCTATTCTAGTCCTCCCACCAAGATGAAATCCCTGGTACAATCGGGAACCGAATATCCGGCTCCTTCGCATCGCACTCAGACACACTGACCACTGAGCAGTGGAGACGGACACAGGGCAAGAATTCTAGTCCTCCCACCAAGATGAAATCCCTGGTACAATCGGGAACCGAATATCCGGCTCCTTCGCATCGCACTCAGACACACTGACCACTGAGCAGTGGAGACGGACACAGGGCAAGACCTAGTCTCCGAGAAGACTGAATGTGCACTTATCAGATAGAACATTACGGCTACCTACCTAATAGCCGATACGTCCAATTTTGGCACGGAGAACAGCGGCAGCCCGTCGTGGCATGGGCAGTGAGGCCTTGGTAGGTCGCTGGAGGAATTTGGCACCGCATCCGCACAAACAAGTCAACTAATTTCGGGGACGGGGGGCGATGAGCTCTAACGTCACGTTCAATCACATCCCAGATGTATTCGATCGGGCCAAGATCTGGCGAGTTGTGGGGCCAAGCACATCAACTGGAACTCGCCACTGTGTCCCTCGGACCGCTCTATAACACCCCTGGTCTTGTGACATGCCACGTTATCCTGTTAAAAATTGCCATTGCCGTCATAAAACATGATCGTCATGATGGCGTGCACGTGGTCTGCAACCAGCGTACGATACTCCTTGGCCACCATGATGCCTTGGACAACCCATAGGTGCCCACTGGACCCATTGGTGCCCACGTGTATGTTCCCCAGAGGATAATGGAGCCGGCGCCAGCTTTACTGCGTCCCACAGTACAGGTGTCAAGAAACTGTTCACCTGGAAGACAACGGATTCGCGTCTTGCCATCGGCATGATGAAGAAGGTATCAGGATTCATCAGACCGTGAATTGCTCTGCCACTGCGCCAACGTCCAGTGGCGAAGATCACGTGCCTAATTGTCGTAGTTTCCGCTGTCGTAATGTTAACATTGACACATGCAGGGGTCATTGGCTGCGGAGGCCCATCGTTCATAGTGTTTGGTGTACTGTATGTTCAGGCATACTGAAGGCCAAACCGCACAATAACCCTAGGTTCGGTGTGGGGCGGCGGTGGGGTGAGCGGACTGCTGTAGCCTGTTGTGGGGTTGTGTACCACTGAGGGCTACTGTGGGGACGTAGCCTCTCCATCGTTCTAGGTTTCCAGTTCAATACATACATACATACAAATCCCAAGTTGGTAAAAGGCTGCACAGACACTGACCCTGTCTTTTGGAACCCGTGTCCTCCCTGCAATAGACAGGCGGACTGTGCGCTAGGCTACGCAGGTGGACACAGATGTCACATGGAGTGGACTTTTCTCAAGTAGTCCACATCTTCCACGACCCTCATTTATGTAGAACCTCATTATTTTTGTTGGCAACACGTGTTCTTGTATAAGAAGGAGAGGCCCACAGCTTTAAAAAGCAGCCAGTCTCAGGCTTCAGAATAACATTAAATAAAACACGCATTTGTTCCTCAGAGGCGGCTTAAGTAAGATGTTCAGTTATTTGTACTGGATGTGATTACAATGATTACAATTCATAGCTGTATGGTGTTCTTGTTGTAGATCAATCAGAAATTTTTCAGTGGAAGAAACGGAAGTATAGTTTTAATTTGAAAGTAAGATTACACAATAGTTCGAAGGAAGAAGGACATCAGGAACAGATTGCAGTAGAGCGTGAAATTTCTCTTTATCAACAGAGCAGAGGTTTATGGATACCAGACACTGACATACAAGTAATAAGAAACTTCCTGAAGCTGTAAGTCTGGGCCACAGTAACGTGTGAGTGTGAGACATGGATCATAGGGAAATAGAAACTAAAAACATTTTACTTGTTGCATTACATGACAATAAAAAAGTTAATAAATGCTAAAGCAGGACTGAAGAGGTGCTAGAGAGCACTGGCAGCGAAGGGTATCAATGGAAAACTCTTCCCAAAGGAAGGGGTTGGTTTATCATATGGATGATAAGGCGTCTGGAAAATAGCCAGTTTGAAATCGCAAGGAGCGGAAGTTACTGGGGCAGCCGAAGACCAGAATATGACGAACAGATTATCGAGCTTGCCGGGCATCTTGCAAATAAAACCATCACTATTACAGCAGATAAAAAGAGACAGAGTACACTATCATACTAGTGGAAAGTCTGATGAATCAAAGAAAAGCAAGCCATCGTTGTCATCCGCCTTGAAACATTCGTGATTTGTGCGAAATATTCACTTTGCAATAAGTCTTTTACGCGTACTATAAGGTGCAGTCAAATAAAAACGAGACAGACGAAAAAAAAGTAAGAAAACTTTGTTGCCCGCCTGGTTAGGCGGGAAGGCGTGCCGGTCCCCAGCACGAATCCGCCCGGCGTATTAGTGTCGAGGTCCGATGTGCCGTCCAGTCTGTGGATGGTTTTTAAGGCGGTTTTCCATCTGCCTCGGCGAATGCGGGCTGGTTCCCTTTATTCCGCCTCAGTTACACTATGTCGGCTATTGCTGCGCAAACACTTTCTCCACGTACGAGTACGCTATAATTTACTCTACCATGCAAACATTGGGGTTAGAATCGTGTGGTGTGAGACGTTCCCGGTGGGTCCACTGGGGAGCGAATGGCACAGTAACCCTCGATTTGGTGTGGGGCGGGGGTGGGGTGAGTGGACTGCTATAGCCTGTTGTGGGGTTGTGTACCACGGGGGGGAAGAAGCCTCTCCGTCGTTTCTAGGTCCCCAGTTCAATACAATACAATACGAACTGTTTGTTATTTAAAAAGTAATAGTCATAATTGTTAATACGTTTACATTTTCAGGAGCTGATGCCCCACAGCTAGCAGAAATTTGAAAAATATGGATTCATGAGGTATCTCCGTACTCGTGCACGTCCATTCACTCGATACTATTTGAAACGAGACTCGCCCGAGCACGCAACATGTTTCCAGTCATCAACAGTCCAATGTCGGTGTTGACGGGCCTAGGCGAGGCCTAAAGCTTTGTGTCGTTCAGCCATCGAGGGTACACGAGTGGGCCTTCGGCTCCCAAAGCCCATATCGATGATGTTTCGTTGAATGGTCCGCACGCTGACACTTGTTGATGGCCCAGCGTTGAGATCTGCAACAATTTGCGGTAGGGTTGTTCAAATGGCTCTGAGCACTATGGGACTTAACTTCTGAGGTCATCAGTCGCCAAGAACTACTTAAACCTAACTAACCTAAGAACATCACACACATCCATGCCCGAGGCAGGATTCGAACCTGCGACAGTAGCTGTCGGGCGGTATCGTACTTTAGCGCCTAGAACCGCTCGGCCACCCAGGCCGGCCGGAAGGGTTGTACTTCTTTCACGTTGAACGATTGATTCTCTTTAGTTGTCGTTGGTCCCGTTCTTGCAAGATATTTTTCTGGTACACTCGTGAAATGGTCGTGCGGGAAAATCCCCACTTTATCGCTACCTCGGAGATGCTGTGGCCCATCGCTCATGTGCCGACTATAACACCACGTTCAAACTCGCTTAAATCTTGATAACCGGCCATTGGAGCAGCAGTAACCGATCTATCAACTACGCCAGACACTTGTTGCCCATCGCAGCGCCGTATTCTGACTGTTTACGTATCTCTGTATTTGAATACACTTATCTGTACTTTGGCGCTTCAGTGTATATGACGAATATAAAATCATTGACTAATAAAACCATGAATCTGTCACTGTAGTCACATCGTCAATACATCTATCCCACTGAGACCAGACGGTCAAAGACTTCATGGAAAATTGTTTGCGGTTGCCTTCGGAACCAGTATTGTAACCAGACGGGCACCCCTTCGACCGGAGCAGATCTACGGCTACGAGTGTCCTTCCTCAGGGCTCCAAACTATGGAAATCGCATAGAAAGAGATCAGGACTGTCTGGACACTGTGTATGGGATCACAGAGAAACTTCTGCAGCGTAGTCGAAACATCTCGTTGACATGTGGGCTGACATTATACTGCTGTCCATCAACATACGTGGCCGTTTGGATTCGATGGAGCGCTTCAGTTTTTGCAGTACCCAAGTACCGCTTTGCGTTAATTTTGGCACCGTGATCCACAAAATCAATAAGAAGTGGGCCCTTTTAGTCAAAGAAAAGGTCGTCATGACTTCCCTGGAGGTGGCACGCATGGCTGTGAATTTCTTTAGTGAATGTGGATCCATGTACTTCTAATGTTGGCTCTGACGCTTGCTCTCCGGCCCAAACTGATGACACCATCTTTCATCTCCCGCGGGACAGGAAACGATATTCTTCACTGTGATACCGTACCAGGTGCTGCAGTGACGTCGACATTCTGTTCAACTTCTGCTCCTTCGTTTGGTTTGTGGGCGATCAGCTGTGCGCTCATCAGCGTGCTCCTTCGTCAGGTTGTGGGAAGCCCACCGCACACAGATTTTGCGGAACTTCAGATGCTCTGTCATGACGGCGTCAGCGGTACCCAACAGATGCCCAATTTGGGGCGAATGTCTTCCACCATCTGCCGTCGGTCATTTCTGAAGGCAGCGTCGACTGCAGCAATGACAGTAGGGTTAATGACTCGATGAACCCGACGCTCTCGACATTGTTTATTCCACGCATAACATACTCGTACGAGACGTACTGTGTTCGCCATACACAGTAGACATTCGGGTATAAAATTCACTCCCTGACACACCTTACGCAGTCAAAAATCGGACAACACGTCGCTGTTCCTGTTTTCCAGGCTCCATAGTGAAGTCTGGTCTCTTAAAAGTGACATACAGGCAGGAGAGTTGTGTGCTGACCCATGCCCCTTCGTATGCTCATCCAGTGACGCCTTTGGGCTGAGGATACCACGGCGGCCGATCGGTACCGTTGGCCCTTCATGGGCTGTTCGGGCGGAGTTTATTGTTTTAGTTCACAGTGAAGTCGGTAGCACACACGACTCGCTGTCTCACGCCTAGCACATCTGATAGAAGAATGGCACAGACGTGAACGTTTGCACTGTTCGCTCCTGATTCGTGACCTGCGTTACCCTCGTCCGCGGCATTCTCGTTATATAGTTTGTGTCGTTTTCATTTGACTTTTTGTTGGAACGGCGACTGGGACGGTCGCGGGGTTGTAGTGACAGAAACGCGTTGGGACCCGAGCGGCCCGCGAACAACAACACAACGGGATAGGGCGGACACGTCCAGTGAAGGATCTTACGACACAACAAGAACAGACAACAGAGTCACGAACCAAACAATACAACCACGTCCACTCGTAAAGCAACACGAAAGTCAATACGCTGTCTAATGCGAGGCGATATGTCCTGAGATGCGCGCGAGGTTAAACTGGTAGGCTGAGACGCTGACGCTGGAATGACGAGCCTGTCCTTGGCTCGAGGTGATGCAGTATAGACATACATATGTCGTTCCTGCAGTTACTGTAGGGGGGAGAAATATTAATTAACAGTCTAGTCGAATGGTCCTGTCTGGTTTTACCTGAAAAAGAGAAAGACACACTCTGTAGAGGGATTAGTAAAAACTTAATCCCTCAGCAGGTCAGGCCAACGCGTGGTTGGCCTGTGATGTGGTTGTTGGCCCAGTCCACGGATGAGCCGGTTGCGGGAGTGTTCCGTCCTCTCGTAGAACTTCCTGGCGATGGCGCGGAACCTTTCTCGAAGAGGCAGGATTCCAGTGTCCTCGTGGAGTTTGCGCGTCGAAAAGCGCCTCGGAAGATGCATAGCAGTCTTCAGGGCGCGGTTCTGTATCCGTTGCAGAGTCACAATGTGAGCATCTGCGGCTTTCCCCCAGACCACGGTCGCATACTCTAACAGTGGGCGAACCAATGTTAGGTAAAGCGTGATGCCGTGTTGTGGTGGCAATGTCGACTGCGGGTTTAGCAGTGGATCTGGTAGGCTGAGCGACAGGCAGGCGCTTAAGTACCCTATCGGGGACGCCGCTATTGGGCGCAGCAACCACGTGTTACACTGTGGCGCCCTCACTCTAAATGCGGGCCAGGAGGCGCTTACGGCAGCTTACGGCGCGATGGTAAGAGACCTCCATGGGTCTACGACGTCCATGGCGTCTGGCGGGGATTCAGATACCGTGGCGCGTGGTACCAGATCTCCCATTATGAATTTGAATCGTAAGACATTCTTCGCGCTTACCTCTGTTAAGGAAAGCTGGAAATCAGGTGATATCACCGTCCATGTTGCAAACCATGCACTCCCTATCCACTGCTCTCCTACAAGTGTTGCACAGACACTTGCGTTCACTCAGAGCGTTGCGCTGCCATTATGTTGTTTCGCATTAACAGATGAATATTCCCCATGAGCATCAGATGTGTGTTATACAGAAATCGGCGTGATTTTGTTCAGAGGTGCGCATACAGCTTAACTCGCATCGCGGTAGCATCTGAAATGGCCTGTTAGTCTGTTACACTGGCTAGCTTGAGTGTGGTTTTTATGATGTTTTCCGCGCTCGTTTAGGCAAATGTAAAGCTGGTCGTAAACAGTCTCAGAAAATACGATAACACAGAAAACGAAGTTTACGTAATTTACGACAGGTGTCACACACGACTTCCCTTCCTTAGGGCAACTGACATCTGTGCTGACAGGAAGGCCACCTGGTCACGAAGTTAAAGCATTAACTTTACCGTGTAATGAAAAGAGAGGACGCCATACCATAGGATAAACCTGTAGCTCTGGAACCATTTGTGGAAAGACATGTGCTGCTCGGTAAAAGATGATCCTCTCTCCTAGATCTAGGGTTGTTGTTAGCCCATTCCGTAGATTGTGTCAACCCTTTGTTAAACGGTGGTTGTCGATGTTTCGTTGCTCATACGACGTTTTGCAAACAAATACTAAATTCATTATATCTGACTTTCTAGAAAGAACATTCTATTCATTTTTTGTTGTCGCCATACAGAGAAATACATCTGATCAGTAGTAGGGCAAGGCAGGTTCTGGGACAAAGGGGCACTGTTCTTCTTCTCTCAACATAAAATAAGGCCCCTCCCCTTCCCTCCCCTAGGCTGGTGACAAGATGACCAAACCGCAGTATCGTTGCTGGGACAAAGGATCCATTGTCCTGTTATGACGAGGTCACCAAGGCACATAACTAACTTCCAAGCCATTAGGAACCAAGTTCCCCCTCCCCATTCCCCACCTTCATATAAATTCAGTTGCATGAGAATTGTCATTCACACTTTGTTCACCATAGGAAATAGATCACATTTACACTACGATTGCATACATAGTCTATAAAGTCATTGTATGAAGTTCTGATATGTGCACACCAACGACGTAATTTGTGTGTTGTGGATCACTAATGCACAGTAGAATTCATGCAGATTGATGAAATTCGCATGTTTAATGTATATGCATGTATCTTCTGAATTTATTTCCTGCATTGCCTCTCCATACATATCGACTATAGACATCTTCCTCCATAGGTTAATAGGAATAAGTGACAGGTCGTACACACTCATCATCTTCCTCACAATGTATTTCGTTGTACTGCCAAGACAGTCATTTATTTTCGCTTAGGCTGTAGTATAGTGGTAAGCCATTGTCAAATATGTCAAAGTCACTGTTATGCACGAGGTCAGTATTCATACATTTAGATCCGCTATGTGTCAAATTGTAGGTTTTGGTGAATAGCAGTATTCTAGAACCACTTAACTGACGAAGTTCTGATAACTGTGGCTATCGCTGTGGCGGCACTGAAAAGTCCAATAAGTCTGAAAGACGGCCTGTGGGTTGCTTTGGTAGTGCTAAGTCGAACACGAGTGTGACACGGTCCAGCAGCGTTGACCCATGCACTACTGGAACAAAAAATAAGTAAGTTTAACGCTTAGGATATTAATAATAATAATTTTTAATAATACTACTAAAGGATGGACAATTACTTACTCTTCTTCTTATTGGCGGATCTCTACTGGCATTTCACAGTGATCCTTCCCTATGCCAAACAAAGTGTGTATGACAATGCTCGTGCAACTGGATTTATATTAAGATGGCGAAGGAGAGGATAACTTGATTTCTATTGGCCCAGGAGATCGTCACATGCCTGGGTGACCTCGGCCTACTAGGACAATGGATCCTTTGTCCCAGAAACATTACTGTGTTTCAGTGACTTCGGCACATGACTGGAAGATGGGAGGGGAGGTGGAGGAGACTTATTTTTTTTTCTTGAGATAAGTAGAACAATTGGCTTTTTGTCTCAGAACCTGTCCTACCCCTACTACTCATCCATACCTGGAAATACCTTTTTAGATAAGTAGGATAATATGCTCTTTATCTCAAAACCTGTCCTGCCCTATTACTTATCCATGCCTGGAAATATACGCTATTAAATTAAAAGTATCAGACATCTATTAGTGGACATTTAAATGTGGTTTGTCCACCGTCTGCCTTTATGAAAGCTTCAACTCTGCTGGGGACTCTTTCAGTGAGGTGTCAGAATATTTGTGGACGAATGACAGCCCATTCTTCCATAACATTCGCAATCATAGACGGCAGTTAAGTTGGACACTGCAGACCAATGACTATTTCATGTTCGAAGTCACCAAAGTCTCCTGGCCAATCATTCCACTGTTACTGCTCCCTATTTACAACACCATACTTCGCCCCTCGTTTTATACTGACGAATCTGCCTCTAATGACATCCATTTCGCGTTACATGGGGTTTCTAGATACTTTTGACCAGATAGTGTATTTTCATCCATGAATACAGGCAAGCCGTGGAAATTATTCTAGTATGACTTCTAAATGCTGCAAATGATATAGCGAAAATTGGTGTTTGTGGTCCGCCCACTACGAGAGACCAATGTAGAGGCTTCACAAGACAAAAACAAGCAAAGCAAGATTATGAACGTGAAATACTAGTCTGTTGTATAATTGTAACAGACAATAATCGACCACCATTGGTGAACTACGTTTCGTCGTATGCAGAAGAACCACAACATCTGAGGTGTCTCTGCCAGAGATTTACTTGTCTGTTACTCGACAAAGCGGACGATAGACTTGGCGAAAGCGGGAACTAACTTGATTATACGGCTACTAAAAGCCATATTACAGTTAGGGCGCACACTAAAAGTGAGCATGGGAAATACTTTTGGTGGAAACCACGACAGCTTTCTGTCGTTACATTTATTAAAAATGAGAAGGAATAAGGAGTTGACAATGCATGAACCTGTGTTCAGTGTATGCCGCCTTTAGCATCTGAAGATGGTCATTGTATGGCCGAAACCGGTTATGGCTGTGTCATAAACGTGTGATTGTGTCTATAAATAAATAAATTTTTTTTACAAGGAATGGCAGTGCTGTTGGGATAGATGATGGGACGAATTAGCTAAAGATAAGTCAATGGTGTGCAAACTGCAGCACGAAGGAACCGATGCTGTGCAGAGTGGGAGTCAAGTATCTTCCCCCAAGGAAGAAGAAAGCAAAGAGCAAACGATAAATGTATTTATGAGATGGATAATTTAGTTATTAGCCAGCAATTTCTTTGACATTATGGACAATATAACAATATACGAGGGACAGCTGTGCAAAACTTTATAGCCTTTGTCGCACAGAATGGACTTGATAGCTAGCAATGTAACTCTGGAAAAAAATGTACTGCCTAAGCCGGAACAAACGAGTCATGTGCCAATAATACGATATACAGGTTAGTTAGACGCAGTCTGAAACGCTTGTTAGGGTGTTGCAAGGTATGTTGCGATGAGAAATAATTTTTAAGGGAAAAAATCGATGCGTTGCCCCGTTTCTGAGTTAAATAGGATTGAAGTTAGCCAATCAGGCCGTTGCGCCCGCAAATTCAAGCGGGTCGCCAGAGACGGTGTCGCCAAACGTGTTCTTCGCTTGGTTTCCTAAAACTGAACAAGAGAGTGATACAAAAATTGGACATTGGATGGTACTAAGGATCTGACCGGAGCCAAAGGCTGAGCAGTCTTGTGGTCCTGTCATTTACGCTTTAGAACAACTGACACCAATTGTATCTGACGGGACCCTTGAATCTGCGCTTTCAATGACCTGATTGGCTAACGTCAACGCTAATTAACACGGAAACGGCGCAACGTATCGAACTTTTTCTTAACAATTGTTTCTCAGCACAGCCTACCCTGAAACACGCTTACAACCTTTTCATACTGTTTCTGACCACCCTAAAGACTATTTGTTAAAAAAAATAAAACACCCAGAAGACATGTCTGATATCAATGTAACTTCGTACACTTTTACATCATTGGGTGGTTCGAAAATAAATCTTGCGATTCTCTGTGACATATAGAACGACCATGAGAGCGCATTAGTGTTGCTTGTGTTTAGCATTGTTACCAGGTCTGGTAGGGTACATGAGGAGCGAGTGAACAGCGTCGGATATTGAGCGTTGACTTCGAGGGACATGTAGATTCTGCATACTCGTGTGGGACAGCAACTGACAGAATTTGAATTGCGTGTCTCCACTTGGCCAGCTGGTGCAGTCATGCTTTATCCGTATTTTTTGGAACTCGATGTGACAGTGACCCATTGTTGGACTGCATGGGAACGTGTGACGAGGCGTACTCGTCGCCAAGGTTCCGATCGACCACATCCGATCACCACAAGGGAGGATCGCGCCATCTTGTGCACTGAGCACATCTGCGACTGCCATTAGAAAAGAAGTAATGGACTTCTGCAACCTTGTGTGTTATCCCGCACCATTGATCGTAGTTTAGCAGTGACCAGTCTAGGGAATTAATGCATAGACTGAACACCAAAACACAAACGACTGTTTTGTAGCGGGTTCATGACCGTAAAGCATGGACTGCTGACTAATCACGTCGGATTGAGTTCAGTGCTGAATCGCGGTTGCGTGGTACGCCGGATGACCATTATGAGCGATTATGGCGGTGATTCGGGGATGGGTCTCATTCTTCCAATGTTTTGGAGAGGCACAGCTGTGTTACTCGAGGGGTCACAGTGTGGGAAGCCGTTGGCTATGACTTCAGTACTCTGCCATTACAACGGTACGACACGGACATCCTGCGTTCGCATGTGTTACTTCCCATATGACAGCGCTGTGATGCCATTTTTTAATAAGACAATGCAAGTGCACACATGGCTCGTGTCTGTGGCAAGCAGGACCCTAGATTGTCTCCGACAGCACATTTGTGGGCAACAACCCCGCCCCAGTGGCCAGCACCCAGGATGACAAGCGCCAAAGAAACTGGTATAGGAATGCGTATTCAAGTACAGAGATATGTTAACAGGTAGTAGAATACGGCGCTGCGGTCGGTAACGGCTATGTAAGACAACAAATGTCAGGCGCAGTTGTTAGATTGGTTACTGTTGCTTAAATGGCAGGTAATCAAGATTTAAGTGAATTTGAACGTGTTGTTACAGTCGGCGCACGAGTGATGGGACACAGCATCTCCAAGGTAGCGATGATGTGGGAATTTTCCCGTACGATCACTCGCGAGTGTATGGTGAATATCAGGAATCCGGTAAAACACGAAATCTCCGCCATCTCTACGGCCGAAAGAAAGTGAGCGAACGGGACCAACGACGACTGGAGATAATCGTTCAGCGTTACAAAAGTGCAACCCTTCCGTAAGTTGCTGCAGATTCCAATGCTATGTCATTAACATGTATCGGCGTGCAAAACATTCTACGAAAGATCATCGATGTGGGCTTACGGGGCTTTGGCTTACGGAGCCAAAGACCCACTGCAGGGCACAAGGCTTTCCGCCTCTCCTGGGCCCATCAACACCGACATTGGACTGTTGACGACTGGAAACATGTTGCCTGGTCGGACTATGCGACACCCCACACGTCCATAATTAGTTCAGAGCGGCTCTAGGAACACTCTTCTGAGTTTAAACACTTCCGGTGGACACCAAACTCCCGAGAGATGAACATTACTGAGCATATCAAGGATGTCTTCCAACATGCTCTTCAGAAGAGATTTCTTCCCCATCGTACTCTTACGGATTTATGGACAGCCCTGCAGGTTTCATGGTGTCAGTTCCCTCCCACTACTTCAGATATTAGTCGATTCCATGCGACGTCGTGTTGCGGCACTTGTGCGTGCTCGTGGGGGCCCTACACGATATTACGCAGGTGTACCAGTTTATTTGGCACTTCAGTGTGTAACAGTTGTGGGCCAACTTGCCTCATGATAGGATACAACGGCTTTATAACATCCTTCCTAATCGCATCAGCGCATGCATCCAGGCCAGATGGGGTGCAACGTCATACCAATTAGTCAGCTCATAATGCCAAGATCTTTGTAAATTTGCCTATATCCTGTAAATCCTAAAATAACATCACATGCTCTCCCAACCTGTGAATTTCAGTTTCGCATTCTCCTCCTCTTTTGGATTCTTCACCTTTTTCGTCAGACAATATACCTTCAAAAAAAGCTTTCTAAATTATATTTTACGAAAAAATTAAGCATCTAAATTAAAACGGTGGTGATTTATCATGACGAAACATGTATAAACACATATAGCGCTGCGAATAAATGTAGTCACAACGACAGTGTGCAAAGACTGCTGTTAAACAGTGCCAGTCGGTGTATATTTGTTGTGATATGCAGGGCTCTGTCGTATAGACGTGTAGCGTGTACAGCGTCCCATGTGTAAGAACAGTGGAGCGTGTACTGTTAAGTACCTCCCTCTCTATGCCTTGGCCGTTAATACGCCGTCGGCGCCACACGTAGATCGGTCTGTCGGCGTACGAAAAAAAATAGGGAATACATGAGAAATTGCAAAAATAAATAAATGAATAAATAAAAGTCAGAAAACATTATCTTCCTGCGTTAGTAACTGCTTAAGCATATTACCTACAAATACAATACGTGAGAAGTAACTGAGCTCTTTAATTTCATGAACTGTTAAGAAAAGAAAGATAACGAGCGTTTATATTTTCAGAACGAGAGCTTCTTGTTTTGTTCATTTTCCTTCTGCACAGGAACTCACGAGGCGTCTCTAGCACGATAAGTGCGGCAACACTTCTTGCCGTTTTCGACTAGACGGCGCCTGACCTTTCATTGATAATTTTTTCCGTGTTTATGGCCCGACATGTTTAGGTCCTGCTTCGTGGGAGCGTAGTAGTTACGGATCGTTAAGGGGCCATCAAAAGTCACGCGTTACGAGTAGAACTCCTCAAGCCACGTGACAATTTCAAAATAACTAAAGACGTAGGCTACTGTACGTAACAGCTGGATGCAAGGGCAGATCACGACAGCGTCGAAGTAAACAAGCAGTAACTTTGAAAATTCACCTTTGTTGTCTCTAAAATTCGTCTTAATCCCCATCTTATATTCAGTTCTTTTAAAACTACTGTTAGAGTACTGACTGCTGATCCCGTGAAATTAGCATTTAATTCAGGATTTGCTTCATCACAGTAATGATATATATATATTCTGCGAGCGACCGTTTCAAACTGATAAACAATAAGAGTCCACAGAATAGGAAGACTGAAGACATTTCATAGCATACTTACAGGAATCTTCCTGTTGCAAATATACGGAACAAAATAATAGTGCAATTTCTCGGTGATTATGCAGATGCATTTGCATTAAAAAAACTTTGTTTATATTGAACTGAACGATGTATTAACTCGTGTGCATTTACACACACACACACACACACACACACACACACACACACACAGGAACCTAGAGAGAGGAGAGGAGGGTAATTACCTATTCAAAACCGGATTCAGGGAACAGGAATCATGCAGCAAAAAGTGTCTCTTATTTGTTACCTTAAACAGGAAGGGGGGGGGGCGGAGGGGGGGAGGAGGCAATGTTTTCGTGGTTAAGTGTTTTGCTCCTTGTGAACAATAGTAATGTTATGTGGTGAATATTGGTGGTCATGTTTGGTGCTCCTGACATGTTTGCGAAATCTACTATTCTTTTGAAATGCGTTGTGAGGTTGTTGTCACTATATCAATTTGATTAGACAACAGGGACTATTCTACAGTAGCTTATTAGAATGAAAACAACACATTATTCATATTTACCCTTTTGTGCAATAAATCTAAACTGGACATTCCAAGGGAAAAATCGTACGTGTACAGAAAAAATTTCCAGCGCTGTTCGTCTGGGGCACAGTACTGAATGGAAATGAATCGTTGACAGTGAGAAAATAGAAAAATAGAAACTGGAAGCTGTGGAATATATTGGTGCAGAATTGTGTTAAAAACTAAGTAAACAAATAAATTACGACTTAAGAGATAAAGGAATAAGGGAATAAATGTTTGGAAAAGTCGTTACAAGGACAGGTTCGTTGAAATTGTACTGTCTTAACACAGGAAGAAGCACTAAAATGGGGAAACAACGGTGCAGATAAACCGTGCAACAGTAAACACAGATTATAATAGGAGCTGGATGCGCTGGGTACGCATAAATAAAGGGTGATGTTTCCAGTCGTTCAGAATACTGGGGACTGTAAATAAATCTGTATGAAGAATTTGAACGGTTGCCAAAACCAAGAATAAATGGCGTAGTCGTCTAAATATTTTCAAGCAAGCCTTCATACTGGGCCATGTACCAGCAGCAGCACGGTGACTGTCCCAGCGCGCTGTATGTCCGCACGGACTTGCCAAACGGCATTCGAATTAGCGCAAACAGGATTGTGGCATTGCTGCCTTCGTGAGAGTCGCAGTTTACATTTGAATTGTTTCAGTACGATTGCTACGCAACTTAGAATAAGACAGGCGACCGCAATGACGGAGTGTCTGGTTTCTCAAAACTGCCAAAATTTTAGCAAAATTGCCCAGTTTCTCATTTGGCACCCTTAAAGTCATGGATTAAAGCAATCAGGAGAATGCAGTATTTCTTGACGCCTGAGAAGAATTTCACTGGGTACCATACCAATGTTTATAGATCATTTGGGGTAGCAAACATAATTTGTGACTAGAGTGAAGATTTGTTGGTAGACAATATGCAGCATTTTGTCTTAGAGGGCGAGTCATGGACAGAAGGACGTGAATTGGGACCCTTTGCTCTTCATGTTGTATATCAGTAACCTATTAGACAATAGTAATCTCATACTTTACTCAGATGATGTATTTATTTATAGTAAAGTTCTATATGAAGAAATCTGCATATATATACATTCGGAACTTGATAAGATTTGGAAGTGGTGCGAAGACTCACACCTTTCTTTTAATATTAAAAAATGTGAGACTGTGCACTTCACAAAACGAAACGAATATGGAATCCTATGATATCAATCAGTAAATGGCTCTGAGCGCTATGGGACTTAACATCTATGGTCATCAGTCCCCTAGAACTTAGAACCTACTTAAACCTAACTAACCTAAGGACATCACACAACACCCAGTCATCATGAGGCAAAGAAAATCCCTGACCCCGCTGGGAATCGAACCCGGGCTACCGCACGACCACAATCAGTAAACTTATATACATCATTGGATTAACAATTTGTATGATTGTGAAGTGGAATGATCACAGAGGCTCAGACGTAAGTAAAGCAGATAACTTCCGTTCATTGCAGGATTCTGAGGGAATTCAGTCAGTCTGTGAAGGAGTGACTCGTGCGCCGCTTTTAGAATATTTCTCAAGTGTGTGTGATTCTTACTAAATAGAACCAACAGTGGATATTGAACTTATTCAGAAAAGTGCACCATTAATGGTCACAGGTGGGTACTTACAATTAAAGTGCAGTTGCTCACGGAGGCCTAGCGTGGGCTCTATTTATGGTATGGCAGCGAAACTTGGTACATATGCTAACGTATGCTATGCGAAGTGCTAGTGGTCGTGGAGTGTCACGAGAATTACCCATCTCATGGTCAACAGGAACTTATGGAAAACTTCGCTGCGTATTTTATTCTGGTACCCGTAGTAGATCCAGATAGTGTAGCAACTGAAGCCCTATGATCCACAGCAACATTTTCAGTTCCCTCTTCGATTTTTGGCACATACTGAAGTTGATAACATGAGACTGGGCAGTATTCTATGGAGTGACGAGGCACATTTTCCGCTACAGAATGCGGCGAATACACAGAACTGTCGAATTTGGAATACTGTTCAACCGCGTGCTGTGCGCGAAGAGCGATTGCACACACTGTATGTGACTATGTGGCGTGGATTAACAAGTATCTGTATTCTCTGTCCGTTCTTCTTTAAACAGAATACACATAGAGGGCCTGTCAGACATACCGTAACGTCTGCACGTTACCTTCTCACCACTTGTTGTATCCATGTGCAAGGAAAATTTAAGAAAAGAAGTGGTGTTCCAAAGTTCTCACCGGAACTCTGTCACAAAAGGCACATGATTTTTTGTCGGTGTTTTTTTTTGTGTGCTGTGGATAAGCACTGTGGAAATCTGAGCGTAATTCACTGCAGACCTTAATACAGGTGCTTTATCTTGATCTACGCTGATGTACATATCCTAGCGTCTTAACCGGCGACTTTAACGGATCCACTCAACAGCTCTTCCTCTCCTGGCAGTGAATAAACACCACGTGGTTCGCATCTACTATCTGGATGTTGCCTCAAGCTGTGGGTGAATCTGCAACGGAACAAGGAGATTCCAATAGCCGTTTAAGCTGAGATTCTCTCCTCACTAAGTAAGCTCGCAAGTAGATGATATATGATTTTCGTCTGAATAAAATCTACTCCTTCCATTAAAAGATGCCGTAGTTTATTTCTTCCTTAGTTATAAAAAGCATAGTGAATATTTAAAAACTTACTAAACGTGAAGAGTAAGTAGTGACATTATGTTGGAAACGGTGATGAAAATCACTTAGTTTCAAATGAATTTTTCCTAACTAGAATTTATTTATTTCATGTTTCATACATATATTACGAGGATAATGGAATGTAGTCGAATTACGTCGGGTGATGCTGAGGGAATTAGATTAGTATATGAGACACTTAAAGTAGTAAAGGAGTTTTTCTATTTGGAGAGCAAAATAACTGATGATGGTCATAGTAGAGAGGATATAAAATGTAGACTGGCAATGGCAAGGAAAGCGTTTCTGAGGAAGAGGAATTTGTTAACATCGAGTATAGATTTAAATGTCAGGAAGTCGTTTCTGAAAGTATTTGTATGGAGTGTAGCCATGTATGGAAGTGAAACGTGGACGATAAATAGTTTGGACAAGAAGAGAATAGAAGCTTTCGAAATGTGGTGCTACAGAAGAATGCTGAAGACTGGATGGGTAAAACACATAACTAATGAGGACGTATTGAATAGGATTGGGGAGAAGAAGAGTCTGTGGCACAACTTGACTAGAAGAAGGGATCGGTTGGTAGGACATGCTCTGAGGCATCAAGGGATCACTAATTTAGCATTGGAGGGCAGCTTGGAGGGTAAAAATCATAGAGGAAGAGATGAATACACTAAGCAGATTCAGAAGGATGTAGGTTGCAGTAGGTATTGGGAGATGAAGAAGCTTGCACAGGATAGAGTAGCATGGAGAGCTGCATCAAACCAGTCTCAGGACTGGAGACCACAACAACAACAACAACATATTTTCTTTTACATTTTCTTCTCTTATATTATTTTATACATACAATATACAGGGTGGTTATAATTAAACTGTCGCTACTTGAGCTAGTGCAGACGGAATTCTGTTTATCGTGTGGCTACTCCTCTTTATAGGAATGATGTTCAGACTGTGCACTGCAGGGTTTTCGTTGTCGGTAGTGTGATTGTCATGACTTGTTAGGCGGAGGCGCCGGTAGTGGTATGGCGACGTTGAGTTGAAGCACGAGCATCAGTGTGCATTACGGTTGCACGCAGTTACGATGAGTTTGGACAAAGTCAGCAGGGATTTACTCTTAAAGCTGTTTTGTTATGACAACAGCAATAGTGCTGCTGATCTTCGCGAGTGTCGACGCATTAAAGGAATACAGAGTGTTCCTCTTTCCTCACCGAGGTTGAAGAACATGATCCGGAAATCAGAATTAACAGACGATTTGAGAATCGATCCTGGGAGAGACCGACGGCCAATTGCACCAAAAATTGTTGATGAAGTTAATATTGCCATGGTTGAGTATGCACAATCTGTGTGACTAAGCTAAACGTTTCACGGTTCACCGTTCGAAAAGAGCTGCGAACAACTGTGAAATGGAATTTCTAATGTGGCTCCAGGCTGTCGTGGGTAACACTCATGTCACACCACTCCCTGCAAAGGTGACGTCATTTTGACGTCACACGCAATATGGACGACCGCATACCGGCTATCGACTTTCTGACAAGGAAGAATACGAATGTTATTTCTCCTCGATTCACTCTCAACAACTTAAGCTGTCCTCTTAAGTCTGTGGGAATTAGGGTACTGGGGATAGTAGTTACGTATAATAACAACTAACAGGTCGAACCATTCCAAACAAATATAGTTTATTGTCCTACAAGGTACAAAACATGTTGTCACTATATCGATCAGAGCGAACTAAATGCGTGTCCAGAGAGGTTAGTTGAGCTACCTCCGGGCAGCGATATTATTCCGGGCGACTCAACAGAGTTACGTCCCCACAGGGTCCCGGCTAACGACACAATTGGAAATCGCCATATTTTCGGGAATAAATATCCAAACATTCATGAAAAGGCAGAACATTGTTTTGTTGCTGCTCGTTTCAGTCGCAGCAAACACACCTGCCCTCTTCGTTTCCTGCCTAACCACACACCTGGAAAGCGCTAAATATTTGTTTCATCCTTCGTTCTCAAATCCGGCGGCATGTAAATGACATCGAATATTGCAGAAATATTGAAGTCCAAGAATATGTTAACAACGCTAACTGAAAAAAGATATATGCGTGTGGCGATAATTCACATCATGTGACCCTACAAGCCACGTGGTTATTCATTGGATAGCTTTTAGTCGCGTGATATTTATCTCCTCTCTTGGCTATCACAGTGTCTATTGTAGGGTTATATCGTTGATGCGTCATTATGTGACATTTAACGATAATGGTAAGGTGTTTGTGAATAATTTTCAATACCCCTTTACATGAAACGGCACAGTGCAAATTATAATACAAGCGTGTTCATGCTTAGTTAGTAAGTTATTGACGATAATAGTTCATTCCTGAGAGAACACTCTTATTTGAAGCCACTAACCGTAGACAAAGGTTATGTGAAATTTAATTATAGCAATAATATGAAAAATCATTCAAAGATTGATGAATTTTTATAAATATCCGATATGCGTACATTAAGTCTTGTGACAGGCCCGTATCGAACGCTAACGAATGTGCATACGCGGTCATGCGGTCGTCGATATTGCGAGTGACGTTTAAATGAGGTTTATAGGAAGTATGAAATGAGCGTTACCCTGCTGATATTGTGGATGCAGATGATCGGCTCATTGAGCTTCGTCTGTAACATGGAACGTAAAAATTATAATAAACGAAGAGTTAAGGTAACTTCTTCAGATTACGGAAACATGCGATACTACTTAATTTTCACCTGTGATGGTACCGATTTTAGGATTTGAAGCATCCGACTCACGTTGTCCCGTAATTTGTCACTACAATGCACTCTGGCGAAGTTCTGTATTGTTTAAAGTTGGTCCAACACTTAATGATAGTTTTACATGCTTCTGGGCTATGCTACGGAAATTAGTCCTTCTATAAATGTCATGACAAAGTACAAAATACAACATTGTTTTTACTTCTGCGTCATAAAACTAATGTAACATCATTCGTAACAGTTGCCACTTACATTTGCGTACAAACTTATATTATGTGAAGCTTGTGACGTGACATATCTAGGGAAAATAGTTAACTTATTTTGATAATCACATAAACACCTTTGTTTCCTATCATATTTTTAAAAGTTTTTCGTTCTCAAAAAGTATAATTTTATTCAAGTCTGTCTTTTTTTCCGAAAAGCGGAAATGATCTCGTGATTGCTGGCCGCGGTGGTCGAGCGGTTCTAGGCGCTACAGTCCGGAACCGCGCGACTGCTACAGTCGCAGGTTCGAATCCTGCCTCAGGCATGGCTGTGTGTGAGATGTCCTTAGGTTAGTTAGGTTTAAGTAGTTCTAAGTTCTAGGGGACCGATGACCTCCGATGTTAAGTCCCATAGTGCTCAGAGCCATTTGAATTTTGATCTTGTGATTAATTTGACTGACAAAATATCCGGAATGTTTCGCACATCACGTGATTCCCGCGACAGGTAGCTGAGACTACAATAAAACTAGATCAATGTTAGTATCATCATTTTACCATTCGAGGCATGTAATACTTATTTAACGTAAAATGTCTGTGCCTTCACACATATTTAGTCCTGTACTGCCTAACCTCGGTTAACACCGAAGGAGATGTTGCTGTGGATAAGACTCGCATTCAAAAAGAAACTGTGCAAATTTTCGTCCGGCGATCTAGATTTCAGTTTGTCATTGTTCCCCCAAACCGCTAAATGCAAATGCACGGATAACACCTTTGCTCAGAACACGGCCAAATTCCGTTATCATCATTCCTCAAATTGGACTTGTTCTCTCTCTCTCTAACGATCTCACCATCGACGGAGATTTAAACCTTAATTTTGTTTCTTAACTGAGCCTTGGCCACAACTGCATCCCAAAGTGCTATACGTCGGAAGTAGTTGCATATTTTAAAATGGCTCGTCTGCCAGTTGTGAACTAAATTACCGAACTGAATAACAATAATTATATTATAATAATTTCGTTTGGCTGAATGGCCTGGTGCTAGCCTTTCAGTTAAACGTTAGCCACTTCGGCGACTTACATGACCCTCGTGTCCCTAACCTACCCCAGTTATTCAAACGAGGAGAGGGCAACTGCAGTGTAACGTGGAATCCGACCCACGTGTCTTTCCTGGTGACTCCTCACGTCATTGACAGGTGAAGGCTAGATTAAGTCGCAGACTGACAAATCCGAGGTCCGATAGAGATTCGATTCAGATCTGTGTTTTACTGCCAGACTACGAGGCCCGCCTAACCCAGCAATGAGTACCACAATCGTTCCTGAAGATAACGAGCAGCTGCCTCGCAGAAATACTGTGCAGTTTAGATAAAACCATCCGACGCAAGACCCATGTATCTTTCAAGGAGTACGAGTCTGGAAGTCATAGATTTTGAGAAAGTTTTGAAAACAGCCGTTGGGAAACAAGGCAATGATTCAACCAATGTAGGTATGCTTTAAGTTTAAGTGTGTCAGCTCAACAGCTTTCATTAGACTTTAATAGGTTATTGAGAAGCTGAGAACTGAAACAGCGGTTAGGAACAGAGTTTCCATATTAACGATACTATTCTTAGCAGTCCTAGAGAAAGTTCTCAATGTCTTAAATCTGAAATGCAGTTGACTAATATGGGTTAATGTGTCATATGTTGACTACATTCGTTCTGCTGACGACTTTGCGCCGTCTGCATCTATTACAAGTAAGTTTCAACAACGAATGGAACGACTGAACAGAGAATACATCAGTTGCAGTAAGTTTATAATAATACACAATCAAAATGTCGAAAAGAAAATCGTTCAAATTAACAACGAAGTCTTAGAAAAGTCGGTGATTTTTTAGGGCAGTTAAAGACAGTGGCTGGATGTACTACAAGGGAAATAGCCAGCAGTGTACAAATTCCGACTTTCACTTACGACGGTGAAATATAGATTTTTAGTTCGAAAACCGTTGAAGAACTGTGGTCTGTTCAGCATTGGAGAAATGAATGTTGGGAATTATAGCAGCAGACAGGAAAACAAAGAAAAGAATCATGGAACAAACTGGAGAGGAAGACATAATTGTGACAGCAATGCAAATGAAATTATAAGGTTTTTAACATGGCTGTCAATCAGCGGCTGTTGTATAATACAAAATTTTGAAAAACACAGCCCCCAGTCGCGAACACAATTAATTTGTGAGCTAGGTTTCGGTGTCACATGGGACAACTTCATCGGACAAAATTAAAACTAAATGTTACAGCATAACGTACCAAAAAATACGAAAGCTGACAGAGTCAGATAGTCAGAAATTAAAATAAAATGCATTTGTGTAGCCATCCGAACATCTTTCTTACTGTAGCTTTGTTACAGTGTATCGATTAATTCCTTTTACAAAAGACTTCACTGGTCAACAACATTTTTGTTGCACTGCTGTCAGCAGTTATCCTTACCTAATTTAAGGGTGCTGATTTCAGATCTGAGGTCGGTTTTTTTCTTGAAAGCTCTAGTTTTCTTGCACTCGCAAAATGTCAGCATTTCATGTTATTATCATTAGATCATAATGTAGGTGGATATATATTTAAATCTCTCTACGTAGCTGGTAATTAAATTAAATATAAAATTACAAGAGACACAATCTGAATCAGTGGTACGAAGTGAAACACATACCATCATGAAGAAAGTTAGGGTTTGATAAAAGTTGTTTCTAACTAACTAACGCTTTCTGTTGAGGCAGAAGTTTTCGTTTTAACCCCATCCGTTTGTGGAGAACTTCAGGGAGATCCCATTTAATTCTCCAGCAATAGCCTGCCCTCATAAGTTCGTTCCGTCTCCATTGATACAGCTCTTCCATGTCTTAAGGTACTGATGAAACCGTTTGTCTTGCTTGTCACTGACGTCTTCTAAGTTGTCAGGAAATTTATGAAGATGACTCATATTACACCCAAGAACATGAAATTCACCTACGAGACTTTCATAGTTAACAGCTTTTTTATTACCAAGGAAGTTATTCATTACCGCACCGATGCAGCCCTGTCCTTGATGTTCATTTTTGTCATAAAATAGGGATATTAGGATATGATATTTTATACCTGTTTTTCATACCATTTCCGTTTAGATTAACGGTACAAAAATAGCAGTCACTTGTGGGATCGGGATTCCGAAAGGTAAACATTTACTTCATTACGTTCAGTCACGCAGAATTTCCTCGAAGTTGTGACATACGGTATGTGATGCCCATGCATTGCCTTGGTCGCCAGATTTAAGTCCAAAGTGTGCTCTGTAAGCCTGCATCACACAGGATGTTATACTGCGTCTGGGACGAATAAGGGTATAATGTTTAAAAATGTAACAGAAACTGTCATGATGATTATTACATTGATGACTCTTCGTAGCCATGATGAAATGACATCAGATCTGAAAGAAAAACAGATACGATATCATAGCCCTAGTGATAACATAAACGTGAAAGTAGTTAATCTAACTACAAGCGGCTGGAATAGAAAAGTTCTTATTGCATGGAAACCAGAGCATGAAGAGCAAAACCAATTTAAGATTTGAAGTCGGAAGGTCAAAGACAGTAAGAATCAATGAAACAAATCTCATGTAATTGAGAGTTCGGAAAATTTGTTGGCCATTGTCTTAAATGGGCTGAAATTAATGCTCAACTAATGGCACCATTTGTATGTGCAGCGTTCGGATTTTACGTGTAAAAAGTCATCCCTAAATAACATCGGATTGGAGCGAGACTGATGGTTCAAATTTGGTACGCCGGCGTATCGAACCTTGATCTATGGCAAGTTTTAACTGTCTGGAAAAATCTTGCTACACTTGGATTTTACGAGCATAAAAGACTTTTTCCTGAGACGTTTTTGCAGCGCGCCGCTTTTATAATTCAAACTACAACGAATCAGTTTGAGCTTTGCACTAAGGTAGATAAGTCCAAACTATTTTTTTTTTGTTCAGTAATCTGTATGCGTTGCCGAGATACGGTGATTTAAAGTCGAGCTATATTTAGCACATAAAAGTCGTTTTTAACGTGAATTGAATGTACGGGAACGGTTTAAAGTGAGTCAAATAGATAAAAGATGTAGTCTTACGAAAAAATTGAAAACTCGCTTTCAAAAATCTAGCTTAGTTTGTATTTTACGAGCAAATCACGTTTTTGTGAGATTTTTCACCTGCGTCACTTCTATTTTCAAGCTTGTGCGAATCAGTTCAAATTTTGTGAGACAGTAACAAGTACATTTAGTTATTGGTAGCCCTGTTGTTTTGTGACAGCTTTATCCGTTGCCACGATACAAGCAACATGGTTCAATAGATAACAAAAAAGAAACTACATCGGATAAATCGTCGACCGCGCCAACAGAATCCTACATCGGCTACCAAGCAATGGCGGTTTAATGTCACAGTTATGGTAGTGTAAAAGTTGGGAACCAGAATGAAATATGCTCAAATCATAGCACAAAGAAAGGAATATGTCCTAGGCAGATTTAGGGGTGTAAAAGTAGGAAACGAGTTTTTCGACTTATATGCAGTTTCAAAGACATTTAAATCAAAGCATCTTGACATGTTAGCTCTTTATTACGAGTTAACCCTGCATCCCCAGCGCACCTGCATCTTGCAATTTATAAGCTGAAGTCACTGATGCTGTGCCCAAGATTCGCTAGCCATAGTTAACGACGTATAATATCATATAGCTGAAGACCATACGTGTAACAGCCAAAAAAAAGTTCTTCTGGGGGGGGGGGGGGGAGGGATAACATTTCCAGGGGTGGATGAAAAGCGCAAATGCGCCAAGATGTTTTGTTTTAAATGTCTCTGAAGCTGCCAGATAAGACGAAAAGCTAGTTCTCTTCTTTTACATTGCTAATTCTGCCCAGGACATATTCGCCTTTTTGTGCTATGATAGGAGCATTTTTCATTCTGATTATGATACATTCAGTTTTTACCGCTATTATCATAGTTCCTGCGAAACTATCTACAAAACAGGAAACTGTTGTAACATGCAACCAACAAAACGTACAACACACAAAATACAGAATAATGCAACGCACAGAAGCCAAAGTTCCGTGGCGTGGCAGCCGTCACAGCGGGAAGTTTTAAACATATTGTCGATGAGCCGCTCTTCCCTTGCATTCAATGAACACATACATGAGGTGTGTATTAAGCCTATCCAAACTGCTGTGTATTACTGTTAACGTGCAATTAACAAAATGGTTCAAATGGCTCTTAGCACTATGAGACTTAACCTCTGAGGTCATCAGTCCCCTAGAACCTAGAACTACTTAAACCTAACTAACCTAAGGACATCACACACATCCATGCCCGAGGCAGGATTCGAACCTGCGACCGCCTACAACCGCTCGGCCACTCTGACCGGCCGCAAATTAAAACTGCTGCAAAAACAAACGCGACACAGAACCGAGCAATACTGTATGCATCTTTGAGGGCGAAGAGAAAAGTGGACGTACTGTTGTCAACAAGCAAGTTCTGTGAGCAGATGGATCAACTTTGTTTCCAAACAAGACTTACAAAAGTTGCAAGGTCGACATCTGTACTGTAGTGCAGGTATTTTCAGTGAGTAACGGTATAAAGATAGCAGCGGCTAAGAAATGAAATGAAATTCAGTTAGTCTGTAATGAGCTACTGGAGACCACGGGCCCTTGTACCAGAAGGTATCCGTGAACAATCTATGTGGAGTACAGACTCACCGTGTATATCAAAACTGCGCACCGGTTCGAAACTTGATAAAAGGACAATATTATTACCAACTTAATAAGCCACCATTGCTTATTATTCACCTCCAACTTAAAAATCTTCCTTTGCCTACATCATTCGCCCTCCACATGTCTATTTTCTAAACTATGAAGAAGTGCTCATGAGATTCATAGGGAGAATCTTAAGGAAACGTCACTCATCCGCCAAGGAAGTGGCTTATAAGCTGCTTGTTCGACCGATTCTTGAGTATCGTTCATCAATGTGGGTTCTTTACCAGGTAGGACTGATGGAAAAGAGAGAGAGAAAGAGGAGCGAGAGCGTTGCGGAAATGCTCAATAAACTCCGTTGGCAGACGTTACACGAGTTGCTTTGTGCCTCCCGAGAGGTTTGCTATGGAAATTTCGAGAGCGTTCTTTCCCGGAAGAGTCGGACGACATTTTACTTAGTCCCACATATATCTCGCGTAATGACCACGACGAACAAATTCGAGAAGTTAGAGCCGATAAATCGATCATTCTTTCCACGCGCCATTCGCGAGAATGGGAGATCAGTTAGGTGGCTTGCGGAGTATGATATAGATGTATAACATCTTATATTGTAGCTCCTGCCGGCCGGAGTGGCCGAGCGGTTCTAGGCGCTACAGTATGGAACCACGCGACCGCTACGGTCGCAGGTTTGAATCCTGCCTCGGGCATGGATATGTGTGATGTCCTTAGGTTAGTTAGGTTTAAGTTGTTCTAAGTTCTAGGGGACTGATGTACTCAGCAGTTAAGTCCCATAGTGTTCAGAGCCATTTGAACCATTTGTAGCTCCTGAGGAAAATGATGTAGCGGCAAAAGGCTCACCCATTCCACAGTTAACCTTTTTTCTGTAGCGGAGTGTTCGCTTTCTGGCAGATTTTAACTATGCCGCGCTAGTCTTCTGGAGCACGAACCTGTACACTTACGGCCGGCCCGAGTGGCCGTACGGTTCTAGGCGCTACAGTCTGGAACCGAGTGACCGCTACGGTCGCAGGTTCGAATCCTGCCTCGGGCATGGATGTGTGTGATGTCCTTAGGTTAGTTAGGTTTAATTAGTTCTAAGTTCTAGGCGACTGATGACCTCAGAAGTTAAGTCGCATAGTGCTCAGAGCCATTTGAACCATTTTTGTACACTTATGTCCGAACGTTCACGGGTAACAATACTAGACAGCTTCTTACTTAGCAGCATTTCACAGTTACATAGTATGGGCGTGAGTTCCGGGTAAACATACAGCCTTAATCTGTCGTCATGTGCTACTCCAGAGTGAAACCTTCATTTTGCGAGTTATAATACGAAAATATGTTCCGATCTCTTATGAATACTGTCATTGCGGGAATCGGATTACTGTAACTAAAAATCAGTTTGCTTGTCACTACTTGAATTACCTACTTCGATTAGCTTTGGCAGTGCAATATTCGGAGAACAGGTTGCTCTAACATAAATTTGCCTAATAAATGTAACTCCATTCCACTGTTTTCTCGTTATTGTGGTATTGGTTAATTCTGTTATTTCTTATTTGCTGTAGATGCTCATGGGCTTTACGTCGGGTAGTACAGCAGACGGCAGTCGTGACAGTCTCCTGATCCTGAAGAGAATGTGATTCTTTGAAATACTGCGAAACTTCAACATGAGACCACGCAGCGCCCGAGAATCTCAGCAACATTTAAGCACAGAAACCATCATTTCTGTCTTAATGTACGACTTCGTCTTAGTTTTATTCTCTGTAGATTAGTGGCCCAGGCTTCAAGGAGCTAGTTTGTTTCTTACAAGAGGGTCTCATAAAACTCGAGGATTACTAATATGCCGATAGTCAGATCGATGTTATCGCACAATTTAGCGCTTCCGTCAAAGAAAAGATTATCTGCAGGCAAAGCTGAAGGCGGACTCAACATTACTGACGTGTGTTTACGTAAGCCGCTGCAGGCATGTGAGATGACGGGCGTGTGCTTCTGCTGCTCATCAGTGTATCAGAAAGATGATGGATTACGGCGCGGTGTGAGTAATCATCACACGCAGAGTGTGGCTTCTGTTACTGACGTAAGTAAATACACTGCTTGAAAGAAAAAAAAAAATGAAGCGCCCAGAACACATGATGGGATGTCAACATAACTTCGTACGCGTACCCAACATAAGATGGTGTGTAAATGATGAGCGTTGTACACTCCTGGAAATTGAAATAAGAACACCGTGAATTCATTGTCCCAGGAAGGGGAAACTTTATTGACACATTCCTGGGGTCAGATACATCACATGATTACACTGACAGAACCACAGGCACATAGACACAGGCAACAGAGCATGCACAATGTCGGCACTAGTACAGTGTATATCCACCTTTCGCAGCAATGCAGGCTGCTATTCTCCCATGGAGACGATCGTAGAGATGCTGGATGTAGTCCTGTGGAACGGCTTGCCATGCCATTTCCACCTGGCGCCTCAGTTGGACCAGCGTTCGTGCTGGACGTGGAGACCGCGTGAGACGACGCTTCATCCAGTCCCAAACATGCTCAATGGGGGACAGATCCGGAGATCTTGCTGGCCAGGGTAGTTGACTTACACCTTCTAGAGCACGTTGGGTGGCACGGGGTACATGCGGACGTGCATTGTCCTGTTGGAACAGCAAGTTCCCTTGCCGGTCTAGGAATGGTAGAACGATGGGTTCGATGACGGTTTGGATGTACCATGCACTATTCAGTGTCCCCTCGACGATCACCAGAGGTGTACGGCCAGTGTAGGAGATCGCTCCCCACACCATGATGCCGGGTGTTGGCCCTGTGTGCCTCGGTCGTATGCAGTCCTGATTGTGGCGCTCACCTGCACGGCGCCAAACACGCATACGACCATCATTGGCACCAAGGCAGAAGTGACTCTCATCGCTGATGACGACACGTCTCCATTCGTCCCTCCATTCACGCCTGTCGCGACACCACTGGAGACGGGCTGCACGATGTTGGGGCGTGAGCGGAAGACGGCCGAACGGTGTGCGGGACCGTAGCCCAGCTTCATGGAGACGGTTGCGAATGGTCCTTGCCGATACCCCAGGAGCAACAGTGTCCCTAATTTGCTGGGAAGTGGCGGTGCGCTCCCCTACGGCACTGCGTAGGATCCTACGGTCTTGGCGTGCATCCGTGCGTCGCTGCGGTCCGGTCCCAGGTCGACGGGCACGTGCACCTTCCGCCGACCACTGGCGACATCATCGATGTACTGTGGAGACCTCACGCCCCACGTGTTGAGCAATTCGGCGGTACGTCCACCCGGCCTCCCGCATGCCCACTAAACGCCCTCGCTCAAAGTCCGTCAACTGCACATACGGTTCACGTCCACGCTGTCGCGGCATGCTACCAGTGTTAAAGACTGCGATGGAGCTCCGTATGCCACGGCAAACTGGCTGACACTGACGGCGGCGGTGCACAAATGCTGCGCAGCTAGCGCCATTCGACGGCCAACACCGCGGTTCCTGGTGTGTCCGCTGTGCCGTGCGTGTGATCATTGCTTGTACTGCCCTCTCGCAGTGTCCGGAGCAAGTATGGTGGGTTTGTTCTTTTTTCCATTTCCAGGAGTGTAGTTGTCTGTGACAGATACACTGAAGCGCCAAAGGAACTGGTATAGGCAAGTGTATTCAAGTACAGAGATATGCAAACAGGCGGGCAGAACACGGCGCTGCGGTCGGCAACGCCTACCATCGACAACAAGTGTCTGGAGCATTTGTTAGCTCAGTTACTGTTGCTACAATGGCAGGTTATCAGTATTTAAGTGAGTTTGAAGTCGTATTATAGTCGGTGACACAGAATTTCCGAGGTAGCGATAAAGTGGGGATTTTCCCGTACGACCGTTTCACGAATCCGGTAAAACGTCAAATCTCCGACATCGCTGCGGCGGAAAGACGATCCTGCAAGAACGGAACCAACGACGACTGAAAAGAATCGTCCAACGTGACAGAAGTGCAACCCTTCCGCAAATTGCAGCGAATTTCAGTGTTGGGCCATAAACAAGTGTCAGTGTGGCAACCATTCAACGAAACATCATCGACATATGCTTTCGGAGCCGAAGGACCACTCCTGTAGCCTTGATGACTGCACGACACAAAGCTTTACACCTCGCTTGGGCCCGTCAACACTGACATTGGACTGCTGATGGCTGGAAACTTGTTGCCCGGTCGGGAAATTGTATCGAGCGGATGGACGTGTACGAGTAAGGAGACAACCTCATGAATCCATGGACCTTTGCATGTCATCAAGGGACTGTTCATGCTGGTGGAGGTTCTGTAATGCAATGGGGCGTGTGCAGCTTTAGTGATATCGGACCCCTGACACGTCTAGATACGACGCTGACAGGTGACACCTACGTAAGCGTCGTTTCTGATCACCTGCATCCATTCACACTGGACTCGCATTCGGGAGGACGACGGTTCAATCCCGTCTCCGGCCATCCTGATTTAGGTTTTCCGTGATTTCCCTAAATCGCTTCAGGCAAATGCCGAGATGGTTCCTTTGAAAGGGCACGGCCGATTTCCTTCCCCATCCTTCCCTCACCAGAGCTTGCGCTCCGTCTCTAATGACCTCGTTGTCGACGGGACGTTAAACACTAATCTCCTCCTCCTCCACCTGCATCCATTCATGTCCATTGTGCATTCCGACGGACTTGGGCAATTCCAGCAGGACAATGAGACACCCCACACGTCCAGAATTGCTAAAGAGCGCTCCCAGAAACACTCTTCTGAGTTTAAACACTTCCACTGGCCACCAAACCCCACAGACATGAACATTATTGAGCGTATCTGGGATGCCTTGCAGCCTGCTGTTCATAAGAGATCTCCATCCCCTCGTACTCTTAGGGATTTATGGGCAGCTCTGCGGGATTCATGGTGTCAGTTCCCTTCAGCTTACTTCAGGCATTAGTCGAATCCATGCCACGTCGTGTTGCCGCACTTTTGCGTGCTCGTGGGGCACTACACTATATTAGGCAGGTGTACGAGTTTCTTTGACTCTTCAGTGTATGTCAACCATCAGAGTGTATTAGTGTGTTAAAGTGTTGTTACCCGGTATGGTAGGGTGCATAAGGGGCACGAACAGAGTCTGATCTTGAAGTACACGGAGATGCCGCGTACTCGTGTGAAACAGCGTTATAAGCACCTGAGAGATATGAAACTTATTATGGATCTCCATTTGACCAGTTAGTAAAATCGTGCAGTATCCAGATTTGTGAGGCATTTGGGCGTGACAGCGGCCTAATGTTGGACGACATCAGAATGTGAGGGCAGGCCTACTCGTCGTCAAGATTCCGGTCGACCACGTCTGATCACCACAAGGGAGGATCACTGTGCTGTGAACCAAGCACATTGTAACAACCCCTTCATGTCTGCATCTGCCATCCAAGAACAAGTAAAGGACTGCCTTCAGCTCTCTGTGTCATCCCGCGCCATTGGTCGGAGACTAGGCGCAGCTGGAGCAGGGAATTAACCATAGGCTGTCGTTAACAAGTAAAATCAACGGCTGCATTTGGAGTGGTGCCGTGACCGGGAAGCATGTCCTGCTGATGACTGGCGCCGCGATGTCTTCAGTGATGAATCGCGTCCCTACACTGCCTTGTCTGCGAGTATGGCGGCGATCGTGGGAGTTCAATTCTTCCAAGGTTTTGGAGAGGCACATCGTGTTATTCCTGGGGTCAGGGCGTGTGGAGGAGTAGGGTGTCACTTCACGTCACTGCTGGAAGTGACAGAGGGAACTCTGATGGTACAACGTTGTTGTTGTTGTGGTCTTCAGTCCTGAGACTGGTTTGATGCAGCTCTCCATGCTACTCTATCCTGTGCAAGCTTCTTCATCTCCCAGTACCTACTGCAACCTACATCCTTCTGAATCTGCTTAGTGTACTCATCTCTCGGTCTCCCTCTACGATTTTTACCCTCCACACTGCCCTCCAATGCTAAATTTGTGATCCCTTGATGCCTCAAAACATGTCCTACCAACCGATCCCTTCTTCTAGTCAAGTTGTGCCACAAACTTCTCTTCTCCCCAATCCTATTCAATACCTCCTCATTAGTTACGTGATCTATCCACCTTATCTTCAGTATTCTTCTGTAGCACCACATTTCGAAAGCTTCTATTCTCTTCTTGTCCAAACTAGTTATCGTCCATGTTTCACTTCCATACATGGCTACACTCCAAACAAATATAGTCGTAAGGTCAGTATTGCCTCACGTGTTCCAACATTTAGACCGGAATCCAAACTGATCCTCCCCGAGATCCGCATCTATCAGTTTTTCCATTCGTCTGTAAAGAATTCGCGTTAGTATTTTGCAGCTGTGACTTATTAAACTGATAGTTCGGTAATTTTCACATCTGTCAGCACCTGCTTTCTTTGGGATTGGAATTATTATATTCTTCTTGAAGTCTGAGGGTATTTGGCCTGTCTCATACATCTTGCTCACCAGCTGGTAGAGTTTTGTCATGACTGGCTCTCCCAAGGCCGTCAGTAGTTCTAATGGAATGTTGTCTACTCCGGGGGCCTTGTTCCGACTCAGGTCTTTCAGTGCTCTGTCAAACTCTTCACGCAATATCGTATCACCCATTTCGTCTTCATCTACATCCTCTTCCATTTCCATAATATTGTCCTGAAGTACATCACCCTTGTATAAACCTTCTATATACTCCTTCCACCTTTCTGCCTTCCCTTCTTTGCTTAGAACTGGGTTGCCATCTGAGCTCTTGATATTCATACACGTGGTTCTCTTCTCTCCAAAGGTCTCTTTAATTTTCCTGTAGGCAGTATCTATCTTACCCCTAGTGAGATAAGCCTCTACATCCTTACATTTATCCTCTAGCCATCCCTGTTTAGCCATTTTGCACTTCCTCTCGATCTCATTTTTGAGACGTTTGTATTCCTTTTTGCCTGCTTCATTTACTGCATTTTTATATTTTCTCCTTTCATCAATTAAATTCAATATTTCTTCTGTTACCCAAGGATTTCTAGCAGCCCTCGTCTTTTTACCTACTTTATCCTCTGCTGCCTTCACTACTTCATCCCTCAGAGCTACCCATTCTTCTTCTACTGTATTTCTTTCCCCTATTCCTGTCAATTGTTCCCTTATGCTCTCCCTAAAACTCTGTACAACCTCTGGTTCTTTCAGTTTATCCAGGTCCCATCTCCTTAATTTCCCACATTTTTGCAGTTTCTTCAGTTTTAATCTACAGGTCATAACCAATAACCAATAGATTGTGGTCAGAGTCCACATCTGCCCCTGGAAATGTCTTACAACTTAAAACCTGGTTCCTAAATCTCTGTCTTACCATTATATAATCTATCTGATACCTTTTAGTATCTCCAGGGTTCTTCCACGTATACAACCTTCTTTCATGATTCTTAAACCAAGTGTTACCTGTGACTAAGTTGTGCTCTGTACAAAATTCTACTAGGCGGCTTCCTCTTTCATTTCTTAGTCCCAATCCATATTCACCTACTATGTTTCCTTCCCTCCCTTTTCCTACACTCGAATTCCAGTCACCCATTACTATTAAATTTTCGTCTCCCTTCACTATCTGAATAATTTCTTTTATTTCATCGTACATTTCTTCAATTTCTTCGTCATCTGCAGATCTAGTTGGCATATAAACTTGTACTACTGTAGTAGGTGTGGGCTTCGTATCTATCTTGGCCACAATAATGCGTTCACTATGCTGTTTGTAGTAGCTTACCCGCATTCCTATTTTCCTATTCATTATTAAACCTACTCCTGCATTACCCCTATTTGATTTTGTGTTTATAACCCTGTAATCACCTGACCAGAAGTCTTGTTCCTCCTGCCACCGAACTTCACTAATTCCCACTATATCTAACTTTAACCTATCCATTTCCCTTTTTAAATTTTCTAACCTACCTGCCCGATTAAGGGATCTGACATTCCACGCTCCGATCCGTAGAACGCCAGTTTTCTTTCTCCTGATAACGACATCCTCACAACGTACGTCACAGATATCCTGCGTTCTCATACCTCACCTCTCGTACGACAGTATCGTGTTGCAACTAATTGGGAGGGCATTGTTCTTCGCCGGCCGCGGCGGTCTAGCGGTTCTAGGCGCTCAGTCCGGAACCGCGGGACTGCTACGGTTGCAGGTTCCAATCCTGCCTCGGGCATCGATATGTGTGATGTCCTTAGGTTAGTTAGGTTTAAGTAGTTCTAAGTTCTAGGAGACTGATGACCACAGATGTTAAGTCCCATAGTGCTCAGAGCCATTTGAACCATTGTTCTTCTGTGGCACCTGTATGAACTCTGTGTTGAGGTACTCCCGTAGCCAACAAGACACCCAGATCTGTCTCCGATAGATTGTGTGTGAGAGCATCTCGGACGTCAGCTTCGTCTCAGTGCCAGAATTCTGCATATCAAGGACCTTGTGTAATAGTTGCCTCAGAAGAGAGTACAACCGCTTTATGCCACCCTTCCCAACCGAATCAGATCATGCGTCCAGGCCCTAGGGTGCGCAGCGTCATGCTCTATAGATGTGTTTTCTTTACATGTGCAGGTTGATTTACATCAGTCAATGCCAGTCATATTTTACAGCAAACTATGAGACAACGATCTCTTTTCTCCATTCTGGTTTGTATGCTGTTCATCGTATACTGTATTTTTTTTCTTCCACGAGAATATTCCGCTGTCGTTACGAATACCAACATTTTTTTTTTTCCATCATCAGATATGTGTCACATAATGTAATACGTCCGCAGCTCGTGGTCTAGTGGCTAGCGTTGCTGCCTCTGAGTCCAAGTTTCGATTCCTGGCCGGGTTGGGGATTTTCTCTGCCCGGGGACTGGGTGTTTCTGTTGTCCTCACCATTTCGTCATCATCATTCGTGACAGTGGCTAGATTGGACGGTGTAAAAAAATTTCACTGTGTAAAAATTAGGACTTTGTAAAAATTTGGACTTTGTACGGGCGCTGATTACTGCGCAGTTGAGCGCCCTACAAACCAAACATCATAATATAATAACCTTAGGTACTAGTCACGTGCAAATTATTATATTTTAAGTTTGTTTTCCCATTTAATGTGAATTTTTTTTTAGACTCGAGCATGAAATCCAGCATGGTTGAGGATCGCCCAGACAGTCCAGTGTCGGAGTACGAGATTTTATATATGGACTGTGAGGCACGTAAAATAAGGTTTAAGGCAGAATGCACACAGTTTTTTATGTAGAATCTGAACCTGCAATAAAAAATGGGGTTCCCATTTGAAATTTTGAAGTTGCCTCCCGCCCCACCCCTAGGGGGCTGGGGTGGGAAGTAATTTTTCGGGTTTGAAAAATTCAAAGTTACCTAATGGTTCGTAGATAAGCCTTAGGTATCCCTATAACTCGTTGGGTTAGCCTGCTCAAATGTCAGAGAAAGGCAAATGGCGCACTATCTCCACTTTGACCAGCACTAGTAAAGCACTCGGGTGTTTCACTTTTATCACAGCTTTGCCTTACCATGTCATTACGAGGAAGGCGCAACACATTTTTCCAAAATTTTTATTTCGCACCCGATACTGTTGTCGCACAGAAACGGGCTACGTCAAGCAAAGGGCTGCCGAAAGTTAAGGAAGAACGCATCATCTCCTCCTCGTCAGAGCGATCTATGGAAGAAATCTGTGTTGCGAGCGCAGCACGTGCGAGGCTGAGATAAGCCCAGCTCTTGAAGAGGGGGCGGGGGAAGGCAGGAAAGAGGGGTCGTCGGTCACGTCATACTGTGTAAACAGAATGTGAGAGGCACGTCCTCAGGACAAGATAAAACAGACTGCAGCTATAAACATGAATACGAGCTAGGTGGGTATGATTCCCGACATGGCGACATGGGAAGTACTTATAAACACAAACTTCTTTCATTAATTTTAAAAAAAGATTGCCAAGTCTTTACAAAGGAGCCACATAAAGCGTAGAAGACCCACAAAATACTGAAAATGCCAAATGCAATTATGTGAAACATGTTTAGTTCAATGCAAAAGATGAGAGATTGTCATTCTTATGCAGACGATAAGCATCGTTGAAGTAGCAACTAAAACAGAAAGGTTGCAAATGTTGATAATATAATTATACAGGGTGAAAATTTTAAGTCGAGAAACCAGAATAACTCGAAAAATAAGCTTCACACAAAAAAATGTGTAGAATACAAAGTTGATTATTTTCGAGGGGGACATCCGCTAGTGCTAAAGTTAGCCCGCCACCCCAGCCCATTAGGGGTGGGGCCGGAGGCAATTTTAAAACTTTAAAATATCATATTTTATTGCAGAATCAGATTTTACATAAAAAACTATGTACATTTTGTCTAAGCATTTGTTCTGATTCTTGGTAGTTGGCGCTGTAATTCAAGAAAATCCATATTCTCATTTTTGCATGAAAAATGGTTACGAGTAAATAAAAAATACTTTTTTACTTAGTAAATAAAACACTCCTTCTCTCCCCGTAGGATGGGGTTTGAGAGAGAGAAAGTAGAGTTTTACAAATGCTGACACACATATTAATATTTCCGCTGATTCGGATAAGTTTTGTTTGTTTCGTGGTCATGAGGCCACAAACAAATCATCTGACTAACTAACTAACTAACCAAACATCCTACTGCCAAACTAGTGAACTATTTTAACTAATAGAGTAAACAAAGTAAAAGACTAACTGAGGAAAAAACTAACCCACTCGCTAACTATAGGTGAACGTATCCCTTCTAAGATTCCCTGAAAAGGAACGATTGGTTTCGTTTTATTGTTGATTATTTGCAAATACTTGAAAGAAAATGAATTTCGGGGTGCTTGTTTCCAGTGAGTACCCTCGCCTCTCACTTTCGGCCTGCTTGTTGTCTGTAAATCCCTTGCATCTCACTGTTTTACGGAATCAAATGCTCAAATTGATGACCTACAACTTCGATGCATTTATTAACTCGTGCCGTAAATCCCTGCACACATCTTGATAACATGTATGGTGTAATTGCAGCGCAAGCATCTCTTATTCTTTGTATCATGTTTTCGCGAATGGTAGGCGTTTCCTGATAAACGGTATCATAACCCCATAAGAAAAAATCTGGCGAGTTAAGGTCAGGCGATCTGGCTGGCCAATTCACAGGACCTGCCCTGCCGATCCAGCGACCATGGTAAAGTCGATCTAGTACATCGCGCGCTACTAATGAATAATGCGCTGGACAACCATAATGTCGAAACCGTATGTTTTATCGAAGTTCGATGCTCAGGTCTCCAAGTAGATCTGGCAGTTCATTTTCAAGTAGGTTTCGATATTTGTTGCCACTCAAATCAGCGTCGATAAAATACGGTCCGATCAGTTTATCGCCAATTATACCACACCAAACATTAACTGACCGAGGTCGCTGATGGTTGACTTCTCGAATCCAGTGTCGTTCTGTTCACTCCAGTAATGCATGTTATGGCGATTAACTTTGCCGTGGTTTGTGAATGTTGCCTCATCAGAGAAACGTGCTCTGGCAAAAAAGTTTTGGATTGTTTGCATCCGCTGAACTGCCCAGTGACAAAACGTTAGACGGTTTTGGAAGTCATCGCCATGTACTTCCTGATGCATGTATGTATGGTATGGATGAAATTTGTGGAGCTTCAGGATTTTCCAAACACTCATGCGTCAAATTCGCGATTGCCTTGATATTTCTCTTGTGCTCGCTTGTGAATTACGAGCCACAGCAGCTAGGACTGCCACTTGATTGTTTTCTCCACAGACAGTAGCTGCACGGGTTCTTTTTTTCTGGTACACACTACCTTCCGCAGTAGATTGTTTAATAACTCTAACAAAAGAGGACCATGGTCGTACTTGGCCAGGAAAACGCTGCGCATAAAGCGCGACTACATCGTCAAAATTTCTCCCACTTTCGCCATAGAACTACACCATCTCAATTTTGTCTTCCGTAGAAAGATAATTCTTGATGACATATGCACCTATTAATCTCAAGAGAGGAAAGATAAGGGGCGTCGAGAAAGGCAGGGTTAGAATTTCTATGAGCAAGAAGCGGTCTGCTCGGCGTAATTCCGCCTAGCAGTACTAATTCCGCATCAAAGCGAGCAAAAGACGCGAACGCACTCACACAAGGTAATCAAATATAAGTCACCCAAAAGACAATCGTTATAAGCGATGTATTGCTGTCTGAACGCTCGGACGGGGAGAAGATACAGTGTGTTTGTTACATTAATACTTATAATTTCTAAAGCCCAGTTTTATTACGCCGCTCATCAGCAAGGGCTGGATAAGAGCACCGATAATCGATCAGGGCTGAGTGGGATATCGATTATCGTACATAATTCTAAAAATGTAAACGGCCTAACAGCCGCGATATTCCGTAACACCCCCGATTTTCCGAAATAAAATAAAGGTGAGAACAATGTGATTTAAGTCAATAAATTTATGAATGTTGTTTTCTACGTTTTTCCACACGAAACTAAAAAACTCAATTTAAGCAAGCAACCCAGTTGTGAGATTTATCGACAAACAAGAGTGATTACTTTGGATCTAATAAAAATTAGCTTCGTGAGTCAGTTACTTTTTCAGTTAATGAGTTCACTCGTTAGTAAGTAAGGATGTTTGGTTAGTTAGTTAGCTAGTCAGATGATTGTTTGACAATTAAAAGTTGTGTGGCCACATGACCACGAAACAAACAAAACTTATCCGAAGCTGCGGAAAAAATTAATATTTGGGTCAACATTTGCAAAACTCTACTTCCTCTCTCTCAAATCCCACCCCATGGGGAGAGAGGGACAGTTTTATTTACGGACTAAATAAGGATTTTTTCTATTTATCCGTAACCATTTTCCATGCAAAAATGAGAACATCGATTTTCTTGAATTACAGTGCCAACTACCAAGAATCAAAACAACTTTTTAAGACAAAATGTGCGTAGTTTTTCATGTAGAATCTGATTCTCAAAAAAAATGCTGGTTCCCACTTCAAATTTTAAAGTTGCCTCCCGCCTCACCCCCAGGGGGCTGGGGATGGCGGGCTAATTTTAGCTGTAGCAGATGTCCCCCTCGAAAATAATCAACTTTGGATTCTACACATTTTTTTCGTGTGAAGCTTATTTTTCGAGTTATTCTGGTTTCTCGAATGGCTCTGAGCACTATGAGACTTAACATCTGAGGTCATCAGTCCCCTAGAACTTAGAACTACTTAAACCTAACTAACCTAAGGACATCGCACACATCCATGCCCGAGGCAGGATTCGAACCTGCTCTGCCTCATCGGCCGGCCGGCCTTCTGGTTTGTCAACTTAAAAATTACACCCTGTATAAAGCGAAAGTGTGGCTAAAAGGCCGAACTCCTTGAAGAGAAGGTAAATACCGCCTGTCTACCAACACACGTAACCAACGTTAAAAACTATGTATATAAACAGGATACCATTGATATCGTCAGGCAGATATTTGTCTTTGCGAGTGACGTGTTAATTAGATCCAAACTCTTGGCATTTTTGAAACGACGCAAGTGTTGATTCAGATGAGCCGTGCAAAACAATATGCAACTGTTGTAAAAATGGACTATTACGTGTTTCCAATCAGGATGAAAATTCTTAGGCACATATTGCCTTATTTTTGGTTTACCCACGTCGTCAATCCTCAAGACGTCTGCTATCATTTTCCTTCCATTATTAGGTTTACGTCGAGTCAATATAGTGCCCTTGTATCACACGGGAAACGTTTCTGTTCGCCTCCATCCTTCTGCTTTTACCTCGGTCATAAAAATACCGTATGTACAAACAGTTCTCGGAATAGCCTCGTGAATGCCGGCTGCCAACAACAGCGAACGTTGTAAACATCGCAGCTACAGGCCGATAACGTGCGGGTATCTTCATTTGCGCTCTCCGCAACCGCAACTGAAAAATAACGCAATCGGACAAATCATGCTTCATCAATAGTGTTATTAAAGAACGACAGAAAAACAACGGCCTGGACTTGCTAATTAATCGTGAACTATCATTTAAAATACACATACTTGGGATCCCGAATAAAACTATCCAGATTATATCACTTTTGCCAATAATATTATACAACAATTTGTAGTATTCTGGTAAATATCGTTAACCATTATCTTCTTTTTTCCTTGTGAGTTAACGTCTTTACTGCATTGCAAACCAATCGCGAACACCATTCCTGCGCTACTGTTACTCATAGACTTTGAATATCACGTGTTAGGAAAGGTTTTGGAATGTTTCTAGTGATCGATCACAAAAAAAATAAACCATTAAGCAGCAAGTGAAGAATATTTCCATTTCTGCAACGATAGTACGCTGGTGCGATATGAAGGAGGTGGCGTTCGACAAACGTCAAATTGGCACGATGTGTATTACTTTCTTGTCTATGGAAATGATTTTAAAAAATGGTTCAAATGTCTCTGATCACTATAGGACTCAACTTCTGAGGTCATCAGTCCCCTAGAACTTAGAACTACTTAAACCTAACTAACCTAAGGACATCACACACATCCATGCCTGAGGCAGAATTCGAACCTGCGACCGTATCGGTCGCACGGTTCCAGACTGAAGCGCCTACAATCGCACGGCCACTTTCAAAATGATTCCAAGATGAACATCAACAAAAGTAAAACAAGAGTAATGGAATTCAGCTGAATTAAATTAGGCGGTGCTAAGGGATTTAGATTAGGACATGAGACACTGAAAGTAATACATGACTTTTGCCATTTGAGCAGCAAAACACGCGATGGTGGCCCAGCAGAGAAGGTATAAAATGCAGACTGGCAGTATCACGAAAACCATACCCGAAAAATAGAAAGTTGTTAATATTTGGTAGCCCTATTTAGAAGTGAAACGTGGAAATAAGCACTTCGGACAAGAAGAGAACAGACGCTTCTGAAATGAAATGGAATCATCGTATGGCATTATTGGCCGCGAATCCCCATCTATGATTTTTCGGTCGCCTAGTGAAAATCTTTTTATTTGACGTCACTTCGGCGACTTGCACATCGATGATGATGAAATGATGATGAGGCAAACACAACACCCAGTCCCCGAAAGGATAAAATCTCAGACCCAGCTGGGAATCTAACCCGCTCCCCCTACACGGTAGTCTGCCGCGTTGACCTCTCAAGCTTCTGAAACGCGGCGTTATAGAAGAAAGCTGAGGATTAAATGGGTAGATCGAGAGCTGCATCAAACCAGCCAAGGACTGAAGCGATAACAATAACAACGATGATATTTCAGGGCAACCTCACAAAGTCGATAAGGGTAATTCCGCCTACATTCTGCACACAGGGTGGCTCAGAAATGTTACGATAAGCTTCGAGGGGTTGTAAAGGGTATCTTGAGGACCAAATCGAGAATAGGAACCTGTGTGCGGAAACATCATCAACGACGCCCCAGAGCGTCGAAGTTATAGGCGAGAGCGCCTGCCCCAAGGATACCCCTTCGGTACCAAATATACTTTTTACGCTGAAGTTGTGTAGGTAGACGTCTCACAAGTGATCGCGACTGATTGACACGATCTCCAGTGGAGAAGATGGAGCTAGCTGCTGTGTAGAAATGCCTTGTCTCCTGTGAACGCCATGCTCCGCTGTCCTAGTGGATGGCAGTTTCAGACTCAGGTTTCCACCTGCAGTTTATTTTTCTCCTGGAAACCTCCTAAATCTCCAGTGTATTTTTGTGTACAGAAGAAAAATAAACTGCAGATGGAAACCGATGTCCGAAACTAGCACCCACCAAGGCGACAGAACATCGCAATTATAGGAGAGAAGGCCTGTCTGCGCAATAGATAGCTCCATCTACTACGCTAGCGATTATGGCAATCAGTCGCGATCATTGACAACATTGAAAGACATTGCGCCTATGGTCTGTCAGCTAGAAAGTCATGTTTGCTGCCGAAGGGGTGCCTCAGTGACAGGCGCCGTCGCCTATAACTTCGACACACTGTAGCATCATTAGATGATGTTTCCGGACACGTGAGCTTGTCCTCGATTTTTTCCTCAAGAAAGCCTTTATACCTCCTATAAGTTTGCCGCAACGTTTCTGGCAACCCTATACATGGAAAAATTACGGAGTGGATTTCACATTCAGTTTTCGCATTTTATGTTATTTGTTTTTGAGAATATGTTAGTACTCGTGTAAGAAGTAGAAACTGCTACCAGCACGTGTTGGAAGTCGACAGTGACAAGATCATGACCTATGGAGATGGCAGTTTAATGTTCCGCGATATTGCTGCTCACATTACTCGTCCAACGGTAACAGAGGCACAGATGTGGTATCACATCGTCTTTTCAGGAGAGTCTCTGTTTTGTGTGCAGCATTACAAGGAAATATTCATGTGTGAAGGCTATAAGGTGAATTTTGACAGATTGCGTTTATCAACCTCATAGGCCCAAGTAGGCCTAACTGGGATGATTGTATGAGGTTTTATCATTGCTGGTTCGAATGACCAGTAATTTGGGCTACAGCTGTTTCATTTCCGACGCCATCAGGCCGGTGGCTGTGCGCTGTCTTCGAAGTTTCCAAACGGGTTTCTTTCAACGAGGTAAACCAAGACTATGTGGACCTGTGCTATTGTAGCTAACCTTGATACATATGGTGTTTCAGTTTGGCCTGGCCATCATGCCCGCCTCATCTTTACCACCTTGAAGAAAATTTGGTTATGGGTTGCTGAGAGACTGGCATGCCACCACTCGCCAGCAACTAAGACTGACAAACTCAGGTACACAGTTGAAGCAGCATGGAATGACATACCTGAGTCTGTCGTCCAAGTCAGTTCAACTGGATGCTCAACTGGGTTTAAGCAACTGTTGCTGCCAAAATTGGCACAGAGTGAGTTTGACTGTTGGGCTAGCCAGTACATTCGTCAGATCTCTTACCTCACTGAAAACATCTGGTTATAGGTTGCTGAGAGACTGGCTCACCACCACTCACCAGCCACTATGATTGACGAACTCTGGTGTAAAGTTGAAGCAGCGTGGAATGACATAGCAGAGTCTGTCATCCAAGTCAGTTCAACTGGATGCTCAGCATGGTTTAAGCAACTTTGGTGCCAAAGTAGGTACACAGAGAGTTTGAGTGTTGTGCTGGCAAGCCCATTCGTCCCCCTCTTACCTCCCTGAAAACATCTGGCTGTAAGATGTTGAGAGAGTGGTACGCCACCACTTACCAGCCACTACGTTTGACGAAGTCTGACGTAGAGTTGAAGCAGCGTGGAACGACATGCCTGGATCTGTCATCCAGGGCAGTTCAACTAATGTTTATCTGAGTCTAAGCAACTGTAGGTGGCATAGTAGGTACAGAGGGAGTTCGACTGCTGGCCTGGCCAGCGCATTGGCCCCCTCTTACCTCCCTGAAAACATCTGGTTATAGGTTGCTGAGAGAATGGTACACTGGTATACCACTACTAGCCAGTCACTACAGCTCATGAACGCCGGTGCAGAGTTGAAGCAGCATGGAATGACATACCTGGGTCTGTCATCCAAGCTCACTTCATCTGGGTGCTCAGCAGCGTTTAAGCAACTGTTGCTGCCAAAGATGCCCTGTGGCATTGCTGGCTGGAAGGCCCCAATTAGGGGAGTTGGGTCACCGGGTGCAAGTCATATATCTGGCGACGCCACATTGGGCGAATTGTGTGTCGTTGATGATGAGATGATGATGAGGACAACACAACACCCAGTTCAAGAAAACCTCCAACCTTGCCAGGAATCGAACCCGGACCTGCTGCATTGTAGGCAAGCACATATCCACTCAGCTGAATGGACGGACAAAGACAGTAGAGAGGGAGTTTGAATGTTGGTCTGCCCAGCACATTCATGAGGTGTCTTACCTCCCTGAAAACATCTGATTATACTTTGCTGAGGGACTGGCACACCACAATTCGTCAGCCATACTCTGGTGTTGTACTGAAGCAGCATGAAATGACACCCGGATCTGTCATCCAACCTCAGTTCAGCTGGATGTTCGGCTTCGTTTAAGCCATTGTGAACAGCTCTGTCTTCTAAATTTTACACCCTGAAAGCGCATATCTTTCCTACTACAGTGCACACATGCAATAAGTAAATGCTATTTACTAACCTTGCTGCTGTTACAATTGTAATGTCCAACATTGTAGTTTATGATGGACACTGCATACAAGGTGGTGCTTGGCTGGTCATTGGTTTAGTGCACTCTGTAGTTTTCGTACAATACTTAACGCGAGTGTTCAAATTATTCCTTTAAAAAGGTCTCCGGCATTTCTTTTATCAACTTGTCCTAATAGGCACTTGCGCCCTGCTTCTAATGAACTGGTCATTTACGGGCGTTAAACACTAATCTTCCTTCATAAATACCGGCAAATTGAGAGTTAGAACGGCTGGTCCCGGTGGAGGTTCGAGTCCTCCCTCGGGCATGGATGTGTTTGTTTATCCTTAGGATAATTTAGGTTAAGTAGCATGTAAGCTTAGGGACTGATGACCTTAGCAGTTAAGTCCCATAAGATTTCACAAACACATTTGAAAGTTAGAAAAAAAGCTTTAGTACTAAAAATATTTTAAAATTTGCTTTTTGAAATAATAAATAAATTATACTTTTGGATTCATTGGATAACACCGGTCCGTTATTGTGTAAAGGAGGATGGAAGCTATCTTGAAAGAAGCTCATTAAATGTATATGTAAGCACCGCATCGGAGATTCCTTTTGTACTCCGTTTGGAAAATGTAGTCTCTCTTTCGATATTGAAGTTACGCGGTCCGTTTCATCTAAAACGAAAGAAAGATACCGTTAGTATCTGCTTTACGTTTCCCAAGGAGAAGTAGATAAATGCACGCTAGTTACAGATTACGATATGTGCTGTCTCAAAAGTACGCAATGGAAAATATTATAAATAAATTTTCGTTACCGAAGTCACCACCCAATTCATTCATGAAACGGAAAGAGTTGATCGAGTTGGTTAAACAATGGACTCGCATTCGTTAAAGAAGAAGTATTTAAAATTCTCATCCAAATATCCTTGCAAATTTCTGCAGTTTCACAAAAGTACTTCAGTGAATGCTAGATTGGCTTCAGAATCATGTTGACATGCGAAGCCCCTCTGCATTTTTTAAAGTGTTAATATTCATTTATCGTATAAATATACAAATACAATTCACAGCAATATTCACACAATGAAGTACAAAAGGAACATGCAGGAGCTCTGGTCTCATTTGATCCTACAAAGTGATGTCAAGAGGAGTCTACCCATTCCAAGGGCACAGATGATGTCCTTCCAGGCTCTGCTGAAACATCTTTTGGGGTAGTCTTCTATGATGTGCTGGATGCTATGATCTGAAGCTTCACAGTCACTCAGTGGGGTATCCGAGAGCCCTCATTTTTAGTTTTTCCGTTTCCACATCCCATTCTGTTCAGTTGACACCAGGTTCTTCTAGACAGTTGCAAGGCTAATATACCTGTGGGGTCTTCGAGGTCATGGCGACGTATGCAGGTGTTTTCCCATATCTTCTTCCACACATCTTCACTGTTCGATGGTTGGATCTCACAAGCTGATCAGAATGGTTTCCTTGACTCGAGACTCATCCTGTTTCGATTGAGCACAATTTTCTGGGCATGTTGTCTTTGGGAAAACTTTAAGTTATTAATTTTTTCCCGTTCACAGGTCGCTGCATCTTGTCGCCTCAGATGTGCTGGAACGATGTTGCTGAGAGCAGACAACCAAGGTAGAGGAGTTGTTCTCAAGATGCCCGTTGTGATTCTCATGGTATAACTCAAATGAAAATCCACCTTTCTGTCATGCACACTCTTGTACCAAAATGGTGTGCAATATTCCGTTGCAGAATATACAAGAGACAAAGCCGCTACGCAGAGAGTGTTTTGTACTTAATTGCCTCGATGTCGACGGGGCATTTAATTCTCCTCCTCTGCAAGAACTTATTTCTAGAATCTCGCCATAAGTTCAGGACAGCGCACAAATGTGGTTAAAATCACACGCCACCAGTGTCTGTAGTATATAATGTTTATTGAAATACACTAGTATTTAATACGCTGCGCAAAAAGTTCAACATTCTTGACAGATTTTTCAAGGCTTCAACTGAAAAACAAAGAAATGACATCACAAGCCTTGGCGATGTATTCAGACCAGATAATCCTCTTGCCTACAACTCACATCAGCTACTTACAAATTCCGATACTTAAAAAATTGCAGCTACGTTTGATGCTTTTAATTATTCCTCAGATGTAGCACATTCACCAGTATTGCGACTTCCTATCTCGATTGATTATCTTTAAAGTATATGACACAACTTACTGATATTTTTACAATTCGTTAATCCATAAAACAAAACACAAATACATCCGTTACTAATGAAATATTAGCAGCAAAGTCAAATAGGTAACATTTTTGAAATGGGAGAATATAATAGCCCCCTGACTATAGATGTACTCAGTAGCTGTTCGGCATGTTACGAGGGCGGGCTAAAAAGTAATGCCTCCGAATTTTTTATGCGACCATTCTTAAAGATTTTTAAATGCAACGAACGTTATTAACTTTCTGTATCTTTATGTCTGCATGTTTGCAGCCCAGTGCCGCTAGAGATATTTTTGAACCTGCTTAGGGTTATTAAAAATTACAAAGAAATAGATACAATTTTTTTCCAAAATACTTCCTCAAATTGAGGTGCCATTTAATCCAATGTTATATATTTGAAGGAGACCAGACTTTTACCAGATATGCATGACATGATAGCTGAGGTACTAGACCTATTAAATTCTTCCAATAAAAATGTTATTTTTTCCATGATTTAGTTGATTCTGCAATAAAGCTTAGGTCTACTACATAAGTATGGACTATTGAAAATTACATAACAAATTAGAGCAATGCTTTATAATCTTTAGGAAGTATTTGTAGCTGAATTCTGAAAAATATAATTTGCAGGAAATTGCGAATGAAGATATGAGTCCAATTAAACTGTGCTTCAAAACATTCCTGAAGCATAGTCTTCATCATGCAGCATCTCTGCATTTTCAAGCTTCCTCTTGGCATTTCTTTTAGCACTTCTTGCTTCTTTGTTAACTTGAAGAGCCTATCTTTCAGCTTCATGCACCCCTTGTCTGTCACACACAAGCAATTGATCTTCCATATTAGAGCCACATGTTATGCCTAAATTTCTCAGGACTTCAAATCATCCTATCACTCCATCACTGAAACATATCACTGCATCTAGTACACCAACGTTTAATTATTTAGTCCTACAGAAACATCCTAAGGTAATCTTTCCCATATGCAATGGTTGAAAATTTCATTTTTGCCCCCATGAAGTCATTTGTTAAGCAAGACAGGGTCACTCAGGTCGCTAATAATTGGTTTTATTTCATTCATAACAGGCTCAGGAAGAGAATGCTTATGATGGTTTATTTGACCACTTTCTTTTGCTTTTTGGTAATCACCCCAAGAATCTCCTCCTTTAGGGCAAAGTCCGTGAACGGGGTGGTCATCTTTGGACAACTTATGAAAGTAGGCGGCCCATACAGCTTTTCCCATTGCTGTAACATCATTCAGAGGCGCAGTTCGTCTAATGGCCAGTCCATAATAACTCTGAATAAGATCTATTTCTGTTTCTGTCATTCTGCCTCGGGAAGACAGAGATTTTGCATCAGATAGCAACTTTCCTTTCATTTCTTTTCATAGCTTCCTCAATCTAGCACCCATCCTCTTTTTCACATGTCCACAACACTCCAGATTTGTCACCAAGATATCACCATAAAAATTGAACTCATTAATTTTATTGAAAGTTTTAGAGTCACCATCGCCTAGGTACTTCGTATATCTAACATTATAATTGTGCACTGACCTCTGACATATTTTTAGAGCTACATCACACTCTATACCTCCACTGTAACCATCATAATTCTTAGAACGCTGATGTTCAGTATGTCCTTAGTGTTACCATGGCAGGTGTGGCAGTACTTAGATAAGCTCTCAACATCAACAACCTTTCCTTTCTCCGGAGAAGTAGCACTTACAACACCATTCAAGGAGCGATGTCCTCGACTTGCCACGTCCCATCAAGTGCAACAGCAATGTCCCTGGTTCCACTAATATTTTCACTTTCTTCTACTGCACGTTTCATAGATGCTTTAGACACAACCGTCGAGACACCTAAAAGTATTTTTATGTACTTGCTAAACTTACTGGGAGGAGGATAAAGGTCCACCAAACCACAAAACGTTTGAGCAGCCTTTTCTCCTTTTCCTATCGCACGCATTGCATACACTAACTTCAAACTCACATCATATGAATTATGCACAATCAGAAGTCATTTTTGAGGTAGATTTATTGCAGGACCTACACAGAACAACTAATTTTGACGCTAAACCCTTCCTGCTACTTTGTTGTTCAGTTATTTCCAGACATCCTACACCATCACATTGTTTACATTTCGCCACTTTCTTTATCAAAGAAGACAAGAAGCCAACATCATCAACAACAAATCCACTACAAACAGCATCATTGTTAACACAAAAATTTGAATCACCAGGAGGCGTGCCATGTGGGAGTTACTTTCCTGAATAACTGATACATAGGTCACTTTCAACAGTGTAGCTTGCTTTGTTTGTGAACTGGTTATCACGGAATTTCCTTTTATTGAATTTCTTGAGCGTGACATATTTCGTATTTATTTCACACTAAAGGATATGTAATTCCATAAATATATGTAGCACTTGGGCAACAAACATTCAGTAACAAATGAACAAACTGCTTCAGCGAAACAAAAGTAAATACTTCAAAGATAATCATTCGCGGTCACTAGAAACCTGCACTGTTAGCAACATATAAAATGTATCATACATATAATTGCTGGAAACAGAAAGTTCACAGCTCTTTTAGAAATAATACTGGTTTCTGTAACAGAAATAAATGGGGCGTGGCAGCATAAATGACCACAACTTTAAAATTTGTTATATATATGTCCTTTTTCATTTGTAACCCTGTAATGTATGTATCACTGTAATCAGGAAAGACTATAGAATTTAATAAAGTCATAAAAATGTTGATTTTATCACCATTTATAAGTACCCTGTATCCTTAATAACTTTTGTTGTATTTAAAAAGCTTTGAGAGTTTTCACATTAAAAATATTTGTCGGGCATTAATTTTCAGCACGCCCTCATACGTGAGATAAATAGAGCCAAAGCTGGAAAAGAATGAGTGAGTTATTTTCAGTTATTTAAAAATAAATCATTTATTGACCTATACAGCAGCAATTGCATAACATATTGGCTCCTTTTTAGACATAATACGTGCTAACTAATAAATAAATATACAAAGATATTACCAGGGAAATTAAAAAAAAAGAAAGTCATTGACACTTTGTGTCTCATCTAACCAATCTAGGTGTGTTCACGGAAGTGTAAGGTTGTGTATAGTGGTTTAATAACGAATAAAAATTTCTTAGAAATTCATATAGTGACCAGCTTAGTCCTCTATTCGTCCTACATCTCCTATTCCCAACGACTCAGTACACAATAAATTGTTGCATATTGTACTTCAAGATTTCATCTACATCAAAACAACCACAAATAAATACAAATGGCAAAACATGAACGATTTGATATACACAAACAGGTCACAATAAGGCGCTCAGTCTGTGTCACAATTTTTCTTTTGTTTAAACCTACCTACAGTATTCATTACACAAACGACTTTGCTGGGAATGATTTCCATAATAAGTTCTGTTACCGCAGTTTGCATGAAATTAAAAATGCTGGAGGCTTTGCAACACCAGCTGCCCTTGCAATATTTGCTGACATCATTGTTTTCGTCGTCTATCAAACAACAACTTCAGACGGTGGAGCTGCATTCTAAGAGCGAAGAGATATGAGTCACAGCTGTAATCAGAGATTAATTACCACAACCTCTTCTGACTTATCTTGTGCCTTTGTGTAGTCACGTGTCACTTCTGATGGGTTCTGCAAGTGCATGTTCTAGATTGTTTTCTATTACGTCGGCACAGCTAACGTTAATTTAGTACCCACTTTTACATTAAGGTGACAAAAGTCACGGGATACCTCCCCCCATGAACCATGGACCTTGCCGTTGGTGGAGAGGCTTGCGTGCCTCAGCGATACAGATAGCCGCACCGTAGGTTCAACCACAACGGAGGGGTATCTGTTGAGAAGGCAGACAAACGTGTGATTCCTGAAGAGGGGCAACAGCCTTTTCAGTAGTTGCAGGGGCAACAGTCTGGATGATTGACTGATCTGGCCTTGTAACATTAACCAAAACGGCCTTGCTGTGCTGGTACTGCGAACGGCTGAAAGCAAGGGGAAACTACAGCCATAATTTTTCCCGAGGGCATGCAGCTTTACTGTATGATTAAATGATGATGGCGTCCTCTTGGGTAAAATATTCCGGAGGTAAAATAGTCCCCCATTCGGATCTCCGGGCGGGGACTACTCAAGAGGATGTCGTTAGCAGGAGAAATAAAACTGGCGTTCTTCGGATCGGAGCGTGGAATGTCAGATCCCTTAATCGGGTAGGTAGGTTAGAAAGTTTAAAAAGGGAAATGGGCAGGTTAGAGTTAGATATAGTGGGAATTAGTGAAGTTCGGTGGCAGGAGGAACAAGACTTCTGGTCAGGTGACTACAGGGTTATAAACACAAAATCAAATAGAGGTAATGCAGGAGTAGGTTTAATAATGAATAGGAAAATAGGAATGCGGGTAAGCTACTACAAACAGCATAGTGAACGCATTATTGTGGCCAAGATAGATACGACGCCCACACCTACTACAGCAGTACAAGTTTATATGCCAACTAGCTCTGCAGATGACGAAGAAATTGAATAAATGTATGATCAAATAAAAGAAATTATTCAGATAGTGAAGGGAGATGAAAATTTAATAGTCTTGGGTGACTGGAATTCGGCAGTAGGAGAAGGGAAAGAAGGAAACGTAGTAGGTGAATATGGACCGGGGCAAAAAAACGAAAGAGGAAGCCGCCTGGTAGAATTTTGCACAGAGCACAACTTAATCATAGGTAACACTTGGTTCAAGAATCATAAAAGAAGGCTGTATACATGGAAGAACCCTGGAGACAGTAAAAGGTATCAGATAGATAATATAATGGTAAGATAGAGATTTAGGAACCAGGTTTTAAATTGTAAGACATTTCCAGGGGCAGATGTGGACTCTGATTAAAACTGAAGAAACTGCAGAAAGGTGGGAATTTAAGGAGATGGGACATGGATAAAAGAACCAGAGGTTGTACAGAGTTTCAGGGAGAGCATAAGGGAGCAATTGACAGGAATAGGGGAAAGAAATACAGTAGAAGAAGAATGGGTAGCTTTGAGGGATGAAGTAGTGAAGGCAGCAGAGGATCAAGAAGGTAAAAAGACGACGGCTAGTAGAAAGACGTCTCAAATATGAGATCGACAGGAAGTGCAAAATGGCTAAACAGGGATGGCTAGAGGACAAATGTAAGGATGTAGAGGCTTATCTCACTAGGGGTAAGATAGATACTGCCTACAGGAAAATTAAAGAGACCTTTGGAGATAAGAGAACCACTTGTATGAACATCAAGAGCTCAGATGGAAACCCAGTTCTAAGCAAAGAACGGAAAGCAGAAAGGTGGAAGGAGTATATGGAGGGTCTATACAAGGGTGATGTGCTTGAGGAGAATATTATGGAAATGGAAGAGGATGTAAATGAAGATGAAATGGGAGATACGATACTGCGTGAAGAGTTTGACAGAGCAGTGAAAGACCTGAGTCGAAACAAGGCCCCGGGAGTAGACAACATTCCATTGGAACTACTGACGGCCTTGGAAGAGCCAGTCCTGACGAAACTCAACTATCTGGTGAGCAAGATGTATGAGACAATCGAAATACCCTCAGAGTTCAAGAAGAATATAATAATTCCAATCCCAAAGAAAGCAGGTGTTGACAGATGTGAAAATTACCAGACTATCAGTTTAATAAGTCACAGCTGCAAAATACTAACGCGAATTCTTTACAGACGAATGGAAAAACTGGTAGAAGCCGACCTCGAGGAAGATCAATTTGGATTCCGTAGAAATGTTGGAACACGTGAGGTAATACTGACCCTACGACTTATCTTAGAAGCTAGATTAAGGATGGGCAAACATTCGTTTCTAGCATTTGTAGACTTAGAGAAATCTTTTGACAATGTTGACTGGAATATTCTCTTTCAAATTCTGAAGGTGGCAGGGGTAAAATACAGGGAGCGAAAGGCTATTTACAATTTGTACCGAAACCAGATGGCAGTTATAAGAGTCGAGGGACACGAAAGGGAAGCAGTGGTTGGGAAGGGAGTGAGGCAGGGTTGTAATCTCTCCCCGATGTTATTCAATCTGTATATTGAGCAAGCAGTAAACGAAACAAAAGAAAAATTTGGAGTAGGTATTAAAATCTATGGAGAATAAATAAAAACTTTGAGGTTCGCCGATAACACTGTAATTCTGTCAGAAACAGCAAAGGACTTGGAGAGCAGTTGAACGGAATGGATAGAAGATGAACATCAACAAAAGCAAAACGAGGATAATAGAATGTAGTCGAATTAAGTCGGGTGATGCTGAGGGAATTAGATTAGGAAATGAGACACTTAAAGTCATAAAGGAGTTTTGCTATTTAGGAAGTAAAATAACTGATAATGGGCGAAGTAGAGAGGATATAAAATGTAAACTGGCAATGGCAAGGAAAGCGTTTCTGAAGAAGAGAAATTTGTTAACATCGAGTATAGATTTAAGTGTCAGGAAGACATTTCTGAAAGTATTTGTCTGGAATGTAGCCATGTATGGAAGTGAAACATGGACAATAAATAGTTTGAACAAGAAGCGAATAGAAGCTTTCGAAATGTGGTGCTACAGAAGAATGCTGAAGATTAGATGGGTAGATCACATAACTAATGAGGAAGTATTGCATAGGATTGGGGAGAAGAGAAGTTTGTGGCACAACTTGACTAGAAGAAGGGATCGATTGGTAGGTCATGTCCTGAGTCATCAAGGGTAAAAATCGTAGAGGGAGACTAAGAGATGACCACACTAAGCAGATTCAGAAGGATGTCGGTTGGAGTAGGTACTGGGAGATGAAGAAGCTTGCACAGAATACAGTAGCATGGAGAGCTGCATCAAACCAGTCTCAGGACTGAAGACCACAACAACAACCTGCTAATATCCTGTCGGATCTCCTTTTGCCCGGCGTAGTGCAGCATCTCGACTTGGTATGGACTCAACAAGTCGTTGGAAGTCTCCTGCAGAAATATTGAGCCATTCTGCCTCCATAGCCCTCCATAAATGCGTGTAAGTGTTGCTGGTACCGAGTGGGTTTAGCCGAGCGGTCTTGGGCGCTGCAGTCATGGACTGTGCGGCTGGTCCCGACGGAGGTTGGAGTCCTCCCTCGGGCATGGGTGTGTGTGTTTGTCCTTGGGATAATTTAGGTTAAGTAGTGTGTAAGCTTAGGGACTGATGACCTTAGCGGGTAAGTCCCATTAGATTTCACATATATTTGGACATTTTTTTGTTGCTGGGGCAGGAGTTTGTGCGCAAACTGACCTCTCTGTTACGTCCCATAAATGTTCAGTGATATTCATGTCAGGCGATCTGGGTGGCTAAATCACTCATTCGAATTGTCCAGAATGTTCTTCAAACCAATCGCGAACAATTTTGGCCTTCACATGACGCATTGTCATCCATAAAAATTCCATCAATGTTTGGAAGCATGAAGTCCATAGATGACTGCAAATGGTCTCCACGCAGTCGGACACAACCATTTCCTCTCAATGATCGGTTCAATTGGACCTAAGAACCTAGTCCGTTCAATGTAAACACAGCCCACACCATTGATTTTTGCGTTTATTTCACGTTTTGCTTGTCTACTAGCACTGAAAAATGCACGCGAATGCCGCTGCTCTTGCTCGTTGAGTGAAGGCCGTCGGACACTGCGTTGTCCGCGGTGACAGGTGATGCATGAAATTCGGCACACTCTTGAAACTTTAGATCTCGGAATATTGAATTTCCTACCGATTTACGAAATGGAATGTCCCAGGCATCTAGCTCCAACTAGCAGTCCGTGTTCAAATTCTGTTAACTCCTGCGTGCGACCATAGGTCAGGTCGGAAACCTTTTGACATGAATCATCTGAGTACCAATGACAGCTCCGCCAATGCACTGCCATTTTATACCTTTTGTGCGCGAGACTACCGCCATCTCTATATGTGGATGTCGCTGTCCCATGTACTACCAAATGATGTTTCGAAACCAAGCCAAGTTGTTACCTCAACTATTCAGAGAATGCAGCATACAAGCAGCAGGGCACATGTAAATTTTAGTGTTACAGCACGTGAAAAGAAATGATCTCGTCGCTGTTTGACATATTTATGAGGCAAAATGGTGTGTAATGTTCCTGACTTTGAGGTCAAGAAATTATTTGTTTTTATTTTTGTGTGTGTCACAAGTATTCTGACTGGTTGTATGGGGTCGTTGCGAATTTCTCTCATGCGACAGCATCTTCATCTCACACCATGGGAGGTATTCCCTGATGTCTTAACAGATGGCCGGCCGCGGTGGCCTAGCGGTTCTAGGCGCTACAGTATGGAACCCCGCGACCGCTACGGTCGCAGGTTCGAATCCTGCCTCGGGCATGGATGTGTGTGATGTCCTTAGGTTAGTTAGGTTTAAGTAGTCTAAGTTCTAGGCGACTGACAACCTCAGACGTTAAGTCGCATAGTGCTCAGAGCCATTTGAGCCATTTTTGAGGTCAAGAAAGAAGAAGCTCCTTGGAATGGAGAAGACCGAGGAAGCAAATGGCCACGCCATGTTGGGGAAATCATCTCAGTTTTTACCTGAGGAAGTTGGTTACAGAAGTCACGGAAAACCCGAGATTGCATAGCCGAACGAAAATTTAAATGAAACCTCCCCAGTCCACAAGTTTTCCGTGCACCATTTGCCAGTTATGCCCCTGCCCGGTGTTCTATTCTCGCAATAAAGAGAGAGGGAGGGGAGAAAAGGACCTTATATATTACAACATTATTGATATAATAATTTGATGGTGCATTAAGAGCATATATACACACATTGTTATTGCACGCAAAGGCTGTAAGGCATATAAATTCACAGGTCACAGTACAGGGTGTTTCAAAATGAATGACTTGATTTGAAAAGTCCATATTTATTGATAAAAACATAAAGTCTTAAAGTTTTAGCTATGCTGTTACAAATGCTCATTGTGTCCACCAGGAGCAGCACTAGCAACATCTAGACGGAGCTAAATTCGTGTTAAACTTTACACAATGTATCTGCTTTTACAAAAGTTATGGCTCTATTATTCTGTTCTTCACTTGTTCTATGTCACGAGTTGAAGGGAAGATGAACACACTTTCCTTCACATATCCTCACAAGAAAAAATCGCATGGCGTTATGTCTGATGATCTTGAAGGCCAAGAATGGAGGGCAGTGTCTCGAGGTCCCTTGTGATGGAAGAGTTGAAGATTGCGTTTAACGTCTAGTTGACACTCAGTTCATTAGAGACAGAGCACAAGCTCGCATTATGTCAAGGATGGGGAAGGAAATCGGCCGTGGCCTTTTCAAAGGAACCATCCCGACAATTGCCTGGAGTTATTTAGGGAAATCACGAGAAACTAAATCTGGATGGCCGGATGGGGGTTTAAACAGTCGTCCTCCTGGATGTAGGTCCAGTGTGCTAACCACTGCGCCACCTCACACTATCCATTGTTGTGGCAGAGTATCATCGAGAAACTGACGTATGTTGTGCCATTGTATGGAGCCCCAGCCTGTTGTAAGATGAAGTCATCGGAGTCCTCCTGAAGTTGCGGAAAAAGCCAATACTGCGTTTTCCTAAAAAGAAAAGAAAAAAAAAAAAAAAAAAAAAAAAAAACGAGAAATGGCACAGAAATCTCCACTTTAGGTGGGCCTCTTTCATGCTCAATAACGTCACGAGGGTACGTTACATTGGTTTACTTTACAGCTAACATGAAATTGTTTCATCACTGAAAATCAACCTTGGTAAAAATGCATCGTCTTCCATGCGCTCTAGCAGAGCATTGCTGGAGTTAGTCTGATTCCCTTTATTACCAACCCAAAGAGTTTGCACTAATTGTAGTCTGTATGGTTTATAGACCAAACGACGGCTTAATTACTCGCCAGACAGCAGACAGTCGTATGAGGCATTGCCAGTTCTCTGCTTTGCGGCGACTATTCTTTCGTGGACTGCGCGCAAACGTTTGCCACATTCCTTCCACCATGTCATCAGAAATATGAGGTCGACCTGGAGTAGACTCTTATCTTTGTACAAATATCCTGTCTCTTCAATTTGGCGATACCGAAGACGAATGTTTTTGGGTGCAGCCGGACCAGTGCCAAAACGCCGACGAAAAGCGCAGTGGACCGAAATCACTAACTTAGTCTTTGCGAACTCCAGCACACAAAGCGCCTTCTGTAGAGCGGTAGCCACTGACTGCAAACTTAGATGATGCGCCAACTGACACCTAAAGGCGATTTTCTGAAACTCTAGGCCACGCTCATTCAAACTACACACATTTTCTTACCAGCACGTCCCAAGTTTAGTAATTATTACCGTTTAAATCAGGTCATTCTTTTTGAGACACTCTCTTTTAGTTCACAACAGTCGCTTTGAACTGTAGACGGCGCAGAACCGGTACCACTCAACCATGTGACCCTCCACTTTTGACAAGAGTCATCTACATCTACATCTACAGGATTACTCTGCAATTCACAATTCTTGCCTGACAGACGGTTCATCGAACCACCTACATGCTATATGTCTACCGTTCCACTCTCGAACAGCGAGCGGGAAAAACGAACGCTTAAATCTTTCCGAGCCCACTCTGATTTTTCTTTTTTATTATGATGATCATTTCTCCCTCTTTATGTGGAAAACAACAAAATACGAGGGTTGAACGTTAATAGTGCCAACTCTTATTTACAGCTCGTACAAAATAGATACGTGCTTCAAAGTCGTACTGACCTTCCAAGTAGTCATCACCATTGTGTATAACCCGTTGCCAGCGATGTGGAAGTCGTAAGATACTCTTAGCAGGGCCAGTTGTGTTGACAGTTCGAGCACCGTGGTCTATTGCTCAACGAATTTGTAGCAGTTCCGAAACGAATGCCGTGAAGTGTTTCCTTCAGTTTAGAAATCGAGTTGAACTCACGAGGGCTTAAGTCAGGGGAGTGCAGTAAGTGGTATAGCACTTAGCAGCCCAATCAGTCAAACAAATCAGTAACAGCTTGCACTGTACGTGCTTGAGCATTGTCCTGCAAAATGATGGTCAGATCCTGCAGAAAGTGTCATCACTTCTGTCTCTAAGCTGGTCGGAGGTTGTGTTCCAAAAATCAACAGCACAGAGAGACGGCGTAAAGGCAGTGGTCGTAAAAAGATCCTAGCCAACAGGACCGAGTGTCACGCCTTGTTTATGACGCACAGGGCCCACGCAATCTCAGAGCCTGTAAGTTTGTCAACTGAGTTAGCCCATGCCGAAGTCACATTTCGTCAGGTTGGTTATAGCGAAAGACAGATCAGACATGAGTTCCGCTTTTGACCAACCGTGCGCCTGGTTAATGATGAAAATACCGAAATGGCACCAAAGGCTACGGCTTTTTGCCTTAATCAGGAAGCATTTCCAACAGATTTTGTCGTCTTTTGGAGTGATGTGATGTGAAATGTATTTTTCGACCACTAACTTAGATTAGGGCCCTTTAGGATCTGTAAAGAATGATCTTGGTATGGGTTAGGTGGGTGTCTGTCGTATTCGCCGCAAATGTGCCACGTCATATATTACTCATACCATTAATTCTGATCCTAGGTAAAATCGCTAAGCAGATCGAAGGCTTGTACCCAGTCACCCGTTGATCCGTCGGGTGTGGCAGTAGAAGATGGCAAAAGGAAAGCTTTAAATTTGCATTTAAGAACCCATACAAACATACCGTCGATTGACCATCGCACAGACAACAGAATGGAGGACACAGTGATAGGCATCCCTGACATAGGGAAGCACGTAAAAAGAATTGAAAACAAATAAGTCGTCAGGTCCGGGTGGAATTCCAATTGGGCATTGGCCGCTTACTTAGCTTGCAGTTACCGCGAATCTCTCACCCTGCACAGAGTCCTAAGCGAATGGAAAGAAGCGCAAGTGATTTCTGTGTATGAGAAGGGTAAAAAAACACCCACCTCTAAAAAAAAAAATTACAGACAATAACCTTAACATCGGCTTACTCCAGATCGGAGGTGAGGGTATCTTCTGGAGTGCCCCAGGGAAGTGTGGTAGGTCCGCTGTTGTTTTCTATCTACATAAATGATCTTTTGGATAGGGTGGATAGGAAAGTGCGGCTGTTTGCTGATGATGCTGTGGTGTACGGGAAGGTACCGTCGTTGAGTGACTGTTGGAGGATACAAGATGACTTGGACAGGATTTATGATTGGTGTAAAGAATGGCAGCTAGCTCTAAATATAGATAAATGTAAATTAATGCAGATGAATAGGAAAAAGAATCTTGTAATGTTTGAAACTCCATTAGTAGTGTAGCGCTTGACACAGTCACGTCGATTAAATATTTGGGCGTAACATTGCAGAGCGATATGAAGTGGGACAAGCATGTAATGGCAGTTGTGAGGAAGGCGGATAGTCGTCTTCGGTTCATTGGTAGAGTTTTGGAAAGATGTGGTTCATCTGTAAAGGAGACCGCTTATAAAACACTAATACGACCTATTCTTGAGTACTGTTCGAGCGTTTGGGATCCCTATCAGGTTGGATTGAGGGAGGACATAGAAGCAATTCAGAGGCGGGCTGCTAGATTTCTTACTGGTAGGTTTGATCATCACGCGAGTGTTACGGAAATGCTCCAGGAACTCGGGTGGAAGTCTCTGGAGGAAAGGAGGCGTTCTTTTCATGAATCGCTACTGAGGAAATTTAGAGAACCAGCACTTGAGGTTGACTGCAGTACAATTTTACTGCCGCCAGCTTATATTTCACGGAAAGACCGCAAAGATAAGATAAGAGAGATTAGGGCTCGTACAGAGGCATATAGGCAGTCATTTTTCCCTCGGTCTGTTTGGGAGTGGAACAGGGAGAGAAGATGCTAGTTGTGGCACAAGGTACCCTCCGCCACGCACCGTATGGTGGATTGCGGAGTATGTATGTAGATGTAGATGTAGATTTCTTGAACATATTCGCAGACCAAATATAATAAAGTTCATTGAGACGGAAAAGCTTCTGTGCACAAATCAGCAATGTTTTAGAAAGCATCGCCCGGCTAAACTCAGTTATCCTTTTCTCACATGGTATTTTGTGAACTGTGGATGAAGGGCGACAGACAGATTCCATATTCCTAGATTTTCGAAAAGCGTTTGACACGTTGGCCCACTGCAGATTGTTAATGAAGGTAATAGCATAGGGAATAGATTCCTAGATACCTGAGTGACCGCCGGCCGCGGTGGTCTCGCGGTTCTAGGCGCGCAGTCCGGAACCGTGCGACTGCTACGGTCGCAGGTTCGAATCCTGCCTCGGGCATGGATGTGTGTGAAGTCCTTAGGTTAGTTAGGTTTAAGTAGTTCTAAGTTCTAGGGAACTTATGACCACAGCAGTTGAGTCCCATAGTTCTCAGAACCCTTTGAACCATTTTTGAACCTGAGTGACTCGAAGATTTCTTAAGTAACTGGGAGCAGTACGTTGTCCTCAAGGGCAAATGTTCATCAGAAATAAGGGTCTCGTCAGGAGTGCCCCAGAGAAGTGCGACAGGACTGCTATTATACACTATATATTCGTGCATAAAGGCAGGGTCAGCAACAAAACGATTTTGCGGCTGTTGGCTGATGATGCTATGGTGTACGGCAAGGTGTCGTTGAGTGTCTGTGGAAGGATGAATGATGACTTGGATAGGGTTTCTAGTTGGTGTGACGACTGACAGCTAGCTCTAAATGTAGAAAAATGTAAGTTAATGCAGATTAATGGGGAAAACAATGAGTCAATGCTCGAATACAGCATTAGTGGTCTTCTACTTGACAGTCAGGCCGGTGAAATATGCAGGTGTAACGTTGCAAAGAGATTTGCAGTGGAACGACCGTGTAAGGATAATAGTGAGGACGGCGAATGATGACTTTGGTTCTCGGAAACTGTGGTTCATCTGTAAGGGAGACCACATGCAGAACGCTAGTGCGACCTGTTCATAGGAACTGCTCGTTCGTTTGGGAACCTCACCGGGAAGGAAGACACAGAAGCAATTCAGAGGCGGGCTGCTAGATTCGTTACAGGTAGGTTCAGTCAACACGGAAATATTAGAAGATACTTCGAGAACTCAAATGCGAACCCTGGAGATAAGGCGACGTTCGTTTCTAGAAACGTTGAGAAAATTTAGAGAATCGCCCTCTGAAGCTGACTGAAGACCGGCCCTACTGTCACCAACATAAATTTCACACAAGGACCACGAAAATAACATAAGAGAAATTAGGGCTCTTAGGAGTTCTTTTTCTGTCGCAGTATTTACGGCTAGAACAGGGAGGGAAGTGACTAGCAGTGATATACAACGAACCGTCCGCCAATCACTGTACGGCGCCTTGCGGAATATGTCAGTAGATGCAGACTTTGGTGTAGACCGTGGAAGACCGGTGTGTGAGCACAAACGTCACTCACACAACAGCGGAGCAAATCTACTACTGCAGAATATTGCCTTGGCGCCAGTCATCGTACGGAATATGGAATCATGGAGGTGCTGATGTGCACTTCAGACACTGGGACAGTGTTGTTAAGGAAGCTAGTGATCCGGCTCGGGTGGCCGAGCGGTTCTAGGCGTTACAGTCTGGAACCGCGCGACCGCTACGGTCGCAGGTTCGAATCCTGCCACGGGCATGGATGTGTGTGATGTCCTTAGGTTAGTTAGGTTTAAGTAGTTCTAAGTTCTAGGGGACTCAGAAGTTAAGTCCCATAGTGCTCAGAGCCATTTTAACCATGTTTTTGAAGCTAGTGACATTGTAAACAGAGATGAAGACTTCTGCTTAAATTCTGCTTGGAATCCTACTCGCTGCCTTGTGAAAAATCGAGGTTTTAAATTCCCTTGCACTGCGTTTCCTTGGTGCTTCGTGGTTTGTAAATGACAAGGTGCACAGCTGTCGAAATATCGGCGATTGTCTAAGATGTCTCCCGGTTGCATTGCCGTAAGTTGGCTGAACATTTTACTAACCGGGAAAAACTCGGATTTCACGCGGTTCTTTGATGTTTTTCGTATTTGACTTTCATTGAGTCATTCGGCTAACCGCGAACATGAACTAGAACGAGGGCGTGCTGAAAAGTAAAGCCTCCGAATTTCTTACGTGAAAATTCTGAAAGCTTTTAAATAAAACAAATGTTGTTAACATTCTAGATCTTTATTTTTCATGTGTAAGTGTTTATTATTTATTAACGTACTCACTCTGGCGACGAACATATTTCTCCCAACGAGAGAGAGTTTGTTGATACCGCTACTGTAGAATGTTTATCTTTGTTGACGGAGCAAGAACCTCGCTACTGCTTTATCACTATCAAAGCGAAGCCCTGGAAGATATTCTTTAACTTAGAGAAACAAACGAAAATCGGACGGGGACAAGTTGGTATTGTATGGGAGGATGATCGACGACAGTAAACCCAACGCGTCGGATTGTTGTAGAAGTTGTAGCGCTAATGTGGGGCGTGGCATTGTCATGCTGAAAGAGAGGGTGTTCCATGTGTGTGTGTGGGGGGGGGGGGGGGGGGGAAAGAACGCGTTCGAACAGGCCTTGAAGGCCCAACGGTACGGACCGGCCGCCGTGCCATCCTCAACCCTTAGGCGTCACCGGATTGCGGATATGGTCAGCACACCGCTTTCCCGGACGGTGTCAGTTTTCGGGACCGGGGTCGCTACTTCTCAATCAAGTAGCTCCACAGTTGGCCTCATAAGGGCTGAGTGCACCCCGCTTGCCAACAGCACCCGGCAGACCCGAATGGTCACACATTCGAGTGTTAGTGAAGCCCAAAGCACTTAATTGTGGTGATCTGACGGGAACCGATGTTGCCACAGCGGCAAAGCCATTGGCTCCATATGTAGACGAAACTCGATTACACCATGGTGTTCTTCACGCGCCGACATAGTTATGTCACTCAACGGCATGTCACGTACTACAGTTCGGAGCTCTTTAACAGTAGAGGGCTGCAGATATATCGACATGAAGACTAAATACGTAGAACGTTAATAACGCTCGATTTGTTAAAAAAGTTTTAGGAGTTTTCACATTAAAAAATCATATGCATTACTTTTTTTACACGATCTCGTAAGTCTTAGGTCAACATTCTCGGCGACCATTCTTCTTCAGCTATGTGATGGGTATACTGTAGACAACACCAGTGTCACAAGGCTGCATACATGCCATCCTGCTTTGATGAGTAATCGAGAGCCCTATAACGTCGCGAATGGTCCTCTAAAACACCCGATCTTAATCTCATTTAATGTGTCTGTGACTAGTTATAACGGGCGGTGAAACGTAGCGATCAACATACCCGCAATTTGCACCGAACTAGATCCAAACCATGTTCAACATTACAAATATGAAAGGAACTCTGACTGTTACGCTTCACGACTAAAACGCTGTACCGATGTCGTATGGAGATAGTTTGAACGTTTAGGAAGAACAAAGACTACTCTAGAAAGCGTGCAGTACAATATACACTCCTGGAAATTGAAATAAGAACACCGTGAATTCATTGTCCCAGGAAGGGGAAACTTTATTGACACATTCCTGGGGTCAGATACATCACATGATCACACTGACAGAACCACAGGCAACAGAGCATGCACAATGTCGGCACTAGTACAGTGTATATCCACCTTTCGCAGCAATGCAGGCTGCTATTCTCCCATGGAGACGATCGTAGAGACGCTGGATGTAGTCCTGTGGAACGGCTTGCCATGCCATTTCCACCTGGCGCCTCAGTTGGACCAGCGTTCGTGCTGGACGTGCAGGCCGCGTGAGACGACCCTTCATCCAGTCCCAAACATGCTCAATGGGGGACACATCCGGAGATCTTGCTGGCCAGGGTAGTTGACTTACACCTTCTAGAGCACGTTGGGTGGCACGGGATACATGCGGACGTGCATTGTCCTGTTGGAACAGCAAGTTCCCTTGCCGGTCTAGGAATGGTAGAACGATGGGTTCGATGACGGTTTGGATGTACCGTGCACTATTCAGTGTCCCCTCGACGATCACCAGAGGTGTACGGCCAGTGTAGGAGATCGCTCCCCACACCATGATGCCGGGTGTTGGCCCTGTGTGCCTCGGTCGTATGCAGTCCTGATTGTGGCGCTCACCTGCACGGCGCCAAACACGCATACGACCATCATTGGCACCAAGACAGAAGCGACTCTCATCGCTGAAGACGACACGTCTCCATTCGTCCCTCCATTCACGCCTGTCGCGACACCACTGGAGGCGGGCTGCACGATTTTGGGGCGTGAGCGGAAGACGGCCTAACGGTGTGCGTGACCGTAGCCCAGCTTCATGGAGACGGTTGCGAATGGTCCTCGCCGATACCCCAGGAGCAACAGTGTCCCTAATTTGCTGGGAAGTGGCGGTGCGGTCCCCTACGGCACTGCGTAGGATCCTGCGGTCTTGGCGTGCATCCGTGCGTCGCTGCGGTCCGGTCCCAGGTCGACGGGCACGTGCACCTTCCGCCGACCACTGACGACAACATCGATGTACTGTGGAGACCTCACGCCCCACGTGTTGAGCAATTCGGCGGTACGTCCACCCGGCCTCCCGCATGCCCACTATACGTCCTCGCTCAAGGTCCGTCAACTGCACATACGGTTCACGTCCACGCTGTCGCGGCAAGCTACCAGTGTTAAAGACTGCGATGGAGCTCCGTATGCCACGGCAAACTGGCTGACACTGACGGCGGCGGTGCACAAATGCTGCGCAGCTAGCGCCATTCGACGGCCAACACCGCGGTTCCTGGTGTGTCCGCTGTGCCGTGCGTGTGATCATTGCTTGTACAGCCCTCTCGCAGTGTCCGGAGCAAGTATGGTGGGTCTGACACACCGGTGTCAATGTGTTCTTTTTTCCATTTCCAGGAGTGTATTTATAGATATGGAGAATACAACGCGAATTACGGAACAATACTTCTGTTCGAAAAAGCTATGTACTCTTTGACCTTTAAACTTTATTATACTTGTGAAAATTGTTTGATTTGGTCTGTATAATACGATTCAGCGCAATGAAAACAGTGCCTCTACAATACTATACGTGTTTAATGAATACTTCCATTCCAATATCAGTCACAGATCCATTGAATTTTAGCCACTGGGCGTCACGCGTTCTTATAGCTTCTAAGACACACATCAGCGTTTGTCAGCAATTGGTGGTCTTGTGGTGGGCGTTTTGAACCATCGCCTGTTGGACCCCGGGTTCCATTACCCGGCGAGGTCGAATTTTTTCCCCTCCCGCCTGGGTGTGTGTTTTGTCCTTATCATAATTTTACCATCATCGATTAGCAAGTCTTCAAAGTAATGTCAAATAGAAAGACTTTCACCAGGCGCCCTGACTTTCCGAACGATGTCTCCCAGCCAATAAAGCCATACACACATTTCATTTCATTTTACTGATTTGCGAGCGCAGTTGCGGGTTAACACAAACACTGTGTGATCAAAAGTATCAGGACACTTGGCTAAAAAAGACTTGCCTGGCTGAATAAAACTTACAAGTTCGTGGCGCCCTCCGTCGGTAAAGCACTTTGCACCCTCCATCGATAATGCTGGAATTCAATATGATGTTGGCCCACCCTTAGCCTTGATAACAGCTTCCGTTCTCGCAGGCATACGCTCAATCACGTGCTGGAAGGTTTCTTGGGGAATGACAGCACATTCTTCACGGAGTGCTGCACTGAGGAGAGGTATCGATGTCGGTCGGTGAGGCCTGGCACGAAGTTGGCGATGCAAAACATCCCAAAGGTCTTCAGTAGGATTCAGGTCAGGACTTTGTGCAGGCCAGTCAATTACAGGGCTCTTATTGTCGTGTAACCAGTCCGCCACAGGCCGTGCATTATGAACAGGTGCTCGATCGTGTTGAAAGATGCAGTCGCCATTCCCGAATTCCTCTTCAACAGTGGGAAGCAAGAAGGTTCTTAAAACATCAGTGTAGGGCTATGCTGTGATAGTCCCACGCAAAACAGCAAGGGGTGCAAGCTCTCTCCATGAGAAACACGATCACACCATAACACCACTGCCTCCGAATTTTACTGTTGGCACTACACACGCAGGCAGATGAGGTTCATCCGGAATTCGCCATACCCACACCTTGCCATCGGATCGCCACATTGTGTACCGTGTATCGTCACTCCACACAACGTTTTTTTACTGTTCAATCGTCCAAAGTTTACGCTCCTTACACCAAGCGAGGCGTCGTTTGGCATTTACCGGAGTGATGTGTGGCTTAAGAGCAGCCGCTCGATCATGAAATCCAAGTTGTCTCACCTCCTGCCTTACTGTTATAGTTCTTGCAGTGGATCCTGATGCAGTCTGGAATTCCTGTGTGATGGTCTGGATAGCTCTCTGCGTATTACACATTGCGACCCTCTTCAACTATCGACGGTCTCTGTCAGTCAACAGATGAGGCTGGCCTGTACGCTTTTGTGCTGTTCGTATCCCTTCACGTTTCCATTTCATTATCACATCGGAAACAGTGGACTTAGGGATGTTTAGGAGTGGGGAAATCTCGCGTACAGACGTATGACGCAAGTGACACCCAATCACCTGACCACGTTCGAAGTCCGTGAGTTCCGCAGAGCCCCATTCTGTTCTCTCACGATGTCTAATGAGTACTGAAGTCGCTGGTATGGAGTACGGTACCTGGCAGTAGGTGGCAGCACAATGCACCTAGTAGCAGCACAATGCACCTAATATGAAAATCACATGTTTTTGGTGGTGTTCGGATACTTTTGATCACATAGTGTAGTTATTATATAACTATGGAAACGGTTGTCCGACAGCTCCATGAAACAGCGAGGGCATTTGAACGTAGACGTGTTATTATAAGTGGTTTATGGCAGACAGAGCGTCGCGGATATGAGGCAATATTCACCAGCCAATAAAAAGTTCAATGGTTATAGATGTGTGTAAGAAATTTTCCTGGGCTCTGCGTGTGAAGTTGAAGACTGGTAAGGAAGAAGCGGACGTCTTTGAACGACTACATCCGACAGGAACGAACCGATGCCCTGACTGTCTTCAAACTGATCATGGAGGTGAATTGTACGATCGCTATTTCATGCTAGTAGTCAATACGCGGCTTCAGCTGGACAAGGAACACCTGAAGAAACTTTTTATCCTCTTTCTTGCCGAGCGGGTACCATTATCAAAGTAAGAGGCGATACTACATTGTATTATTGTGATGTCTCCAGTGGGTGACAAATCAGTGTCTAGTGTGCTTAGCATTCCTTATATATGCGACTCGAATTACGAGAGTTGTGATCAGACGTTCAGAAATTCGTAGGTCTTTTAGAATTCACATAGCCGTAAGATCGTGAAAATCTTGACTTGCACCTACGTCAGCCCATCGTAATTGTGGCAGGGGACCTTGATTCGTCACCGCATGGTTGGTGCAGAGATACAGTGATAATGAAGTGATATCGCTAATCCCGATAAATACACAGTACAGCAGAGATTAAACACTGCGTTTTCAGCTGACACTGCTAACTGACTCCGATAAGGCGCCAGGGTTATGTCTGCACTTCCTACACGGTGCAAGTTTTTTTAACTCACTCTAAGTTTCTGTCATTGTGTTTGATTGTTGAGATGTACTCTAGGACTTCGTCATCGACGTTGGATTTACCACCTAATGAGTAACACGATTACCGGCCGGTGTCGCCGAGCGGTTCTAGGCGCTTCAGTCTGGAACCGCACAAACCGCTACGGTGGCAGATTAGAATCCTGCCTCGGGCATGGATGTGTGTGATGTCCTTAAGTTAGTTAGGTTTAAGTAGGTCTAAGTTCTAGGGGACTGATGACCTCAGATGTTAAGTCCCATGGTGGTCAGAGCCATTTGAACCATTTTAGTAACACGATTGCGGCATACTGAATTTCAGAATAATGCCGATAAGTCATCTCTCATTTACTTCTTAAGTAACAGAGTCTTCGAAGTCCCATCCACAGCTATCTTCAGCTTTTCTTAATCTAATGTGAACAGGTGGGTCTGTAATCTAGTTTGCATGATCCTTTCATCTACGTGCTGCTTTTCGTTGTGGTCTCCTGTTTCTTTTTTGACTTGCAACATGATCTTAAAGTTATCTAGTCCTTTTATCAAAATGTGCCCAAAGAACTGAAAGCATCTTCGACTGACAAGGGCCGGCCGCGGTGGTCTAGCTGTTCTAGGCGCTTAGTCCGGAACCTCGGGACTGCTACGGTCGCAGGTTCGAATCCTGCTTCGGGCATGGATGTGTGTGATGTCCTTAGGTTAGTTAGGTTTAAGTAGTTCTAAGTTCTAGGGGACTGATGACCACAGATGTTAAGTCTCATAGTGCTCAGAGCCATTTGAACCATTTGACTGACAAGGAAAAAGAAACTTCTTGTGATGCGAAATTCTTCTATAATGGAAAGATTGGTTCCTCTTTCTGTCCATGGCACCCGTAATATATTTCGAAAGCATCAGTTTGTGCCTTTCTCACTACCTTTCACGGTCTAGGTCTCGCAGCCGCACAAGAACGCCGAGAACACTAATGACTCCACCCAGCGCATCTTCGATGCTCGGATACTATCCGATTCTGCCAGATCTTAGTTGGTCTAACAATTGTAGTTCGGCCAAGGAAGATTCGTCGTTTTATTTGTCACAGTTTACTTTGTCACTGATCAGAGATCCTACATGTACGCAATCATTCACCGCCTTCATATCCCTCGAACAGCCTGTAAGTTGAATTTGGTCTAAACCTTGTCAATTAATAATAATTAATGTGGACTTTTTCATGTTAATCTCAAGACCGAAATTTAAACTAATTATCTTTACTCTGGAAAACTGGTTAGTAAGCTCTTCGTCACTTTCTGCAGTTGAGGGAGTATCGTCAGTAAAACAGAGATTGTTGATTTACCCATCACCAATTGAATTCCACCATCCCAGTCATCCGTTGCTCCCCTGGTGACATTCATTGCTCAGGTTTTATGAGCTGAGCAGACAATATATAACCTTGTTGGTTGGTTGATTTTGGGGAAGGAGACCAGACAGCGTGGTCATCGGTCTCATCGGATTAGGGAAGGATGGGGAAGGAAGTCGGCCTTGCCCTTTCAGAGGAACCATCCCGGCATTTGCCTGGAGTGATTTAGGGAAATCACGGAAAATCTAAATCAGGATGGCCGGACGCGGGATTGAACCGTCGTCGTCCCGAATGCGAGTCCAGTGTCTAACCACTGAGCCACCTCGCTCGGTATATAACCTTGTCTGGCTGTCCTTATCACATCGACAAGTTCCGAGTATTCACCATCAGCCTGTACTTTTGTTTGATCTCATATCGTCATGTATCAGCCAAAATCAAAATATCTCAATCACTGCATTTTTAAGAATGAAACGACAGTAATGCTTTTTTCGCTTACTGATCATTTCATTTTCTACATGGGTAGGGGATGTCAGCAGTAGTCATAGGACTCCCTTCATCCAACACGAGTTTTAAAACTGTATGTATGATCAACATATCGATAACTAAATGGTACAAGTCAATAATAAAATAACAGAACCAGTTAGTAAAATTTGTAGGCCCTATTTAGAGGAGCCGAATACCACAACTGGACGGACAGGAAAGGGAATAAATGGAAGACTAAAAGTAGCATGGAGTGTCTTTTTGAAAACTACGCAGAATTTCAAAACGAAACTTCTGAGGCATCAGAAGTGGAAAGTTTATAATCAGTGTGTGTTAGTATTTTGTATTTTGTCAGACACGCCCAGAGGGCTCACAGCTCTTATCTGAGTAGGTGCTTTGCTACCACTGTGCCCCAGCCTTTGTAGCATTACTTCTCTTCTTTGCTGCATTCCTATACTTCTACTATCCCTTTTCTCCCTTTGCCTTTCCATCACATGGTCTGACTGGTCCAGACCCTGCTTGGATCTGGTACAGGATTTAGGACTATACTTTCCCACTTCACTTTTGGCGCCCTCTTCACTTCTTCATTACCAAATCCATGGACCCCATTGCTGGGTTTGACTGCCATCACTTTTCCAAATTTTTCAGAAATGCCAATCGTACAGAGGAGGTCACTCAATGTAGTGTACGATTCACCTCTATGCATTTCCACCTTCACATCCTTCCTTTCCACTATGGTAGTGTACCATAAACCAGGCATGATAGCCATCCTGTTGTGAGGAGTCGTAAAGTGCTTGCACAGTGGTAGCCCCCTGACCACACAGGGATCCCACTATTAGTGCCTGAGTTGCAACGTCGCTAGTATGCCGAGGAGTAATTGCCCATCGTGCATCGTGATTGGGGCATGGGGACTTCGAGCAAATGGATTACTGGCCAGTTACCTGTTGCTGAGGCTGGGTGGCGCCTTGGGGAGAGCCCCCAGTTACAGACAGTGGCACCATGGCAGATGACTTGCATATGGAGTGGATCAAGCTTTCTCCTACTTGTGGCCATTTGACCCCATCGGTATATTCAGAAGGCAAGAACTCGTTCGATGCACAGAGATATTGCTCAAAAATGTTTCCTTCCCTGCCTACACCATGGGAGGAACATAGTTCAGTGACAAGCAGATAATACTCTTTTTTGACCACAAAGCATTTATTCTTTGTAGAGAATATAGAGACAGCTTTTGGAAGTTACAGCTATCTTCAAAATGAAGAGTGGGTCTATTTTGATTAAAACAGCATCCCGTGTTCAGTAACAGGTGTTGCTTGTTTGTGACAAACTTGATAGCATTCTGGTGATGCTCACTTCTCATAATAATCTAAACATGGTTTAGGACATCACTTTCCTTCATAACCTCCTTTTGCAGTCTTACATAAGCTTGATGCCAGCTTGGAGTGCTGGGGTTTACACTTTGTCTGTCGTGTCCATTGGGGGCCATAGGGCAATAGGATTGCTACCAAGCGATTCATCATGGCGTTGAGGGCGATTTGTTGCCTGAAAAGATCAAGGTGATGGTATACCGATGTGATATGAAACTGTACTCCCCCCCCCCCCCCCATGCAATGCTTCAAAAGTTTGAAATTCAGACACGTCTTCACGTTGTGATGTAAGCCCAATCTGTAGGGATTGTGGACAATGGCATGTGAATGTTCCTTGAGCCCCCCCCCCATCTGCATCAACTGTGAAGTGCACCATTCTCCATGCTCACCAGACAGCATCGTCTTTCAGAGAGAGAGAGAGAGAAAAATACAGGAACATAAGAAAGAGATCAAGAAAAAGTATGAGCATCTTCATCCTGCATGCATACCAATTGTTGTATGCTTCAGTTATGTCTACATCGCTCTCTCTGCAGATGGTGCTCTCACCTGCTATGCCTCCTTCAGCAAGACCCTAGAACTGTTCAACTGTGCCTGCCCCCCAGATGGTCAGGGTCTCTCCTCCTGCTGCTTCACCCACACCCACTTTGGTAGCAATGACTCCCCACCTACTGGAGACGTCGACCCCATCCCCCAATCAGAGATACATCACCACCATCAGGCTTCTCACGCCAGGAACGGATCTCTTTGGACACACTCATCAAAAGTTTCTGCTGGTGTGCAACTGGATACCAGCCAGTGGCTGAAGGAGACAAAGGTCGCCAGTTTTAGAGCCTGAAGATCTTCCTCTGTCTCAAACTATTTCAGGGATGCCCACCCAGCCACCCCTAAGGAGAAGAAAGACCAAAAGAAGTCTTCCAAGTCGAAGGAGATACTGGTGGCCCTCACGCCTCTATATCCCACATGTTGTGGTTTAGTGGCTGAGGCATCGACTGTGGTCGTCCCTGGGGCTCCAGATCTCACCACACAATGTGTCTCAGAACCTATGTGTCTTGATACCATACCCTGGGACGTATCCTGTCTCCTTGGTCCCTTTACACCCTCCCAGTATACTGCTAGCATTATTCTACAGTGGAACTGTAGCGGTTTTCTCCGCCAGCTGGCTGAGCTATGATATCTCTTAAGCTCCTCCCATGCTTTCTGCATTGCCCTTCGGGAAACTTGGTTTCCAGCAACGTGGAAGCTTGCCCTTCTTGGCTACTGGGGATATTTTATGAATCATACAGTCTGTGATAGGATGTTGGGTGGAGTTTGACCATATGTTCTTGAATCTGTATCTAGCGAACTTGTGCCAATTGTTATGACTTTGGAGGTTGTGGTTGTTCAGGTAAGGTCATTTCAGGATTTTACCATCTGTTATGTTCATCTCCCTCTCGATGGTGGAGTGCCTTAGAACGTATTGTCATCATTGGTTTCTCAGCTCCCCCAACCTTTCCTGATCTTGGAAGACTTCAGTGCTCATAAGCCATTGTGGGGTGGAACTATGGTCACTGGTCACAGTAACGACATTGAAAACTTACTGTCAGATCTCGACCCCTGTCTCTTGATACTGATGCCCCCACACACTTCAGTGTGGCCCAGGGAACTTATTCAGACATTGATCTTTTTTCTAGTTGCAGCCCTTGTCTTCTCGCATCTATCCACTAGAGAGCCCTCAATGACTGTGTGGTAGTGATGACTTCCTGATTTTCCTGTGTCTTACCTTCCCTGGGTGCCACCAAGACAGGCTCTTCACAATGCCGACTGGAATGCTTTCACCTCCGCTTCCACTCTTAGCTCCCCGCTAGATGGACGTGTGTTCAGATTGCAACAGCAGCCATTCTATCAGCAGCTGACTTAGTGATCCCCTATTCTTCGGGATCCTTCATCAGAAGAAAATACGTTGGTGAACTTCAGAAATAGTTGAGGCCAATAGACATTTCAGGCATGCTCTCCAACGCCATGAACAGTATCCATCGATGGAGCACCTCATTGCCTTTAAATGGCTTCAGGTCCACGTCCACCACCTAATACAATGACGAAAGCAAGAATGCTGGGAACGGTGCGTTTCAACCATTGAACATTACGTCTCCTTCACAGGTTTGGGCAAAGATCTGACACCTCTATGGATACCAGTCTTTCGCAAGTATACCTGGTATTTCCTTGAATGGTGCTATTTTGACTAACCTAGACACTGTCGCCGGACATTTTACTCTGCATTATTTTCAGGCATATGCATCGGAGAATTATCAACCTGGATTTCATGTCCTTAAACAGCGATTGCACTCATCTTTCACCACAAACCACCTGGAGCCCTACACTACATCACACAGTGAGCTGGAATTCTTCCATTCCCTACCCCTTTGCCCTGATACATCCCCTAAGCTAGACTACATCTGCAACCAAATGCTCAAACACATGTCAGTGAATTGTCAGCGTCATCTCCTTATCTTCAACCCTATCTGGAGCGAGGACGAGAACGCACCTTACTGCCAATGTGGTGCTCAGATTTGGGTGCTTTATAGTGATATTGAAACTTCCTAACACACTACTTCTGGTGCTAGTGGACGACGCCAAAGTGGCTGACATGGTTTTTCGTTTCACCTGTGACGGCGGCTTCTACTCATCTCTGTGAGGTGGGGCACTTTGGTCTCATTGACTGCCTGAGGCGATGGATGAGCACCACTCGCCTGCTGTGGTCCATAGGACCCACGGCGGCCCTTGCTCTGTGGTCTAGCCTGGTCCCTACCTTTCCCACCGTTTTATTCTTCTTATTCATTTATGTTTGATGTTTTGTCTTTCCTAACATATTATCATCCTGTCTATGCTGCTCGTCTCCTTGGGGGAATGGTTGGTGGGTAGTGCTGGTCGGACGTAGAGGATGCATCTTGTAAGGGGTCAACTGCCCCTTACGTATAGAGAGCAGTAGGTACTAACGATAGTCTAGCGCCCAGTCAGCCAGGAGGAGTCAGTTTTGAGACTCCGAGCAAGTAAGTTGTTGGATGCTAAGCTAGCAGGGCGGATTTCGGCAGGGCGGCCGACCGCGTTTACAGTTAACGGCTGTGTGTGTCACCCAAAGCGGTGGGCCTGACCTCTAGCAAATACGTAAATGACGTTAACTGAGTGATTTGTTTGATGTGTTTAAGTGCTCATTCGTGCACCAGGATTACACGACAACCGCGCCGGACACCCACGATTTGAATTGCAGCGATGATTGTATATTCAGTGCCACATGAATAATATTGATGTGTGACGACATAAATAGGCATCTGAGATGTGTTAACTGTAATTACTTTGTCAGACGGAGCAAGTAACTACCTCATTCGTGCCGTTTAGACAAAAGATATAGAACATTAACAACAAAGTATGGACCGATTTTTGCTATCTGACATCCTAATTAGCTGTGTTGGATTTGATGTGACCCTCCCCCCCCCCCCCCCCCCATGAACCATGGACCCTGCTATTGGTGGGGAGGCTTGCGTGCCTCAGCGATACAGATGGCCTTACCGTAGGTGCAACCACAACGGAGGGGTATCTGTTGAGAGGCCAGACAAACGTGTGGTTCCTGAAGAGGGGCAGCAGCCTTTTCAGTAGTTGCAGGGGCAACTGTTTGGATGATTGACTGATCTGGCCCTGTAACACTAACCAAAACGGCGTCGCTGTTTTGGTACTGCGAACGGCTGAAAACAAGGGGAAACTACAGCCCTTGAAGGCAGAAACGACTAATATTTGTCTCCTCCCAGTGTTCCTAACACATACAGACGTGGCAAATAAAATGAGGCAGACATAAGCTCTCAGAGATATGTACAAACATTCTGTCCATGCTAGGTCCGTGAATGGAACGTAAAGAGATACTACTACACTGAAGAGCAAAAGACCTGCCTAATATCGTATAGGGCCCCTGCGAGCACGCAGAAGTGTCCCAACACAATGTGGCATGGACTCGACTAATGTCTGAAGTGGTGCTGGAGGGACGTGACACCATGAATCCTGCAAAGCTGTCCATAAATCTGTAAGAATACGAGGGGGAGGAGATCTCTTCTGAGAGCACGTTGCAAGCATCCCAGATATGCTCAATAATGTTCGTGTCTGGAGAGTTTGGTGGCCAGTGGAAGCGTTTAAACTCCGAAGAATATTCCTGGAGCCACTCTGTAGCAATTCTGGACGTGTGTGGTGTCCCATTGTCCTGCTGGAATTGCCCAGGTCCGTCGGAGTGCACAATGGATATGAGTGGATGCAGGCAATCAGACAGGATGCTTACATACATGTCACATGTCAGAGCCATACCTAGGCGTATCAAGGGTCACATATCATTCTAACTGCACATGCCCCACACTATTACAGAGCTATCACCAGCCAGAATAGTCCCCTGCTGACATGCAGGGATGTCTCATAAAAAACTGTTACAAGGAAATTCGCTTGAAGTCAGAAACGACGAATGTTCGTCTCTCATCCTGTATTACACCAACTACACACGCCCCTCACCATTACAGAGCCTCCACCAGCTTGAACAGTCGCCTACTGACATGCAGGGTCCATGGATTCATAAGATTGTCTCTATACTTGTACAAGTTCCCCGCTCGATATACTTTGAAACGAGACCTGTCCGACAATGAAACATGTTTCCAGTCGCCAACAGTCCACTGTCGGTGTTGATGGGAGGCGTAAATCTTTGTGTTGCGCACTCATCAACGGTACACGAGTGGGCCTTCAGTTCCGAAGGCCCACATCGATGATGTTTTGTTGAGTGGTTCACGCGCTGACTCTTTTTGATGGAGCAGCATTGAAATCTGCAGCAATTGCAGGAAACGGTTGCCTATTTTCTTCAGTCGTCGTTGATCTCTTTCTTGCACGATCTTTTTCCGGCCGCAGCGATGTCGGAGATTTGATGTTTTATCGGATTCGTGATATTCACCACACAGTCGTGAAATGGTCGTACGGGAAAATCCCCACTTCATCACTACCACGGAGATGTCGTGTACGACCGTGCCGACTAAGCCAGCACGTTCAGTCCCACTTAATTCTTGATAACCTGCCATTGTAGCAGCAGTAACCAATCTAGCAACTCCGCCAGACACTTGTTGTCTTGTATATGCATTGCCGACCTCAGCGCCGTATTCGGCCTGTTTACATATGTCTGTGTTTGAATACACATGTCTATACCAGTTTCTTTGGCCCGCAAGAAACGCATGCTTGAACATAAATGCAGATATTAACCAATCCTGCGGGTTGTACTGTTGTTATCATGAACAACACCTGTGTAGTACCCTCGGTACGTTGCAAGTGTCAGTCATGTTCAGAACAGTATTCTCTGTAGCAGTGACTGAGCTAAATGATATCGAACTTGGCCAAGTTGTTGGTAGCTGTATGCTTCCATAGCCAAAGTATTCAAAGTGTTTGGCGTGCCAAGAAGTACTCTATCGAGATTTATGCAATGCACAGGGAATAAATTGCTGGGAAACATCGGAAGACCTGACCTTGTGCAGAAAGACTCGTAAATCTACTGAACAATGTGAAGTTTTCTTCATTACACTTTCAATCGCATCAGTGAATGTGGAACGTAGGGAATTTGCTTGGAATGCAATACCTACATTACCAAAATGTCCCCACAACTGTAACTAAAGGGATAACATAATAGATGTGATAATGAAAGGTCAAAAGAAATAAAATTATTTTCCAACATAAAAGAAACCAATTCCACAACTGTTGTGACATCTGAGCCACAAATAGCAAGAATCTTCAGTGTATTCGCTTTTGATGGAAAAGAAATTACATTTACAAAACTTGTTTTACTGGAAAGTCGAGTGAAGTATGAGAATTTCCTATGTGTCAAGGAAAGTACCTTTCATCAGAAGAACAGATAAAAACACAAATATACTTCTCATGAATGAAATATGTGTTTGTATTCTCTTAATTTCAATGGAATGCGCTGCATTTATACAAATTTTCGAAAGTATTTGTTTTTGAATAAGTTGTAACTTATGGCACCGAAACCGAGAGATTTGGCTGTTTTTAATGTATTTCTTGATCATTCTTGTCTCTTGATAACCCGCTAAGTCACGACAAGAATGAGACTGTGTTTTGAGAAGTTGTGTCTTTTGCAAAATTTTGCCATGTGCTACAATGTGTGACCCATAGACCTTTGGGCGACAAGGGTTGCAACCATAGTCAATATAAATACATTAAATTTACGCACATAAACTGAAATGTTTAAAAATATATTTAAATGTTATAATTAATCGTTTAACTCTGTGAGCAAGAAAATGAAATGAAAAATGTATATGGTAGCAGCAACATCGAACCGAAACTGCTGAGGTGCCAGATTCTTCTTTTTTCCCACTTGTTGCACTTTACCATTGGGCTACTGCACTGATGCATGAATTGCTGCTCAAAAATGTCTCACAGTCTTTGTTTAAATTTTTAGACAACATTTTACCTTTTCCTACAGCCTACAAAGGTTAAATATTCAAGAAATTTGAAAGGGACATCGTCTCACACCCTTCTGTCGTTAGATTTACATTTGGAATAGATCTACTTAACTTTTTAAAAGTAACTCTCTCGAATAAAGATATACCAGAAAGGGCCCTACAGCAGATCATCTGTAGAAAACATTTTCATGCAAAATTTTCTGGTATATGCGCTTGTTTTGCAACCATGTATACCCTTTTATTTTGCAAAACTAGTAATCAAAACTAAAGTGAATATATATATATGAACTCTGTAAATATATTTAAATTTTACAGTCAAAGCTTCACATTGCGAGGGATGAAATAAAATGAAAAAACTGGTATCAGTGAGATTTGAAAACGACCTGACAAACTGCCAGTCAGTGCATTTGACCATTTTTATTTCTCACAGCCACAGCGCCATTACATCAACTGCTCCACAATAATTGCTCATATTGAACGCTTGCACAGTTCATTACTTTCAGTTCCAAAGAAAAATACTGATCTGATCCTGCGAGCAATGTGAGCATCAAGGGAATGGAAGATAAGAGAACATTCTACATCTACATCTACATCCATACTCCGCAAGCCACCTGACGGTGTGTGGCGGAGGGTACCCTGAGTACCTCTATCGGTTCTCCCTTCTATTCCAGTCTCGTATTGAACGTGGAAAGAAGGATTGTCGGTATGCTTCTGTGTGGGCTCTAATCTCTCTGATTTTATCCTCATGGTCTCTTTGCGAGATATACGTAGGAGGGAGCAATATACTGCTTGACTCTTCGGTGAAGGTATGTTCTCGGAACTTTAACAAAAGCCCGTACCGAGCTACTGAGCGTCTCTCCTGCAGAGTCTTCCACTGGAGTTTATCTATCATCTCCGTAACGCTTTCGCGATTACTAAATGATCCTGTAACGAAGCGCGCTGCTCTCCGTTGGATCTTCTCTATCTCTTCTATCAACCCTATCTGGTGCGGATCCCACACTGCTGAGCAGTATTCAAGCATTGGGCGAACAAGCGTACTGTAACCTACTTCCTTTGTTGTCGGATTGCATTTCCTTAGGATTCTTCCAATGAATCTCAGTCTGGCATCTGCTTTACCGACGATCAACTTTATATGATCATTCCATTTTAAATCACTCCTAATGCGTACTCCCAGATAATTTATGGAATTAACTGCTTCCAGTTACTGACCTGCTATTTTGTAGCTAAATGATAAGGGACCTATCTTTCTATGTATTCGCATCACATTACACTTGTCTACATTGAGATTCAATTGCCATTCCCTACACCATTCGTCAATTCGCTGCAGATCCTCCTGCATTTCAGTACAATTTTCCGTTGTTGCAACCTCTCGATACACCACAGCATCATTTGCAAAAAGCCTCAGTGAACTTCCGATGTCATCCACCAGGTCATTTATGTATATTGTGAATAGCAACGGTCCTATGACACTCCCCTGCGGCACATCTGAAATCACTCTTACTTCGGAAGACTTCTCTCCATTGAGAATGACATGCTGTGTTCTGTTATCAAGGAACTCCTCAATCCAATCACACAATTGATCTGATAGTCCGTATGCTCTTACTTTGTTGATTAAACGACTTTGGGGAACTGTGTCAAACGCCTTGCGGAAGTCAAGAAACACGGCATCTACCTGTGAACCTGTGTCTAAGGCCCTCTGAGTCACGTGGACGAATAGCGTGAGCTGGGTTTCACACGACCGTCTTTTTCGAAACCCATGCTGATTCCTACAGAGTAGATTTCTAGTCTCCAGAAAAGACATTATACTCGAACATAATACGTGTTCCAAAATTCTACAACTGATTGACGTTAGAGATATAGGTCTATAGTTCTGCACATCTGTTCGACGTCCCTTCTTGAAAACGGGGATGACCTGTGCCCTTTTCCAATCCTTTGGAACGCTTTGCTCTTCTAGAGACCTACGGTACACCGCTGCAAGAAGGGGGGCAAGTTCCTTCGCGTACTCTGTGTAAAATTGAACTGGTATCCCATCAGGACCAGCGGCCTTTCCTCTTTTGAGCGATTTTAATTGTTTCTCTATCCCTCTGTCGTCCATTTCGATATCTACCATTTTGTCAACTGTGCGACAATCTATAGAAGGAAGCACAGTGCAGTCTTCCTCTGTGAAACAGCTTTGGAAGAAGACATTTAGTATTTCGGCCTTTAGTCTGTCATCCTCTGTTTCAGTAGCATTTTGGTCACAGAGTGTCTGGACATTTTGTTTTGATCCACCTACCGCTTTGACATAGGACCAAAATTTCTTAGGATTTTCTGCCAAGTCAGTACATAGAACTTTACTTTCGAATTCATTGACAGCCTCTCGCATAGCCCTCCTCACACTACATTTCGCTTCGTGTAATTTTTGTTTGTCTGCAAGGCTTTGGCTATATTTATGTTTGCTGTGAAGTTCCCTTTGCTCCCGCAGCAGTTTTCTAACTCGGTTGTTGTACCACGGTGGCTCTTTTCCATCTCTTACGATCTTGCTTGGCACATACTCATCTAACGCATATTGTACGATGGTTTTGAACTTTGTCCACTAGTCCTCAACACTATCTGTACTTGAGACAAAACTTTTGTGTTGAGCCGTCAGGTACTCTGTAATCTGCTTTTTGTCACTTTTGCTAAACAGAAAAATCTTCCTACCTTTTTTTAATATTTCTATTTACGGCTGAAATCAGCGATGCAGTAACCGCTTTATGATCGCTGATTCCCTGTGGTGCATTAACTGATTCAAATAGTTCTGGTCTGTTTGTCACCAGAAGGTCTAATATGTTATCGCCACGAGTCGGTTCTCTGTTTAACTGCTCAAGGTAGTTTTCAGATAAAGCACTTAAAAATATTTCACTGGATTCTTTGTCCCTGCCACCCGTTATGAACGTTTGAGTCTCCCAGTCTATATCCGGCAAATTAAAATCTCCACCCAGAACTATAACATGGTGGGGAAATCTACTCGAAATATTTTCCAAATTATTCTTCAGGTGCTGAGACACAACAGCTGCTGAGCCCGGGGGCCTATAGAGACATCCAATTACCATGTCTGAACCTGCTTTAACCGTGACCTTCACCCAAATCATTTCACAATTCGAATCTCCGTCAATTTCCTTCGATACTGTTGCACTTCTTATCGCGATAAACACGCCTCCCCCTTCACTGTCCAGCCTGTCTCTGCGGTATACATTCCAATCTGAGTTTAGGATTTCATTACTGTTTACATGTGGTTTCAGCCAACTTTCTGTCCCTAGTACTATATGGGCGTTGTGACCGTTTATTAATGAGAGCAGTTCTGGGACCTTTCTATAGACGCTTCTGCAGTTTACTATTAGCATATTAATATTGTGCATTTGAGCATTTGAGCTAGAATTAGAAAAAACTGTTAAATAAATGTTTTATAATGTAGAGGAATGTTTTGAGTCCCTAACAAACAGTTGTATTTTCTTCATTGTCATTTGAATTGTGCAATTCCAATGTGAAATTTATGTTTTTGTTTGTAGACACTTAAACTCTAAATGATGTGATAAATGTGTTCTTCAACGTGTACCGCATGGATGTCAAATCATTATTTACTAGTTCAGAGAGCATGTTTAAGACCAATGCATTAATTCATTGTCTCAATTTTTAACACACTGTGAAATATTAATTTTATCTTTATTATACATTAATTTGTAGATTTGTGCTGTGCATAAGCTGTACGGCATTATCGCATTTTACCATATGAAGTTGCGACACTCACTGCTATGAGTTGTTACCATCTGATAGGTGGAATGACACTAACAGCTCTAGCGGCAGGGAAACCAGCTGTAAAATTAATGTTTGTTTTTAATTATTTTTCTTCTCAATTAAGGAAATAGTTTAATTGTTTTACGTTCCAAGCATTATTAAATTATCACCAGAGAAGAGTGATTGTTAAATAAATAGAAAAATAGCCAAATATCTCTGATTCAGTGCCATAAGTTACAACTAATTCGTAAAGAAATACTTTCGAATACGTGTATAATTGCAGGATATTCCACTGAAATTAAGAGAATTCGAACACGTATTTCATTCATGAGAGGCATATATTTCTGTTGTTGTTATGATACATACTTTCATTGACACATAGCAATTTTGAATGAAGTCTAATGTTTTGGAAATTCGCGCACTTCACTCGACTGTCTAATACACCGCTACTTTTGTAAATGTAATTGCTTTTTCATCAGAAGTGAATCCACTGAAGATTCTGGCTATTTGTGGCTCACATGACGCAACAATCGTGGAACTGGTTTCTTCTCTGTTGGGAATATTTATTTTGACACTTTGTTATCACGTCTATGTGCATTTCCTTTCAACCACAATTGCATTGGCTTATTTGAACGTTAAATAATGTAGGTATTGCATTCCATACAAGTTCTGTACGTTCCACACTCACTGATGGGACTGAAAGTGGAGTGAAGAAAACTTCCCATCGTGGATACACGACATCTTTCTGCAAAAGTTCAGTCTTCTGTTGTTTCCTAGCCATTTTCCCTTCTTAAAAGAAAACAATATTCATCAGTATATACCTGTAGTTACAAGAGAATTTTAAATAAGATGTTCTCTAATGTACCGTTTCATATCTCCAAAGAGTTCTTAGGAAACTAAAGAAAGACAGATGCATTGTAATTTTTTAGTTATTGCCAATTTTTATAGCAATGCATATGCTGTCTATTCTATGTTACACATCTATATAAACGACACGATTCGCACTCATCCATGATTGTATTTTTAAGTATACCTTTGCGTCCACTTGGAGCACTGCTGTCACAGTGTGTAACAAACATGACAAGGAATTTCGTGACTGTATAGATTTGTTTAAGCAGCTACCAGAGAACTACTTTCAAGGACTAAAAAACAGGTGATGATGTAGGAACCCACGTTTGTTGTTTTCTCTGCTCAACGCCTTCAGATCTGCATTTTTGTAGCGGAAGAAAACTTCTTTTCATGCCTTAATGCTCTTGGCGTGATTTTTAATTATTTTTGATACAAGAGTATTAAAAAATGAGAATTCATTTTCAAAACATACTGAGTGCACTTGGTATCTTTTTATAGACTAAAATAAGTAATTTCGAAATATTCACTGCTGTATTAAATAAACTTGTAATCCCATAATTACCATGCAGTATAACAATTATAATATGTGGAAAAATCGGGTCTGCTGCCGGATGTTTGTGTCGCTCTGGCACAATATTTCGGCGCGTAACTCGTCGCCCTCTTCAGGTGCTACATGAGACTGCTGTGTTGGAGGATCTTGTCCAGATTTGTCACGTTTTAGCACTTTTTCACATAAAATTGATCAAGAACATCCTTTGGCCATTAATAAATTTTATCGTCGTAAATTCCTCAGTTCCGATATTATAGTCGAACTTCTGTCCCACAGGTGTTAAATCATAATCTCACTTTCACCAGTATGTAGTGGGCTATGCGAATTGTCGTGAAGTGTTGGCCAGTGTGAACTTACGTGCAGTGGTCAGAGTGGACACAATGGAGTTGACGGAGTGTATCAACCACCTTCACTCTACCAATAAACAAACATATTTAAACTACATGAGAGAACGAACGAAAGCAAAATGAACGATTTTCCAGCTATTGGAAACACTGGAAGATATGGATAAATAGACGTGTTGTCGGGTGAAATAATTGTTCGTTTTTTGATCCGTGAAAATTTACAGTGTGCTATTTCACATGAATGCTAGTCTGCGCAACTCGATAGATATTATAGATTTCGATGACTGTGGAAATCCACTAGTTTATATTTAAAGAGAGAGAAATAATAAGACTTCTGTTCCGTGGGTCGTTTGCAGTAATCGATTACTCTCGAGTTTGCGTTTCTATATGAAGTGTATCTGTGGTGTAATAGAATGTAAACATCGACAGCTGATGCTTATAGTGAAAAACAACTAAGTTTTATTTTCAAGACTTTGTAACTTTATTCATGAATTTTGTGGTAAACAAGGTACGTAAATATATTCTGTTTAAATAAAGGATTTATGACAGTCGTGACAATCGAGAAGTCAATGTAATTATCAACTGCGTCAGTAACAACTACCTGTTCTAGACACCAAACAAATTTATTAGTCCAAAACACGTCAACATTACGCTTCTTAAGATAGCATTTCTAGAGAAAATGTGTCTGTCTCATCAGTGTCCCATGTTTCGAAGACTGACACCAGTTGTTATCCCTTGCCGCTTTTTCATAATTTGTTGCCAGGCTCCATTAGTTGATGAAAAGACTTTCCATCTTTGTAATATGTTACTGTTATCATTTAGTTATGTGTTACATAATTTGCATGTTGACAATGATGTGTGTTTAATGTGACTTGTATAGTATGGATTAGTCTGGTTTGTTGTAGCAGCTTGAGTCCATTGCGATAGTGAATGTCACGAAATGCAGTCATTTATATGACTATCTCCTCGCCGTAATTCGTAGGAAATGAAGTGACAATTTAATTACTTTGTTTTACTGTAGTATGATCAGTGTTCTGTAGAGGACTTTCTTTTTACATGGAATCGAGACTCCAGAAGAAGACTAGCTTTTTTGTGTGCTGGTTTCATCAATTTCAAACAAAATGTCGCATTTTACTAATTATACGGAAATGTATAAGATACTGAAAAACATAGGTACATTATAATCATCTCAATTTTGTTTTAGTCGCCTTTTAAATACATGCAACTATATTTATACTTCACATCATACATTCCACACACACACACATCACTTATTCGATTTCATTCTTCCACTATTTCCTTTGGAAGGGTAACTTCAGCACTCTTTTTATGTAATTGAAAATGATTGGAAAAAGAGAAAAGGCAATAACATCAAATTTATTATTTAAAAATATATCATTTACATATAATACATGTTGTCTGCGCCTGTGTTTGAACTGCTGTCTTGACATTAGCTTGATATTTCATCCAGATCGAACTGGATAATACTTTTTTATGTTCAAAATTTCCTCATAATACAGTTATGTATCGGTATTATCTGTGATTAGTCTGAGATTGCAACTAATACTATGTGCTAAGGGATTTATATATAACGTGAATGGATACAGTTATTATTTTTGCCTGAATCACAGTCTGCTGCCTTGGACTGTACATCAAGGACTACTGTTGCAGACTGTCAAACACATTCAGCTTTCATAGACTGCTACTCTTTCCCCAACTTATTAAAAATATATTTAGCTGTCACTCTGGAATGCACAGTCTCTTCAAAAATGTGACTGCATATACACTGTGCTATGCATGTGAGAGAGGTCTGCATCCAGGTGGTGTGTCATGCATAGATCAGTTGTTTAAGGTGTCCTCAGAGAAAAAAATTGAGGGTTGAGGCTGGGGGAATGTGCAGGCCAGGTCCTTCTGTACTTATCCATCTGCTATGGTAGATACAGCTCAATGTATCTTGAACACCGAGGCTGAAATGTGCTGAAGCTCCAGCATGCATAAACTAGATATTTCTTATTTGCGGGGACAGATCTTCTAGTAGATTCTGAAGAATGTGCTGAATAAAGCCCTTGGTGGCAGCACATGTAAGATGGGCTGGGAGAATGTATTGCCCTACAAAACAGTCATCTTCAATTTCAGCCCACACATTAACCTTAAACTGATTCAGATGTCTAACCTGTACTGTAATATGAGGATTGTGTCAACCCACATGTGTTGGTGATGGAAAGTGTTATTCCATCTCTTCCAAATGTTGGCTTGTTTGTAAACAAAACACAGGAGACAAACAAACCATTGACAAAAGTTATTCTGTGGTGGATGATCATTGAAGATGATACGGATGTATGAGATGTTCATGAAGTGCCTCCACATTGATGTTGAAAATGTAGCACAGGCCAGGGCCACTTGTCTTGTGCTGATACCTGGCTCCTCTTCGACAGCTTACAGAACCTGCTCTTCCTAGTCAGACATCACATGGTCTTCCTCAGTCAGTAGACTGTGGTGCTACAGATTCTGACCTCGCAATGCAACAGTGCACAGTATCAAATGTTGTATGGCTTGGCTGTCTTTGGTCTGGAAATGCCATCTGATACAGCCATGCATTTTCATACAAAATTATGTACGGTTACTTCCCTGATCCTTGTGAATATATTATACTATGGTGCAGGTAATTACTGACATATGTAGGTAAAATCTGTGGAATTCTGCACATGCTGTGTGACAAAACCTATGTAATGGCCAAAACCCATTGGAACCTAGTTCCAACAATATTGTTGGGAAAAGTGTAAAAGATGTCATGCTTTGTCTTAACTACAACCACTTATGATTAGAAAGCACAGACTGAATGTGAATGTGTGTTACATAATATTTGTAAAAGGCAGAGTTATATAAAAAAGATATGTCAAAGTTGAAGTGACTTCCAGCTGCAGCATATTACATTAAATGAACTGTAGTAGTGAGCAAGTGCTTGTGGAGGGAAGATTAATGTTTAATGTATCAACAGATGTGGATCCAACATGGTTCCTGTCTCAATATTAAGGAATGGTGTGATGGAGTAATTTCTTCATTCATACCAAAGGTTATTCTTTAGAAGAAATGGTTGCTGTAGCAGATGTATCATCATGTGCAGATCTTGTGTTGGTAGTGGCAAATACCATACTCTTCAAGAAATTCACATAAGGAGTGTGTTCATAACATGATTACAACAGATTAGGGTTGCAAACATTTCTCTTCTTGAGGGGAAAAAAAAAAATGCTATGAGTTGAGTTGTGAATTGGTACAGTATATTGATAATGATTTGTACTGATGTGTTTCTGTTTTAACTTTTCTCAAAACATCTTCGTTACAGTTACACACTACCATCTTTTCCTCATACCTGCTCACAATCTTGTCTGGGTGCAATGGACAAAGAAATCCAATAGTGTGCCATGGCGGAGTGCCAGAATATTGTCTACTCAGGCAAATCATATTTGTTCTAAGGGATGATACTTTGTACCATGTTCAGAGTCTCTCGTGAAACCTCCCAGACTTGCATGTAAGTTGTGGTGGAAGGTGGAGGAGATATTTGATGTTCCGAGAACTTTTAAATTATGCAAAAATTGATTCATTCTTTGATCCAAAAATTGATTCGTTCATTGATCTAAGTGATATGTTGAATCATTACATTGAGCTGGTGGATGTCCTGGTTTTTTCTTTTGTGTGCCATCGTAATGGAGACGGTAACATTACAAGCTGATTCTTTTGTTGCAAGTTTCAATATTCAGAAGCAGTCACACTTTTGGATTCAACCTCAAAGCTACTAAAGCTTGAATCCCATGGAAAATCTCTCAAATCTCTTAGAATGTCAAATATCAAAATGAATGTCAGCTGTCAACTACATGCTCTGACCAAATTTGAGTCATGTCAGCAATGATCAAACAGTGATATCCAGATAATCATCCAGTCATTGCCTTAATGAATTTCTGCCATTTGTTGCTAGTATGTGGTAGTGCTGCCCAATTCCCTCCTCGAATTCGTGGTGTGTTGACAGACTAACCTGTAGCACTGGGGTCGTTCCATCCCAAGTGATCACATTTTTCAGAAGCTTTCCACTCTTCTGTTTCCGATTTTGCTCAAATTTACCATGTAGAGATAAACTGTAGAAATGAACTCGTGCAAAATTTGAGTTCATAATACCCAATATGTTTGAAAATGTGATGAAAGTGAACAAACCCCATTGTTTGACATTTCTTAATACAAGGGAACACCATCTAGGAACATCTTGTTTTCAGATCCTATACAACTGTTGGTCCTGAATCGGAAAAAACATGGTGTGCAGTATGAAAACACTTTGCGACCCAGTATAATAAATCAAAATACGCCAAAAAATGTGCAGAGAAAAACATTGAATTTTTTTTGGACTTATCTGTAGGCAGGTATTTCTGGAAGGAAAAAAATGCAAAACAACTATTATTTAGCAGATATATTAATGGTACCTGGGCAGGGTCTTATCAGTACATCTTCTTGCCGAAGCACTTATTGTGCATCACATTCAACCAGAAACATGATGCAAAATATAAAACTGCAGAAACTGAGCCAAGTTCAGGCACAAATATTGCAAAAGGATGACTTCAGATGTTCTCCCTTCCATCACCTCTGGTAAGAGCACACTTTCCTCCACTAGAAACACCTTGTTGTATCTGAGAGTTGAGTGAGCAAAAGGGATGAAAAAGTATTATACAAATGCAAGCTCTATCAGTTGGCATATTATTTTTAAAGGCAGAATTGTATAAGCTCAGAAGATTTAACTTTCCTCAAAACATCTTTGGTACAGTTGCACTGCCGACATGCCTAATGCTTATTCATCTGAGACAGTTGTTTATTCAGTATGGAAAAGAAAACATGGAGCAAGAAGTTGGCTTTCCTAAATTTTGTGAGATGCAACTAAAATGGTGCATTACTGTTGGAGCAAATTCAGTATGTGTTTGCACAATCCACCAAATTGTAAAGCTAATGTGTAATGTGAGCTCTACTGACATTGACTACAAAACCCTTCTCGCGAAGATTGTCTGCAATTTAGATTTAGATTGCATGCTTCAATGGTGTGAAAACTGCCCAGAAAGCATAGAAGTAGGGAAATATTTAACAGAAGTGTTTAAAAACTGTGATTTTGATGATGTGATTGAATTCAAACAATGGGCTCAAACTGATTGTGATACACTGAAGACAAAGTAGCTACCTATTGAAGAAGTTAGTAAAAATTTGATTGCCAAAATTTTGAAGCTTTGTAGTTATGCAAAACATCAGACTTGTCACTTGAAGAAAATCAAAGAAAATTTGAAGCCTGTGAACTACTCATTCTAATGCATTTTGCAGAAAATTATTCCATCCTCATCCAAGATGCTGTTCAAAGTTATGACTGGGACAACAGTCAAGCAACATTACACCTATTTGTTGTATACTATAAACTGACGAAGTACAATGTATTAGCTTATGCATTAGCAGTGCATGTCTCGAGCATGACACCATTGCCGTCTATATATAGCTGGCCAGATTGATGAACAACATGTGAAGTAGTATACATTCACTATTTCAGTAATGGTTCCATTGCTCAATACAAGAATTACAAATAGTGTGCTACCACAAGAAGAACTTTGGTATAACTGATAAATGAATATTTTTGGGACAAGCTGCGTTAAATTTTTGTGCTATGGAATTGGTGGAACATCTGAAGACTTAGCAGCAAGAACAAGCCTGCAATGAACTACAGATGATCAGATTTTACCCCCAGAAGATTTATTCAAATTTTGGGACCAACAAGTCCAAGGAATCTTGTTAATTTTTGTTATTAGCCAAGAAATAGAAGACGAAAGAAAGCTAGAACAACAATTTGCAAATCACCGTACTTTTGCTGGAACATTTTTTTCCAGTGGATTTGAACTACATTCCAGTTATCTGGGTTTCAAGTGAAACAACTTATTTTGTGACTTCAGTTCATCAGTCAACTGACACTATTGTGGTTTTTGTCTCAGTTTTAAACTGTATTCCGGGTGAATACATTACATGCATCTACAACAATCACTTGTGGAGTTGATATTGAAGAACAAGATGCCCTGGTCAAATCCGTGTGTTCTTTTTGTCTAGCTTGCTCATTCTGTTGGTCTGAAAGATAAGATAAATATTGGATTCCTGAATAGCACATAATCGTGAATATTGCAGCACCTTCAGATCTAGCACAAAATGTAAAAATTATCGGACTCCAAAGAAGGTAAAAAATTGTGCATTTTTCTCTGCAGGTTTCTTTAACCACTTTCATGGATTATGATGCCTCACAGAATGCTTCACATTCTGTCACACTGTATTTTTCTGATTGACAGCTGAAAGTTATCCAAGACCTGAAAGTGCTTACATGTCTTTTGTAGCAAAAGAGCTTCAGACATTGAGTTTTGTTCATTTTCATGCACATTCATCAAAACGACATTGAAATAGAAGGCCAATGTTTCTCATATACTTAAGCTCATTATTTAAAATTTTGCACAGGTTCATTTCTTGCGTAGTTCTAGACCCACAACAAATTTCAAGAAAATTGAAGCTCAAGGAGTGGAAGGCCCATGATTACTTGAGATGGGATGACCCACCACTTAAGGTTTAGTTTATGTTGGATGGTGCTAAATTTGTTGAGTTGGCAAAGACTACAAATGATAATATATAATGAAGGTTGTGGTAACAAATTTATCTTTCGCTAACCCTTGTCTACATTCCCCCTATATTTACTTCTCTTTTTACTACAAAAACTATAACCTTTAAAATAAAAAAAAGTGACACTAGATAATTGACATATCTCCAACAGATATTTTGTTGCAAGATATTGTCTGTAAACTGTGAGCAATGCAAGGAGGGGAGGGGGATATGTTACATAACCATTGCCCTTTGTTAAGTGTCTTGTAAATGTGCACAATATTAGGATACCAATACCTAATGTTTTGTGGGATGAGCTTATTTATGTTGCTCACATAGTTTCAGAGTTTGATTTGACACATGTAAAAAGTGTAATCGATTGAGGAGAGAGGGAGGGTGGAGTATTTTTCCATGGTGGGAAATTGTCTAAATTTTGAATACTTTATCTTCTGTTAACTCGAAAAATTATGTTAGAACAGTGGCAGTATTCTTTTTCCACTGCTAAAACAGCATAATTACTTAAAATGTGGGTAACAGTAACTGCTTATGTAGAGTACTAATGTATTAAATGCAGTACTGGATTTTCCCATGTTCCTCATTACTTTCCTTTCTTTTTGTTTCCAGAGAAGGGAGCGATGCATGGAGCACGACGAGTTGCAACTTTCTGCTTGTTGACAGCAGTCCTTCCAACTGTCCTCCTTGTTATACCCCTGTACCTGCGTCACAGTGTTTTCTCAGACAGAATGTTTGAAGTTGCTGAGGATGAAATTCTGGTCCTTGAAACGGTAGAGGGAATATCTACTGTGTTCTGCCAGGTGAGTCAATAAACATAATAATATTTATTTGTAAATGTGTAATGTTGAGTAAAAAAACTTTACACAAACTGAATGGTTGTATTACGTCAATGAATTAGTTTCATTGATGCAAATGAGTGCAAAAGATATATGTTAGGAGGAAGCAATAGATACTGTGATTATTGTGCATGCTCTGTCAGTGCTATTCTGAACCACTCATTTTATTTCAGGCTCACACAGCTGTTAGTTCAGCACTCTGTAACTTTTCATCAAATGCAGAAACTGAATGATGAGGGAATGACCTTTTTGTTATAAGGGCTACGATGTGTTTCCACAGATTTGTGAATAACCATACAACAGTATGATAAGAACACGCCTTTATTGCTATAGGAGATTTTGATGAACTGAAATTCAGTTCTGAAGATTCTAATAAAAGGCAAAAGTTCTACCACTGGTGCAGTTCAACAGAACATACCTGAGAGATGGAGGGATGGAGTTTTGAAAAACATTTCTCTCATATTTAGTCACTTCCACATTACTGAAAATCAGCCACGATTTACTTGGTTGAAGGTTCACTATAATGTGACTTAAGTCTTATTTGACTAGCGTGTGAAATCCAGTGTCTGCAATCTTCTCTCCTACGTTATAGAAGCTATCAATTTCTTACCATACTGCACCATTGTCCTTGAAAGTACATCTACCCAATTGGCCATGCCAATCCTCTTTGTACCTTTCTAGTTATAGTTAACATACTGTCAAAGCTAGTACTTCTGTTTGAAACCAGTTGAGTTGTCACTTGGGCCACTTAATGAAGAAGCTGTTGTAAATCACTCATTTAAATGCTTAATCCAGGCCTGAAATATCCTTTGTGACAATAATCTTCTGAGTGAAACTGCAATGAAATAACAGGAGTAGCAATGTGGTGTTGTAGTTATGATACTAGACTGTTGCATGGAGGGTTGTGAGTTCAGAACTCACCTGAACTGTATAATTTTAATTTCTATATTCGGTTCAACTGTATTCTAGAAGTATCCACAAATGTCAAGAATCGTTGTACTGGAATGTTCTGTAACTGTATATATACAGTATGTGTTCTGGCTAGAGGCAGTTCGCTCTGCGCTGTTGTATGAGCAAGTGCTGAATAAACCTTCGTTAACTGAAGTTAGTGTTTGTCATTCATCTAATTACACCTTCTTCTACATGACATTATTCTGGCGGAGACACTGGGTATTGGAACTTGTGATAGTGCACGTGACACGATAAATCAGTCTAATCTAAAAGCTGTAAATTCAACTAAATACGTAGGTATTACAATTACAAACAACTTATATTGGAAGGAACACATAGAAAATGTTGTGGGGAAGGCTAACCAAAGACTGCGTTTCATTGGCAGGACACTTGGAAAATGTAACAATCTGCTAAGGAGACTGCCTACACTACGCTTGTCCGTCCTCTTTTAGAATATTGCTGCGCGATGTGGGATCCTTACCAGATAGGACCGATGGAGTACATTGAAAAAGTTCAAAGAAGGACAGCACGTTTTGTATTACTGTGAAATATGGGAGAGTGTGTCACATTAATAGAAAGGCATTTTTTGTTGCGATGGAATCTTCTCACGAAATTCCAATCACCAACTTTCTCCTTTGAATGCAAAAATTATTTAGTTGACACCGACCTACATAGGGAGAAACTATCACAACGATAAAATAAGGGAAATCAGAGCTCATATGGAAATATATAGGTGTTCATTCTTTCTGTGGGCTCTACGAGATTGGAATAATAGAGAAGGTGGTTCGATGAACCCTCTACCAGGCACTTAAATGCGATTTGCATAGTATCCATGTAGATTTAGATGTAGAAACTACTTCTGTTTACCAAGTGCTAGCAGACTAATTTGCACAGAAAATCTGTGTCAAAGCATTTGCTGGTGTTCTGTGACGAGTATCTTGGAGCGCTCAGCCAGGAGTGACTTGACTTCGGATTTGGTAGACCCAAGTTTTCCAGTATGTACTGCCCATCCATTCTTTGTCTAAGTGCCAAGAAACAAGGAACATCTACAAAACATAAGAAGCAAGGGACATTTACAAATTATTTAATCCTCTGTGCATGAACAATGAGCCAGGAAGATGGATGACTGAGGGTTGAGGCAGAAAATTTATAAATATACATTATCTGGGGTAATTGTCATGCCTCAGTTTTATTAGTTTATCAAAGCATGTGGGGCTGTGCTTATAATAGCAATTTTTATGATAAAAACAAAAAAATTCTGAACATAATTGATATGCCATTGAAGAGTGACAGTACCCTCTCAAGTAATTAGCTGTGGATAGACCACCAAGAATGATAATGAAATAGAGAACTAAATTGTAGCAGACCATTAACACATCATAAGCTGTTTCTGGTAGCATTGATAAGTTACACTATTTTTATGTGTAAAAGTCTTCTAAAATACTGTGGAAATGCTGAAGTCAGTAAACAGTCAAGAACTGATAGTGAGTTAGTGAGTAGGAAATAGTTCACTGCATTAAACAGGGCAAATGTGCCTGCAGTCTTGAGTACTTGCTGTAAAGTTAATCTCCTCCACTCTTCATATATACCAAGGATTCCATAGCCCTTGTTATTAACTTTTGTATGTGTTTGCTCCTGTCACCACTTGGTGAGTAGATTTTTTATTTATCCAATTCTATCACATTATTACTAATAAAACTGTAAAACCATTGTGTCCTTTTGAACACAGAAGTCCCCAAAATTACAAGATAAATTTCATAGAGGTTTCCTTTGGTAACTTGAGCGTAGCTTGGAGCAACATACAGACTTTATTTCATCAAAATCAGATCACCGGGGGGGGGGGGGGGGGGGGGAGATGTTTTAATTTAATGTTTTATCTAAAACTGTCATGTTGATTTGTTTGAACACACAAATCTCCAAAACTGCTAGATGGATTTTCATGGAGTTTTCATAGTTAACTTGAGTGTAGCGTAGGGCATTGAACATGGAGGTGGGGGGGGGGGGGGGGGGTTGGGAGATAAAATTTTATTTAATACTGTCTGTTCAGCTTAGTAGTTTGGATGTTTAATCACCATGGCATAGGACACCAAAGAATAAATAGATGGTGGTGTTATTTTTTTTTTTTTAACTAGGTGGCAGAATTGATTTTCAGGAGTTTATATCAATGACAGAATTTATGTATAAAAATTAATGACATTGCTTTGCTTCTTTCAATAGTTTGTATTTATATCCTTTGCTAAGGAAAACAAATTTATTAAGTTTGCTTTGTGACTTGGGCACCTACTCATTACATTTTGATTTCATTTTGTTTGCAAATAAAAATGCTTCGAAAATGGTTGAGTCTTTCTAAATACACCATATTGGCTATAAGGCTAAGAACTTTTGAGTCTCAAGAAAACAATGAAGATCGTTAGGTGAGACTCGCTGCGACTGCGGCTCCTTCTAAAAGTGATGCATGAATGCATGATGTAACTCTGATCAAGAGCATTATGCATTATCTCACTCCCCAGAACTCTTCACTTGCAGAGGCTTAAAGTTACTTCTCTCCAAGTAACATCACAGAAGTAAAAATTTTGATGTAAAGTGGCACAGGTGAGTGAGTTTTTATTCCTCAAATCCCACTTATTTGTAACAATATACCATTTCACTTCAAATGTGTACAATTTACGGTAAGCTTATGTTATGCCATTACCGTAAATAAAGCACAAAGCCAGGATGCTGTGCGTTGCAGGAGGTTGACCTAAACATCAGTTGCTTTTCTCACAGCCAGCTTGTGTCTCTCTCTCCCATGTGAGTGAAGCAGACAAGCTCTTCATTTATGTCTTCAATCATACTACAAATGTTGAACACACAGAAGCTTTACAAGCCAAAATTAAATTCCTTGTGTACACAGTCTTGGGCACAATTATAAATAAGTATCTGGGAAATGCTGGGTTTCTCAGCTAATTGTAAAGCACATTTATAGTAGGGAACCAAGAGAAAAGAAATGATTGAAGTCACCAAACAAAACTTCATTGGTCTTATCTGGTGCTCCAGAGTGGATATTAGTTGATGTCTGTCTGAGGGAAGAAATGTGCCCCTCAGCCAAACCCTTCACAGTTGTGAGCTCTCTACCTTGATGGAAAAATATATTGAAGGACAAGACAGCCTATCTACTAAGATGGCTTTCATTCTCCATCTGCTCATCACCTAGGGAGCAGTTCAGGTCTGTAATGCCCCTCTGTTGAGCAAGTAGAGTTTCTGTGAAAAAGATACGCGCAATAGAGATAGATCAAAAGTCTACCACATGTTGCCACATATCTGCTCCCTTACAAAGTCTAACTTCCAAAATAGATTCTCTAGATATAACATTATTAGAGAAAACAGGAGTGATACGAAGGGTGAAATCACCCTCTTCATACATGAAACTACAGCATACCGCCAGTTAATTACATGCAGGTATGCCTGTGTATAAATTGTGCTATCCTTAAACAACAATGTCTTGCATGGTTCCATTGTTGTTTTACAATTGTGCACCCATAACTGTCCCTTCGATTGCTACAGCTAACACAATGATAAGTAGTGGTTTCATATGTCCAAGTGAGCAGCAGCAATATACAATAAACAATGAGCTAGGTGAGAAAAAATTTACGATCCTTGCAAGAAAATGCCCCAGATTCCAAGCTAGTGGCACAATCCCATAATGAAGCAGTTGTCAATGACATAATTAGCAATTTAATAAGCAGATGATCAGGATCTGATGCAACTGCACTGTTTAATGCTTTGCTTGGGTTATTACTGAGGTGTAAAATTTGTATACAACAACAGAGTAATATAACAAAAGTTTATTGTATTAATGTTTAATTAAACAGTGATTTAGTTCATATAATGTAAATTTATTCTATTATTGTTTCATTGAACTAAGATAAAAGTGGGATTTTGCTCAGCCATGTTTACGTTGGTAACATAAAGGTAGCTGTTCTTTACATGTGTACAAAGTATGCTGCAGGCTCACTCGAGGTTTAACGGCACTGGTTATGCTACGATCACTTCACTTCATGGCAGCCCACATAAACCTGTCAGGTAGCTCAGTTACAATCACACAATACCTCTTAACTACCCACAAAGGACAGTCATGACATACACCTGGAAATTTCACAGATACACAATGAGCAACTAACTCAATTCTCAAGTGGCAACATGGAGTGTACAAGGCAGCAGACAGAAATGGAGCAGTTATTCCTCCACTAATAATAGGCCAGAACTACATACTGTTGGAGATCTTCAACTGACAGTGGCACCTTCACCTTACCAAAGGAGCTCACTTGTTGATATCTCCATCTCTTGCTCTGATATGTCTGTGAAGTTTTGAAAAATAGAATGAGGATGGATGATTATCCCATCCTGATCACTTTGACAGCAAATTTGCATACTCTCCAGATAATTGGACCAGGCAAATGAAACTGTGACAAAGCTGTCTGTTTGGTCATTTCATCGTTCTCTTTTATCAAATATGCCAATTTGCTATCCCACCTGACTGGCTTATGCCATAAGACTTAGTCATGGTAGCACTGGAGAAACTAGTTTCCACAACCATCATAAGGAAAACTGTATACTGCTCTGTAAAAAAAAAGTCCCGTGATATGGTTGAACCCGGAATGCTCTTGAGCTATTGCTTGAAGGTGACCAGCATTAAGTGTGAAGCAGTTCTTGAAACAATGCAGATATTTTTTTTTACAGACAGTCATCCCAACATCTGTAAATCCTGAGTCAATTTCATTTGATCTCATTGTGAAGGATCACTTTCAATGTACACTCATTAATGAGGAAACTTCTTCTGACAATCAAACCAATCTCAAACACTGCCACCGAGAGTGATAAAATTTGTTACTCAAATGTTTTACATTTGCTATTAGAAGTGTTACATCTGCCATGTATCCTAGGTCAAATGCAGAGTATATAATCACCATAGATGACATTGGTCACACATATAATTGTGCCCATACTGAAGTAAAGAAATGAGCTTGGCCAAGCCAGAGAGTATAGCCCTATTGCTCTGTCAGCAAAGCTCTGGAACATGTTATGGAAATGGTTCTCAGAAGAGACATCTGACGTTGTTGTGAAAGAAATGAGCGTGGCCAACCCAGAGAATATAGCCCTATTGCTCTGTCAGCAAAGCTCTGGAACATGTTATGGAAATGGTTCTCAGGAGAGACATCTGACATTGTCGTGAAATTCTCACAATATTTCATCAGCACAATGGAACATCATCTTCTGGTGTGATAACAACATTGCTGAACTGTGACTGAAGCTGTCAAGGGTTCAGCATTTGTTTGCTGGCCATGGGTTTGGTGACCCCGGGATTCCTGAGCTGGGGACTGCTAGATGCCACCAGTCTCCTGATGCTGTAGGCTTTGAGCATGCTTCAGGAACCACTGTAGTGGAACATTGTGTGCCACAGGGAGTGGGGATCTTGGCTTGACCACCCAGATCACTGATAGTTTCTGCGGCGGAAAACACGATGCCTCATTCTTTAGGGTGTCCCGGCGAAAGACAGTCTACTTGGTGGTCGCCGGAAGTCGCTGAGGCAATTAAGGAGCGTCAGCGAGCTCTACAGCGGCATAAGTGGCACCCTTTTCTGGTGCATCTAATAGCCTTTAAATAGCTCCGAGCCCATGTTCACCAGATTATCAAAAGGCAGAAACAGAAGTGTTGGGATAGGTACATGTCGACCATTGGATGCCATACATCATTTTTCCAAGTCTGGGCAAAGATCAGACGAGTTTTTGGGTACCAGATCCCAACAGGTGTTCCTGGTGTTAACATAAATGGCGTGTTATCTACCAATGCAAACATGATTGCCGAGCATTTTTCTGAGCACTATGCTCGCGCCTCTGCGCCGGAGAATCCCCCCCCCCCTCAGCCATTACCCCGCCACAGCTCCTGGACCCGATCGGATCCACAGTCAGATGATTAAACATCTCTTGTCTGACTACAAGTGACATCTCCTCGTGATCCTCAACCGGATCTGGTGTGATGGCATCTTTCCATTGCAATAGCAGGAGAGCACCATCATACCAATTCTCAAACCCAGAAAAAACCCGCTTGATGTGGATAGCTATTGGCCCATCAGCTTCACCAACGTTCTTTGTAAGTTGCTGGAATGTATGGTGTGTCAGCAGTTGGGGTTGGGTCCTGGAGTCACATGGTCTACTGGCTCCATGCCAGGATGGCTTCCGCCTGGGTCACTCTACCACTGATAATTTTGTGTCCCTTGAGTCTGCCATCCAAACAGCCTTTTCCAGACGCCAACACCTTTTTACCGTCTTTTTTCATTTACGAAAAGTGTATGATACCACATGGCGACATCATATCCTTGGCACATTATAGGAGTGGGATATCCGAGGCCCGCTCACGATTTTTATCCAGAATTTCCCATCACTTCGTACTTTCCGTGTCCAAGTTGGTGGCTCCCATAGTTCCCACCATAACCAGGAGAATGGGGTCCTGCAGGACTCTGTATGAGTGTATCTCTATTTTTAGTGGCCATTAATGGTCTAGATGCAGCTGTAGAGCCGTCCATCTCACCTTCTTTGTTTGCAGATGACTTCTGGATTTCGTACTGCTCTATCAGTACTGGTGTTGCTGAGTGGTGCCTACAGGGAGCTGAGTGGTGCCACAAGGCACGTCTTGGGCTGTAGCCCACAGCTTTCAGTTTTTGGCCACAAAGTCATGTGTTACACACTTCTGTCAGCATCGTACCATCCATCCGGAACCAGAACTGTACCTTACTGACGATTCCCTCACTGTAGTGGAGACGTATCGATTGGAGGGCCCTTGTTCAATCCCGCCTTGACTATGGGAGTCTGTTTAATGGTTCGGCAGCACCCTGAGCATTGCAGTTACTTGACCCAGTGCACCACTGTGGTGTTTGGCTAGCGATGGGAACTTTTAGGATGAGTCCGGTGACCACCGTCCTTGCGGAGCCTCGAGTTCCACCATTGCAGGTCAGGGGTGCACAACTGCTTGCCAGTTACATTGCACGTGTTCAAAGTTCTCCTGTGCATCCAAATTACTGTCTCCTTTTCCCACTCATGGCAGTTCATCTCCCACATCGTTGTCCCAGGTTAGGGCTTACAATTGTAGTTCGCATCCGATCCCTTCTATCTGAACTGGAGTTCTTGCCTTTACCACCTATACTCGAGTTCCAATTGCGTACACCTAGGCCGCAGCTTCGCCTGGACCTTTCACATGGCCCAAAGGACTCAGTTCTCCCCCCCTCTCTGCTGTCATTTCATCTCGATTCTTGACATGTACTGAGGCCATGAAGTGATTTACACCAACAGCTCGATGGCTGATCGTCACATCGGCTTCGTGTGTGTCCATTGAGGACATATTGAACAGCATTTCTTGCCCAATGGCTGCAGTGTTTTCCTGCAGATCTGGTGGCTCTATCTCATGCTCTTGAACACATCCGTTCATGCCCTGGGGAGTCATTCTTCTGTCTACTGACTCCTTGAGCAGCCTACAAGCTATCGACCAGTGCTACCCTTGTCTCCATTGGTAGCGACCATCCAGGAGTCCATCTATGACCTGGAACGGTCGGGTCGTTCAGTGGACCCCAGGACACGTTGGAATCCCAGACAATGAACTTGCTGACAGCTGTCCAAACGGGCTACACAGAAACTGCTTATGGAGATAGGCATTACAATAACTGACCTGCGTTCATTTTTACGTCGCCAGGTTTTTCGGCTTTGGGAGATGGAATAGCATAGTCTCAGTACGCACAACAAACTGTGTTCCATTAAGAAGACTATGAATGTTTGGCAGTCCTCCATGTGTGCCTCTCGCAGGGACTCTGTGGTTCTCTGCTGGCTCCGCATTGACCATACGTGGACGACACTGGATACCTCCTGCGCCGTGAAGACCTGCCTCAGTGTTGATGTGTCGCCAGATTGACAGTGGCCCATATTCTGGTGCATTGTTCCACTTTGAGTGCCCTGTGACAAAATCTTCGGTTACCGGACTCGTCGCTGCTAATTTTATTTGACAACACCTCATCAACTGATTTAGTTTTACGTTTTATTCGTGACATTTTTAGCGCATTTTCTTTGTCCCTCTGTGTCCTTCACCCTAGTGCTTTCAGGGTGGAGGTTTTAATGTGTTGCAGAGTGGCTGGCTTCTCCTTTTTGTTCTCATGGTCATCCAGCCATGGTAATCTGTTTTGTTGCTTTACTCTCTTCTGCCTGTTTCTTGTGCTTCTGTGGTGTTCTTCTTCCCTTTTTTTCCATTTAAATGTTTGTTGCCCTTCTGTCATTCTTGTGGTTTTTCCTTTCTCTCCACTTTGTGTTGTCAGTCTTGCTTGTTTTATTCTCACCCTTGTGGCATTGTTTTATTCAGAACAAGTGACCAATGATGTAGCTGTTTGGTCCCTTCCCCCCACTTTTAAACAAAACAACGAACCAACATGCAGAAAGCAAAAACCCAGGGGCGAATTACAGCAAAGGTGCAGTCACATGCAGGGATCTGGTGGATATTCCCAAAGGAAAACAGAAGGTTGAGTGGGCGCAAGAAGTCATAGTTGATGTCCTGAATGTTATGGAAATAGTGGAAGATGATCTGGCAAATCCAGCTAATGCGTCCTAAATTTCAGTAGCACAAAGCTACCGGAGTATGCAGGGAAGGTTTTCTTTGTTTAAATGTGTGACTTTATTTCACTAATCCAATGTGCTGCTTTAAATGTCAGCATTTTGGGCATTCTACTCATGGGTTTAAGGGAGAAGCCACTTGCAGCAGATGTGCAAAGGCTGCCCATGAAGGAGTCATCTGCTGTTCTCCAGTGAAGTGTGTGAACTTCTCTGGGTATCACAGTGTCTAGAGTAGGAACTGCAGCATATACCTTGAAGAACAGAAGACATGAGAGCTTAAAACTGTGAAACCGGTGAGGCCAGAAAGATGTATAAGGACATACATGGGTGGTGCCACCTTTACTTCTACAAAAAAGCTGATGCTGCTGTATAAATGGAGGTTGCTAGTGTTGGCGTTTGTCAATGCACTTGTGCTGCTGCAGTTATTTCAAAGCTCATAGCTGCCCCCCAGAACATCATAAAAGGCTGTGGCTGCTGAGATTGCAGAACTCCCTGCCTCTCCAAAGATTCAGTCTGGTCCATTGTCCAGGACTGCCACTACGACTCTGTAGTTGTGGGTCCATAGTCTCCTCAGGCTAAAAATCAAAGGCAAAGCATCAACCACTGATGGAGATGGAAAGTAAGCAGTCTGACAATGTCAATGTAACTCCCTCAGATGTCTCACACTATTTTTCTTCAGTGAAGCTTTCTCATGCAAAGGCCGAGCCTCCACCTATTGTGGAAAGACTGGGTGAAAGTGCTGCCACAATGATAAATGGCTCCCATGCTAAAGTGGAACGTTAATGGGTTCAGGACACACATGGGGGAGAAGATGATCTTCCAAGTATGTTGTTATATTTAGTACCCACTCCATGGACACCAACTGTCCTTTACTATGTTTCACTGGAGACAGGATTTATGGCTCCCTGTCTGATAAGGATGATGAACTACATGGCTCAACAATTTGTTAAGCACGTTTTGTTGTCATTGTACTCCACATATACATTGTCCACACAGTCGTGCGTATATGGCACGACACATTCCACTGACTCATCTTGCAGAAACATTAATATTTCATCTGCTAGTTCATTCTCACGCTATGAAATCCTTTGGGATCCTTTCTGATGAAATGGTAACTTTGTCAACTGTTGTAGATATAATGCAATGTTTGCTTTGTTTATCATTGCCATTGCTCTGCTCTGTGTCAACACTACTAGAACTGTAATACTGTTGTGAGTTACTCGTCGACTAATCAGTTGAACTACGCTCCATAGCCTGAAGCTGTGTTCACCATTGGATGCCTCCAGTCCCGTCCTCTATTGCCATTAGCAGCCAATATTATGGTTGCATGGTAGACAATATGTGGGATGTCAAATGCTGTAAACATTATTGGTCTCTTGCAACCTACAACCATCGACCTCTCCTTCTGCTATCCAGTTCTAGCTGTCTTTGTTTATTACTGCTCTGGATTCACCTACTGGATGGAGTTCTCCCAGAAATGATACAGCTATTGTGGATAATCAACGGATCTAACTGGACACCATTCAGCTAGCTGACTTAGTCTGAATACCATGACAGCATCCATGAGTGGGTGGATCACATCACGAGTGATCCACCATGCTGCTGACACCATCCTTTCAGCTGGGTGCCAGGGTACATGGGCATTGTAGGGAAAGGAAGTGTGCACGAGCAGCTTAAGAGGCATGTTGTGAACCTCAATTAGTTCAGTGTACTGTCTTCCCGGGTTCGATTCCTGGTGGGGTCAGGGATTTTCTCTGCCTCGTGATGACTGGGTGTTGTGTGGCGACCTTAGGTTGTTAGGTTTAAGTAGTTCTAAGTTCTAGGGGACTGATGACCATAAATGTTAAGTCCCATAGTGCTCAGAGCCATTTGAACCAGTGTTCTGTCCCCCTACATGCTATCACCTAACTGTTAATGTTCAGAATCATGTGTCGATGCAAAGAAGAGGACCTGGAAATGGCAGATAATAAGTTGTGTCTAGTATAGTGCACAATGTGGCCCTAGCATACCCTCTACCAGCCGAGCTGGCAGGATGAGGTACTATGTACTCTTCTTCATGTAGGCTACAGCCCTATGATGCATGGCTTCTTCCTCCAGCAAAAGGAACCTCCAATGTGTAGTGCTTGTGGCTTACAGATAACAATTTGCCACATTTTACTAGTTTGTGTTTTATTTTCAGGTCAGAAGGAAGTGGCCAATTTGCTGACAGATCTGTCCTGTAGTTTAAGTGTCATTCAAATGAATGTGGTTAGAGTTTAAGGTTTTTTGATGTGTCCAGCTTGTTTCCTAAGATTTTAGGGAGATGCTCTTAATGTGTTAACTGGCTGACTGGCACACCCGTGTTTTTTATAAGTAGTCAACTATTCATATTTCCCACTTTTGATATAGTGGCTCTTCTCCTGTATTTCTTGTTTTACTTCAGTTTAGGACTTTTAAGGTATTTTACAGACTGACTCATCCATGTTTTTTGTAAGTGTTTCACCAGACACATTCCCCTGTGTTGTTATTTTAGATCCTCTGTCATTTTGATTATGCTTGAACCCCAGGTGAAGCACCTTTCATCCTTTCTCCTTTGTCTTAGGGCATATAAGATAAAGTTATTGTGTGGGTCAACATATGTGAGGTGGGAGTGAGTTAGTGTCATTTTGCGGGCTTAGTTCTCAGTGGATGACAACATTTTTGCCATTTTCTCCATATTTGTTTCTTTTAATATTTGAAAGGATGCTGATAACCCCGCCATTGAGTCCCTGTAATCTCCAAACACACAAAAACTGTGACTGAAGCCTATTATTTGTACCAATGTAAGTAGAAAATGCACAGGCAGAAGGTACCAAAGTCGGTGGCAGGTAATGCAGATTTCCAGATTGATAGCGGGAAAGAGAGCTATGCCACCTGTTTCATGATAAGCCAAGAGCTTTGGCACATACACAGAGGCTCTTGTTCTTACTGTATGCTGCTGTTGACTACCTCACTGCCTTGTGTTAGTAGCTGCAGGCTGATATGTGTGTCTGCACTGGCATATGATCATCCTCACCACTAGCTCCTGAATATGGATGTCACCAACAAAGTGTCAACCATTGTATCAGCAGTAGTCGCCCTTGTGATCACTATGATTTTAACGTATCCAGAGTTATGAGTTAAGTCTGTACTTTGCGTGTCTGTTTAGCACATTCATCGAGCTGAGAACTTCCACCACTTTAACAACACTTACCCAGTAGGAAGACATCAACTAGAGAATTTTGGTATTTTTGTAGTCCATATTTTGCATTGTACTGAGACAATTTTTGCCACAGCATATTTCTCTGGCTGGTCCAGTCATGTTTGTTGTCGATGTTTGACACATCTTTCTTGCTCAGTACACATGTACGATGTCCCAGAGCTGCAAAGAATCTACACCAGACCGTCTCAAACCAAGATTGTCTTTCACTGAGCCTAGAAGAGATCTGAGTTTCTTTGGCAGATGGAAGGTGCATTGAACTTTGTTTTTTCAGTAATCTTCCAATTTCTGAAGAAATGCTGCCAACGTATGGCAAGATGACCATTCCTCTTTGCTTTTCACTTTCTTCCATCTCTTCACTGTGTATAAAAAGTGCCAGATGTTAAACATGGTGGCTCTCCCATTCAGAATATACATTCTGCAAGAATATGGTATGAAGGTGGTCTAGCTCATAGAATAAGCTGTCTGAATCTGATATGGCTTATGCTCTGTGGGCCAACAACTTAAATATGCCACTTTGTTGTAAAAGATGATGATAGCTGGTGGCCTGTAAGTATAAGACCATTTGTGTAGGTTTATGGTACACAACATGATCCAAGGTGCCATCCTCTTTTCTCCATGCCAATGCACCCAATAACAGTAATTCACTATTTTTCTCCATCTCCATCATAAACTTGTTGTTTGAATGAAGAGTATCCCATTGTGTTATGGAAACACAACCAATGATGCAGTACCATGAGGCCAGATTACAAAGATGTCAATCACATATTACCAAAAGTGTGTAGGTTTTAACTTTGCTGACTGGAGTGCTCTCTCCTCAGAATCTTCCATTAAAAATTAGCCACAATGGCAGACGAGGTACTATTCAAATTCAACACCATTAGTCTGTTCAAAGTATTGGTCATTGAATGAAAAACAGGTTGTGGTGACACCACGCTTGAACAAATCAACGAATTCCCTTTCCACCTTTTCTCCAGTGAACAACAGTGATTGCTACACTGGTGCTAGAGTTAAAAGAGAGACCACATCAAAATTTGCAAGAATATCTGATGGTGTAGTCATAAGTTCTTGAGCTGATGATGGAGTCTTCTGAGTTGCAGATGTGGTGCTCATATTTTCCTACCAAAGGCCTTAGTTACACTGCCAGATCTTTTGCCAGAGAGTAAGTGAAAGCTAATCTTGGTTTGAGAAAGCTTGATGCCTATAAGATTCCTTGCAGCTGAAGGACATTATACTCTGAGAGAAACTTGTTGCACTGCAGAAGACAGATGGACTGAACGTTGACTATACACAACTAAACTAGCCAGAGAAATTTGCAGTACAGGGCACAATATGGACTACAAAAATGTCAAAATTCTCTTCATCTTTTTACTGGGACAGCATTATTGAAGAAGTGGTGGAAATTCATACCCCAACAGTTCTGCTGAACAGAGACAAAGGATGCCAACTTACCACAGCATGGGACCCAGCACTGGCAATGTTAAAATCCACAGTGACCACAAAGGGATGACACTTCGTTGGCAACACAGATATTCGGGTGACAGTAGGAATGATGGTGGCATGCTAATACTAATGCATTTATCGGCATTCTCCTCCTCCAGAGAGTGCTCATATGGCTGACAGCAGTGCAAAAAATGAATAACAGCCTTTGTGCATGCGCTGAAGCTCTTGATTCATTGTCTAACATGTGACATACTGCCTTTCCCACTACCAATCAGGAAATCTTTACACTTGGTCACCAAATTTGGGGCCTTCATTTTTTAAACTATGCCTATAATGGTGACAGGAATGCAGTCACTTATTACCAAGCATCTGAAATGTCTTCAGAAAAGAAAGGGGATTGTAGGACAAACATGCATTATTGAAACTCATATCTTAACTGATCTCATCCAACACAGCATTTAACCACAGTCTTCTTTGATATCTCAGCTCCATACAGCAATGTACAACTTTCTACGCTAATACATAGGCATTGTACTCTTAGAATACTAGATACTTTCATCACATTTATCTAGGGACTGCTTCGCACTTTAGCTATACATTTGTTAGAGCAATGATATGTTGGACCTATGAATATTACTGCAGAGCTTCCCTCAAGTGCAGTCCTCAGCTCAATATTCTATGCCACAAATTACTCAATTATTACAGTATTATGTTTCAGAATGGCACATGTCTCCAGGAAATGTGTCCTAGTCTGTATCATGCTGCCATATTGCTTGATGGTTGGCTGATAAAAACTGGGTATGCATCACCACGTCACGAATCTCAAGTAGTTGTGTGCTCACAAACATATGTAGCACTGGACTCCATAAATGAATTTAGAAGAGTATAATACTAATAACTTTGTCTGACTGCTATATTCTTGAGACTGATCTTCGACTCAATATGACATGATAATACCATATTAGGTATTTATTTCCAAGACTAATAAAATTGCCATTGGCTGTGCATTGTGCCATACTTGGTGGAATAAAAGTAGCATGGATCCCACCACAATGCTCCCCCCTGCACTAATCACTGGAGGAACCTCAACTGGATTGCTGTGTGAACATCTAGCACATTTTCCAGTTTAGACTAATTAAGAAACTGCTCCATTAGAATCTATATTAGAGTAATACCTTCAACATCACCTAATGCTCTGCTCTTTGGAAGCAGCAGAGATGCTTCTTCACATTCGGCACCAGTATATGGTAGATGAACATTAAGACTCCCAATTCTGGAGTCTATGTCGTTTAGACAGTAAATGAACACAGGAACTTCTTGAAACAAATTACCTGTTTTTCCTCCTCCTCCCCCCCCCCCCCCTTCTTCACTCTCCTCCTTCCTTCCTCCTCCTGTCCCCCTACTTCTCACTGCAGTCTCTCTCTCTCTCTCTCTCTCTCTCTCTCTCTCTTCTCTCTCTCACACACACACACACACACACACACACACACACACACACACACACACACTTGTTGTTGTTGTTGTTGTTGTTGTTGTTGTGGTCTTCAGTCCTGAGACTGGTTTGATGCAGCTCTCCAAGCTACTCTATTCTGTGCAAGCTTCATCATCTCCCAGTACCTACTGCAACCTACATCCTTCTGAATCTGCTTAGTGTATTCATCTCTTGGTCTCCCTCTACGATTTTTATCCTCCACGCTGCCCTCCAATACTAAATTGGTGATCCCTTGATGCCTCGGAACATGTCCTACCAACCGATTCCTTCTTCTGGTCAAGTTGTGCCACAAACTTCTCTTCTCCCCAATCCTATTCAATACTTCCTCATTAGTTATGTGATCTACCCATCTTATCTTCAGCATTCTTCCGTAGCACCACATTTAGAAAGCTTCTATTCTCTTCTTGTCCAAACTATTTATCGTCCATGTTTCCCTTCCATACATGGCTACACTCCATACAAATACTTTCAGAAACGACTTCCTGACACTTAAATCTATACTCAATGTTAACAAATTTCTCTTCTTCAGAAATGCTTTCCTTGCCATTGCCAGTCTCCATTTTATATCCTCTCTACTTTGACCATCATCAGTTATTTTGCTCCCCAAGTAGCAAAACTCCTTTATCACTTTAAGTGTCTCATTTCCTAATCCAATTCCCCCAGCATCATCTGACTTAATTCGACTACATTCCATTATCCTTGTTTTGCTTTTGTTGATGTTCATCTTCTATCCTCCTTTCAAGACACTGTCCATTCCGTTCAACTGCTCTTCCAAGTCCTTTGTTGTCTCTGACAGAATTACAATGTCATCGGCGAACCTCAAAATTTTTTTTTCTTCTCCATGGATTTTAATACCTATTCCGAATTTTTCTTTTGTTTCCTTTACTGCTTGCCCAATATACAGATTGAATAACATTGCGGAGAGGCTACAATCCTGTCTCACTCCCTTCCCAACCACTGCTTCCCTTTCATGCCCCTCAACTCTTATAACTGCCATCTGGTTTCTGTACAAATTGTAAATAGCCTTTCGCTCCCTGTATTTTACCACTGCCACCTTTAGAATTTGAAAGAGAGTATTCCAGTCAACATTGTCAAAAGCTTTCTCTAAGTCTACAAATGCTAGAAACATATGTTTGCCTTTCCTTAATCTTTCTTCTAAGATAATGCGTAAAATCAGTTTTGCCTCACGTGTTCCAACCTTTCTACGGAATCCAAACTGATCTTCCCCGAGTTCGACTTCTACCAGTTTCTCCATTCGTCTGTAAAGAATTCGCGTTAGTATTTTGCAGCAGTGACTTATTAAACTGATAGTTCGGTAATTTTCACATCTGTCAACACCTGCTTTCTTTGGGGAATTGAAGTATTATATTCTTCTTGAAGTCTGAGGGTATTTCGCCTGTCTCATACATCTTGCTTACCAGATGGTAGAGTTTTGTCATGACTGGCTCTCCCAAGGCCATCAGTAGTTCTAACGGAATATTTGTCTACTCCCGGGGCCTTGTTTCGACTCAGGTCTTTCAGTGCCCTGTCAAACTCTTCACGCAGTATAGTATCTCCCATTTCATCTTCATCTTCATCTACATCCTCTTCCATTTCCATAATATTGTCCTCAAGCACATCGCCCTTGTATAGACAGTCCATATACTCCTTCCACCTTTCTGCTTTCCCTTCTTTGCTTAGAACTGGGTTTCCATCTGAGCTCTTGATATTCATACAAGTGGTTCTCTTTTCTCCAAAGGTGTCTTTAATTTTCCTGTAGGCAGTATCTGTCTTACCCCTTGTGAGATAAGCCTCTACATCCTTACATTTGTCCTCTAGCCATCCCTGCTTATCCATTTCGCACTTCCTGTCGATCTCATATTTGAGACATTTGTATTCCTTCTTGCCTGCTTCATTTACTGCATTTTTATATTTTCTCCTTTCATCAGTTAAATTCAATATTTCTTCTGTTACCCATGGATTTCTACTACCCTTCGTCTTTTTACCTTCTTGATCTTTTGCTGCCTCCACTACTTCATCCTTCAGAGTTACCCATTCTTCTTCTACTGTATTCTTTCCCCCAATCCTGTCAATTGTTCCCTTATGCTCTCCCTGAAACTCTGTACAACCTCTGGTTTAGTCAGTTTATCCAGGTCCCATCTCCTTAAATTCCTACCTTGTTGCAATTTCTTCAGTTTTAATCTACAGTTCATAACCAGTAGATTGTGGTCAGAGTCCGCGTCTGCCCCTGGAAATGTTTTACAATTTAAAACCTGGTTCCTAAATCTCTGTCTTACCATTATATAATCTATCTGGTACCTTCTAGTATCTCCAGGGTTCTTCCATGTATACAACCTTCTTTCATGATTCTTGAACCAAGTGTTAGCTATGATTAAGTTACGCTCTGTGCAAAATTCTACCAGACGGCTTCCTCTTTCATTTCTTACCCCCAATCCATATTCACCTACTATGTTTCCTTCTCTCCCTTTTCCTACTCTCGAATTCCAGTCACCCATGACTATTAAATTTTCGTCTCACCTCAGTACCTGAATAATTTCTTTTATCTCATCATACATTTCATCAATTTCTTCATCATCTGCTGAGCTAGTTGGCATATAAACCTTTGTACTGTAGTTGCCGTGGGCTTCTTGTCTATTTTGGTCAAAATAATGCGTTCACTATGCTGTTTGTAGTAGCGTACCCGCACTCCCTTTTTTTTTTTTTTTTTGTTAAAACTATTCCTGCATTACCCCTATTTGATTTTGTATTTATAACCCTGTATTCATCTGACCAAAAGTCTTGTTCCTCCTGCCACCGAACTTCACTAATTCCCACTATATCTAACTCTAACCTGCCCATTTCCATTTTTAAACTTTCTAACCTACCTACCCGATTAAGGGATCTGACATTCCACGCTCCGATCCGAAGAACGCCAGTTTTATTTCTCCTGCTAACGACATCCTCTTGAGTAGTCCCCGCCCGGAGATCCGAATGGGGGACTATTTTACCTCCGGAATATTTTACCCAAGAGGACTCCATCATCATTTAACCATACAGTAAAGATGCATGCCCTTGGGAAAAATTACAGCTATAGTTTCCCCTTGCTTTCAGCCGTTCGCAGTACCAGCACAGCAAGGCCGTTTTGGTTAGTGTTACAAGGCCAGATCAGTCAATCATCCAGACTGTTGCCCCTGCAACTACTGAAAAGGCTGCTGCCCTCTTCAGGAACCACATGTTTGTCTGGTCTCCTATTAGAACCCCTCGGTTGTGGTTGCACCTATGATACGGCCTTCAGTATTGCTACGGCATGCAAGCCTCCCCACCAACAGCAAGGTCCTTGGTTCATGGGCTTACTAGTTTTTATTTTTATTTTCACTCGCATAATATGAAATGCAATAGGCATAATTGTATTCAAAAATCTATTGGAGAAATCACATTTTTTGTTTTGAGCCAGTTTTTTTAAAGCTAGGTTCATGCAGGGAGCAGTTTGTGCAGTGTGTGTCTTCAAGGTGGATGGTTGTTAATCTTTTTTGAAAGTGAAGTTTCAAAAAGAGATGTGGAGTCAGTTGCAATTTACATATTTCTCTGAGACATATTTACCCCAAAATTCTTCAGAGGGTGCAGTTTTGCAAGTTTGTGAAGAAATATCTTTCTGCAAGTCTGTTATCTCCATTTGGAGTACAGGTCTTGAAAGGCAGAACAACTTCCCAACCACATCAATCCATTCTGCTGCTGGAGAAAATTTAAAAGGCGATTTTAAGAATTGTGACAACTTCTCTATCTTTGCAAAGTCTTGGAATCTTCCTGCAAGTTTTTTCCTAAGTTCTCACATACAGTTTGAAAATACTGCAATGTCTATTTCAGAATTATTTTTACATTCAAGAATTGTTAGAAACTGAATACATTCCCAGCTTGTAATATCTTTTTCAAAGATATACAATTTGCAATGGAAAGAAGACATACTTTGTCAGAACCAATATTAGCTTCCCCATCTCCTTGTAGCTCGATACTGAGTACATTTAAATTTTTCAGAAAGTCTTTCAGGAAAGCCGCAGCTAGCTTATTGCATTTGCTTCCTAGGAACTCCAGATGCTTCCTTGCTTCTTGTGTATCCCAAGTTGTCTAAGGAGGAGGTTACTTCTTCTTTTATTTGCCAAAAACATTCAGTCACTGGACCTTCACTTAGCAAACAAACATTTTTTTGCTATAGTTAATCAGAATGTGCCAAGTTACTCTCAGATAGAAACTGTTTGAACTGTCTGTGCTGAAGAGGAGCACAAGTACCTCATAAAATTTATCAACCTGATCAAGCTGTCCATTACTTCTTTCAGAGTGGCACTAAGTTTTTCACAAAGGACGCCGTGGTGAATTACGTGTGATTAAGAAAGTAGCCCAGCATTCTTATCCTGGATTCTCTTTACTAGTCCCTTTCCTGTGCTGATCATTTCTGGCATCAATTGAAAGAGACAACACTTAAATTTATGTTTGATTTTGTCATGATGTGTCTTAAATAAATTTTCTCCACAAGTCTTGCCTGTAAATGATAATATTGCTAGCAATTATTCCATAACTGCTTTACTTTCAGTATCCAAAAACACATGAAGGTAGACATTTGTTCTTCATCAACAATGCCGCACGACTAATGAGTTGCTATGGTGTAGCAAGACATTTTCTGCAGAAGTTCAAGCGAACTACTTTTATTGCTAGCAGCCAAAATTCCACTTCATCTTGCGTTGCTTCTTGCTAACAATGGAGTACCTTGAATTGCAGCAACAGATCCTTTTACTCTCCAAAAAGTGCCCTGATCACTTCCAGCATACATTTTTTACTATCTGAGTCTGAAAATAGCTTCTACTGTTTATTAAATGACACACACACACACACACACACACACACACACACACACACACACACACACACACACACACAAACTGCTACTTTGATAGTTTTTTATTGTGTGCTTGTAGGGTGATTGATTTAGTAAGGGTGTGCTTTTTTAAAGGAAGCTAGATACGCCTGAAGTTGTTCTTGATGAGCTTTACTGTTCAGGAAAACTTTTTTTTTTGCAAAAACTGACAAGTTGTCTTTTAGTGTTGCTTTAAATTGGCACTTTTAGCATGAGAAACAGCTTTGTTACGTATGAGGCAAACTGGAACAGCTTCAAGTCTATCAGACAGTGTAAAACGATATTGTTCAGTCAACTCAATCAAAATATTCCAATTTTCACTATCAACTTTACATTTTTTAGGCTCATGATTGATGCAAAAAACGTTATAAGCCTTGACAGTAACAAAACAAATGAAGAACAGCTCCATATGAGATGACAGTACCTACTGATGAGGTAATGATAAAATCTCTCTGTTTTATTTAGATTTATTCTATGTAAAAATACCACCACCTGGTACAGAGCACATGCCAACACACCACAGAAGAGTTACTTCTGTGTCAAAGTGTATGTTGATGCACTGCGAAAGTGTCGCTTCCATGTCACATGTCGCTGCAGCCATGTACATGCACCTGAAAGAGAAAATTGTTATTTCACATTAAAGTTTCATAAAGGGTGTTAAGCTGTCATTCGACTTACGAGCACAGAAATTGTGTTAAAATGAATATTCCTGCTCTCATTAAAAAATATTTCATAGGTCACCAGAGTTAGAGATCGATTTATAAAATTTTGTGTTCCATTAAATAAATTCTCATGTTACCTTAAGGTGTACAGAGCTTTTATGTGGATCAATATAACATGCTGTGCTGACAAGCCAACATGCCCCCCTTCCCCTGCCGCCTGCCCTGCACTGCACCGAGCGAGGTGGCGCAGTGGTTAGCACACTGGACTCGCATTCGGTAGGATGACGGTTCAATCCCGTCTCTGGCTATCCTGATTTAGGTTTTCCGTGATTTCCCTAAATCGCTTCAGGCAAATGCCGGGATAGTTCCTTTGAAAGGGCATGGCCGATTTCCTTCCCCATCCTTGCCTCACCCGAGCTTGCGCTCTGTCTCTAATGACCTCATTGTCGACGAGACGTTAAACACTAATCTCCTCCTCCACCTCCTCCCTGCACTGCACAGCATAGCAATTATGTATTTAATGTGCTTAATGACCATTCAGAACTCAAATCAGTCACACAGCTACTTGTTAAATGCAATACAAGATGGCAAGGTTTTGCTCAAACATATTGTTATCTATAGAAAAATATTTTTTAAATAATTTACTTGAGTAGTTTCAGGAAGTTTTTGTTGGTCTAGGTAGTTGTAGCTTTTGGCCTTCAGTGGTCTGGATGTGGACCATGATCCACCATTGCTGACGATGGCCCTAGCTGTAAATATGGACAAAAGTGTTCATTTGCTGAACATAATGTAGAAGGTGTTAAGTTGCAGGAGTAGGAAATTTTGGTGTATTTCCTCTGGACTCCATCACACCAAGACCTCCAACAAAAGGGATATGTTCCCTTCCTCACAAAGGATGCAATGCAAAATGGGCACTTTCTTATTCCCAATGTTGATGTATCCAACAACATCCCTGAACATGAACCAGGGAACCTCTAGTACTATAACGCACAGCCTGTTCCAAACCCACACCATCTCTCTCCCCTCCCCCTTTCCCTGATGCTTTCCACCTCCCTTCCAGAATAATTGGTTTATGGAATGGACATGTGACCCATGTTGTCCAATATCAGTGACAAACATATGTTTCTCAAGATTGTAAACTGCTGGTCAGCTACTACATGCTCCGGTTTTACTAGTATTAACTTGTTGTAATTCTCAGATAGATTATTAATTTAATATTATGTCAATTGCACAGCCAATAAAATAAAATTTAAAAAAAAATTCATTATGTAGGCCAGCTGTTCAGAACTTCACACCCCTTGTGAAGTGAAGGTTTGCAACCCAATTATGACAGACCACTAGAAGACATTGACATAACTCGAGTAATTATGCTACAACAAGATGTGTCTATATCTTCTTATGCTCTATAATAATTGAGTTACAAACTCTCACTTCCCAAAAGGTTGTTTAGTTTGCCATAGTTGACTTGCGTTTAAGCATTTTTGTTTGTTTATTTATTTTGTTGCTGTTTATTGTAAATGCCATGTAATCAACATCATCATACATCGCTAGTAGATGTGACATCCTGATAATGATACCACAAAGTGTATAATATGAAAGTATAGGAGTCATACCAGGAGAATTCAGTGCTGGATGATGTAAACCCCCCAGCACAAATTCTGATTGGTCAGTGTTAGTGACTGTGCAAGTGTGTGCCTAATAGTTAGCAAATAGGGGACCTTAGGGACTAGCCTGGTCCTCTTTGATTTTGTTCATACTTCTAAGATTAGAAGTTTAGTGTTTGGACATCAGTTATCTAAAGTAGTACTACACACTTTTCAAAATAAACTTAAAGAAAACACATTTAAATGCTCTTTTTAAGTATAAAACACCTGCTGATTAAGAAATTCGACAGTAGCTCAGCATGTAACATAATTGGTTTGTATTCATAATGCTGATGGTTCAAATCTCACTAGTAGCTTACTTCCATTATTACTTTCTCTTTTAAAATTGATTTTTATTAACAGTTGAAATTTTTAATATCAAATATTGAATCAACACTGTAGGAAAAGGCAGATTGCTACTTATCGTAAAGAAGAAATGTTGAGTTGCTGACAGGCACAATTAAAAAACACGTTTTCAGCCACATCCTTCATCAGTAAAGCAAACACACAAGCAAGCACACCTCATGCACACACGACTGCCAACTGCAGCATCTTGGGCCAGAATGCAACTTTCATGTGAGATGCAAGCAGCAATCAGGAGAGGGTGGAGAGGGAAATGGATATTAGTGTACAGTTGGGGAGAGAAATGAACAGTGCCTGGCGGAGTGTGCAGGGACCAGACTGTCAACAGGCCCAGTGTCACAAGGTTGTGGGGCAGGGAGGTGGGAAAAAAGGAGCAAAAAAGGGCAGGAGTGGGGGAAGATGGGTGAATGCATTGGCAGAGTGCTGCAAACAGTCAGGGTATGAGATGAGAATGGGGAGAAGATGATTGAACAGAAGGGTAGAAACTGTTGGGTGGAGGGTGTTGGTACAGTACGTTACCATAGGTTGTGGCCGGGATAATACAGGAGCAGAGAATGTGTTGTAAGGATAACTCCCATCTGCACAGTTCAGGAAAGTTGTTGATGGAGGGAAGGATCCAGATGGCTCGGATAGTGAAGTAGCCATTGTAACCAAGTGTGGTATGTACAAATGCATGTTGTGCCACAGGATGGTCTATTTTGCTCTTGTCAACAGTTTGGCAGTCACTGTTCATTCTTGTGGACAGCTGGTTGGGAGCTGTACCGATATAAAAAACTGGGCAATGATTGCAGCAGAGCTGGTAAATGACATGACTGTTTTCACAGACAGCTCAGTGCCCTATGAAGTAGGATAAACTGTGACAGGACTGGAATAGGAGATGGTGGCCGGGTGGATTGGATGGGTTTTGCACCTGGGTCTTCCATAGGGATATGATCCTTGTGGCAAGGATGTTGTTGAGGTTGGCTGGGCGACAGAACACCACTTTAGGAGGGGTGGGAAGTATCTTAGATAGGATGTTCCTTGTTTCAGAGCAGGATGTTAGGTAACCAGAACCCTGGTGAGGGATGTGGTTCAGTTGTTCCACTCGCTTGTGACTGGTTCTTGGGGGTGTTGGGAGATTGGGGGCATGAGGGGAAATGGCACAGGAGATCTGTTTGTGGACTAGATCTGGGAGATAGTGCCTGTCTGTAAAGGCCTTGGTGAGACCATCAACATACTGATCAAGGGGGCTTTTGTTGCTACAGATATGCCATACCCATATGGACAGGCTGTATGGGAGAAAGTTTTTGCTGTGAAAAGGATGACAGCTGTCAAGATGCAAGTACCATTGGTAGTCGGTGAGTTTAATGTGGGGAGAGGTGCGTATGGAGCCATCAGAGAGCAGGAGGTCAACATATAGGAAGATTGCACGCTGGGTTGAGGAGGATTGGAAATACCCTTCATTAAAAGTTTTAAAAAAATTAAAATTTAAATAAAATTCTGCAATCACATACAATGGCAATGGAAAACATACATGAAAAATTGGAATACCTCAAGTAAAGCCAATTTACTTGCAATTGATGTGGTCAGTAGTTCAGTAAGACAATACAGTTAATAAGACAGAGGGCTATTCACTTTGTGTTTTGCTTAGCTTCAATGAAATTTGTGTTCTGCATATATCACTTGTAACTCAGAAGTTTCTGCAATGATCAAAAATGTTCTGTCTGGTTCTCTGGATCCTTAAATCCAATCTAAAGCAAATTGTTCAGTCAGTGTGAAATTGGTGCTCTTCACATTTTTAATGAAAGTGGAATACCATACTTACTAATCAAAGTTGAGGCAATTATTTTTCTGAATATAAATAAATAGGACACTGAATGATCATCGTACAACACACCAATATGACCAACCAAGCATCAGATTACCTGTAATTTGACATTATAAAAATTAATCCAGTATAGTTTAGTTGCCACAATTTGAATTTTAATCAGTTACTGTACACTTCAAAATTTATGCCTTTTGACTCATATAGTTTTGAGAAGTATCCTTATTATGTTCAAGTTTCTGATTTTTAAATTCCATTTATCATGAGACTATGCTTATGCTGACTTTCTGCCAGTACTGACAATAATTTTGTCTTTGCAGTAATAATCTGACTTTAACAGCATCAACAAATAAGCGATACTAACAGTGAAAGGGCAGATAGTGCTCACCACATAGAGGAGGCACTGAGTGACAGACAGTCACAATGAGGAAGAAACTGTTGTTTATTATCAGCTATTGGACTAAGTCCATCAGACATAGACAAAATAACACACACACACACACACACACACACACACACACACACACACACACACACACACAGAGAGAGAGAGAGAGAGAGAGAGAGAGAGAGAGAGAGAGAGAGAGAGAGAGAGAGAGAGCGCCTTTGACATCTCCAGGCATTAAGGTAGTAATTGCAAAAGAAAATGATACCTGGAAAATGGGTAGAGTACTGGCATCAAACTTAGGACTGATGATCAAAACAAGAACATCCTGTCCCTCGTCATCACTCATGGAACAAAGTTATGCACTGTAAGAATTACAGTACAAGTCACATGTTGAATGAATGGCAAACTGTAAGTGTAGGAGAGAGTAAAGAAAATCTAATGCCCAAACAGGCCACAGTTATTAAAGTTTGATAAGTATTTTGTTGACTTCACACTGTGCAAGAAATCGAAACCACCTCCTCCATGAAACTGACCGAAAAGCAGCAATGCCTGTGTTTTAACTCCTGTTGAATGCCCTGATTATTTCTACTGACAGTATTATGTTTAGTAAGCCCAAATTGTCTTACAGCTACTAACTCAACTCTCAAGCTTTTTTTTGTACATTTGCCATTGGGACATATTTCAGTGCACTTTATTTCTTAAAAACTGGCATATCTTCTTCCTTCTTACCATCAACATGTGTAAAATATTTGTGGTTTAAAATCAATATGTCTGCATGCAGCTTAAAGTATGATAATATTTTATTTGAGAAGCTCGGGTTATTGTTGTACTAGGAATACCATTGCTGGATAACTTCTCTTCACCTTTATCATCTTCATCATCATACAGTTCCTTTTCCCAGGTGCTGTTAATGAGGGGGACTGATGGCCTCAGATGTTAAGTCCCATAGTTCTCAGAGCCATTTGAACCATTTGTTAATAAGGAATGGTGGTTATTGTTGAAACAGCTGGTTTGCAGTCTAAGTTAACCTGACTATTAAAACGGCTCAAAATAAACAGTTTTCAGAACAACCAAAATGTAGACTTTGAATAAAGGAGTAGGAGATCTCAACCAATATGGGGTTAAAATTGTGGCAGAACTTGGTCTCATTATCTTCAGCAAAGATGGTGAAGATAAAAGGGATGGGCACAGAGACAGCACGAGAGTGTAATTTCACAAGTGGATGACTTTCCTCCATCGTCACCTGTGGAATACATCAGTTTTTCACTATGAGGCAACCATAAAATTAAGGGTTCACTTATTATCCCAAGTAAATAACATGTCAATAGTGATACAGGTATATCAATTAAATTTGTGTTCTTTTCTTTGTGAATATTTTCTCCTTACATGATATCGAAAGTTTGTTGTGCCTCCTCCAGTTTCGAATCTTTTAAAGCAAATTGAGCATTCTACTTTAGTGCTACCGTACTTTGTAAAATATTTCCTAACTAGGGGTCTGCAATACAACTGAAGTCCAAGGACAAAAACTAGAAACTAACAGGGGGCTAGGAGGGGCAAGTCTTCCACACTGCATGTACTTGCATTCCATGTAACAGACCATGCCGCATGATGACAGATATGTCATTGGCTCAGAAATGTTGTATTAATTGTTATGTGTTTGTTCCTTGTTTCTGCATTGTTATTAAAATAAGCTATTCACTTTTCCCATTTTCTATAATAAACCAATATCCCAAAGGAATGGAATTTTTGTACTAACAAACATTACTCATTTTTTTAAAAGATTTATTTAAAAACCAAACATTTTAGCACTGCTGTTAAGGCAGATTCATATGTCTTTTTTTAACCTGGTTATTACATGTCCAAATAATTACACATTAAGGAGTAACTTTCACAGATGAAATAGGGAAGGCAGTAGAGGATCACATAAGAAACAAGATACAGTAGAAATCTATGGATAACACAGGAAATACTGCAGTTAATTGACGAAAGGAGAAACTTTTGGAGCACAGCAAATGAAGCAGGTGCAGGAGATACAGTCTAAAAAATGTGAAATAGGCAGAAAGTGCAAAATGGAAAAACACAAATAGTTAGAGGACAAATATAAGGCTGTAGAACCATACCTAACTAGGAGAGAGATATATGCTCCCTACAGTAAAACTAAAGAGACATTTGGAGAAAAGGAAAGCACCCATATGAATATAAAGAGCTCTGATCGTAAGCCAGTACTAAGTAGAGAAGGGAAAACACAGAGGCGGAAGGAAAATTTAAATGGTCAAAATAGGGGAAACAGACTTCGAAACACTATTCTGCACTGTCCGGTCACATTAATATGACCATGTGGCAAAAAATTTGAATAACCACTTTTTGCAGTGTGGACAGCTGCAAGACATGCAAACAAGTAGTCAGTGAGGTTCTGGAAGGTACCAATGGGGATGTGGAGCCATGCCAACTGCAGTGCTGTGGGCAGCTGCAGTAGGTTTCTCAGTTGACAGTTTGTGGCATGAACAGCCTAATGAAGGTGGTCCCACAGATTTTCAATTGGGTTTAAACGTGGCGAGTTTGATAGCCAGGGGAGTACAGTAAACTCATCCTAGTGCTATTCGAACCAAATATATACAGTGTAAGCTGTGTGATAAGTTGCATTTCATGCTGGTAGATGCCATTGTCTTGAGGAAAAACGAACTGCATTTAGGGGTGAACATGGTCCTCAAGAACAGATGTGCACTTGTGTTGATTAATTGTGCGTTCCAGAATGATGAGATCACCTGGTGAATGCCCTCCAGCATGATTCCTTCTGACAATTGTTGCAGAGTGTTTGCTTTCAGATGTTTTACATCATAGCTGCTAATGGTCTTCTGTCCAATGGAGCATAGAACATCCAGTCATGATATTGGTACGAAAATTTCAATCTGTATCACCAATAGACAGCAGTCAGCATAGTTGCATGAAACAGGTGCGTAATGTGGATGTCCATAAGCAGTAACATTCACTAAAGTCATCGAGAAGACACAGTTAATAGCCCTGTTGGTTCATCTGAGTGGTCAGTTGCTCAACAGTTGCACATGTATTAACCCGTCCACATCTCCACAGCTGTTGGTGGCTCTGTGACCTACGGCCTGTGTGGCACCACATTTGCTTTGGCACCAGTTTTGAATAGTGCCATTTTACGATGCATGGTATACTTTAACCATGGTGGCAGACAAACTGTTTACAAACCTATCTGTTTCAGAAATGCTTCCACCAGTGGCCTGAAAGCCAGTGACGATCCACTTTTGGACTTCAGATAAATCACTCTGTTTCCTCATTACAAAGATGACTGCACTGTTTTTCACATCCCCCCAATTTGTTTTATATACCATCCATTGCTAGTGCTGCCACCTGCTGTCTGTGACTGGTTATTGCAGGTTGAAATTGAACATAGACATGGTCACGTTAATATGACTGGACCTTGTAGAAAGAGAAGAGGATCTAGATGAAAATGAGATGGGTGAAATATTACTGTGAGAAGAATTTGATGAAGCATTGAAAGATGTAAGTGGAAAAAGCAGCCTGAGGTACATAACATTGCCATAGAATTGCAGAAATCATTGATTGACACAGCCATGACAAAATTATTCCACCAGGTGTGCAAGGTTTATGATAAAGGCAAAATATCCTCAGATGTGAGGAAGAATGTAATAATGCCAATTCCAGGTTTGAATACTACAGAACAATCAGTTTAGTAAGTCATGGTTGCAAAATATTTACAAGAATTATTTACAGTAGAATGGAAAAGGTGATAGATGTCTACCTCGGTGAATATCAGTTTGGATTCTGGAGAAGTATAGGAATACATGAGGCTATACTGATCTTGCAGCTTATCTTAGAAGATAGGTTGAAGAAAGGCAAACCTATATTTATAGCAAATGTAGACTTAGAAAATGCTTTTGACAATGATGAGTGGAATACAATCTTTGAAATTCTGAAGGCAGCAAGGGTGAAATGCAGGTAGCAAAAAGTTAACTGCAACTTGTAGAGAAAGCAGACAGTAGTTATAAGAATCAGAGGCTATGAAAGGGAAGCAGTAGTTGAGAAGGGAGTCAGAATGGGTTGTAGCCTATCCCTGCTGTTACTCAATCTGCACATTAAGCAAGCTGTGGGGGAAACTGAGGAGAAATTTGGAAAGGGAATTAAAGTTCAGGGATGCGAAATAAAAATATTGAGGATTGCTGATCACATTGTAATTCTGTCAGAGACTCCAAAGGACTTTGAAGCACATTTGAACAGAATGGACAGTATCTTGAGCATAGTTTATGATATGAACACATCAAAAGTAAAAGCAAGGGTAATGTAATATAGTCAAATTAAATTGAGCAATGCTGAGAGGATTAGGTTAGGAGATGAGACATTAAAAGTTTTGCTGTGTGAGAAGCAAAAAACTGATGATAGCTGAAGTAGAGTGGATATAAAATGCAGACTGATAATATCAAGAAAAACATTTCTAAAAAAGCAGAAGTTAACAATTAATGTGAATTTAAATGCAAGGAAGTCTCCTGAAAGAATTTGTCTGGAGTGTAGCCTTATATGGAAGTGAGAAAGTGGACAATAAGCAGTCCAGAGAAAAAACAATAGAAGCTGTTGAAATGTGATGCTATAGAAGAAGCTCAAGATTTAATGGGGAAGATCAAACAACAAATTAGGAAGTACACTTGAGTAAATAAGGTATCAGTTGATAGGACACATCCTGAGGCATCAAGGAATTGTCAGTTTGACAATGAAAGGAAGTGTGTATGGTACAAATTGTAAGAGACCAAAACTGGAATACAATAACGGGTTCAAAGGGATGTAGGGTGCAGTTGCTACACAAAGGTGAAAAGACTTGCATAAGATTGACTAACATGGAGAGCTGCATCAAACTAGGCTTCAGACTTAATGGAGTGACAGCAACATCAACAATATCATTTGCACGTCAACACAAAAAGGAGGTTGCTGTCATTACTAAGGAACTATTTTTTGTGATGCAACTGTTCCAATATTGAACTATGTCTTATATTGTGACAAGTTTCATCAGAATCTTCAAATTATTGACAGTGGATGAGTAGCGCTTCACAAAAATCTTGTGTATAAAGTCCGAGAAAAAAATGTTAGACTGGCACTACAAGTATGTTGTTACTATGTTCAGTTAGTGGAATCACCTTCAAAATAGGACACATTAGAATTACATTGTTCTTTCCGCTGCTCAGGATTTTTGTACACATGCTTTCCCATTAGACAACACAGCTGCTCCACTGTTTTTGCCATCCAGTGGAGTATGAAAATTGATCGATTTTGTTGAAATATTTACAGCATAAGGGAAACGTTCTTGGTAATGCACAATGACAAATAGTGTAACTAGTCTTTTATTTTGTGTTGAGGTGGCATATTTTATTGGTAATTAAGTTAATGTATGTTACATAGTCTGAAATACCCTCTTTCATAATAAGTGTTTCTATGTAGATAATTATGAATTCTGCCATTTTAAGGCAGAATTTCTGTTTGGCTGACCCACTGTGTTTATGACTGTAATTAGACATTTGTATTTGTTGCTTCCTCCTAATTACTTGTGTCTGCCCTTTTACTAATGATTCAAGACTGACACTTTTTTTTCTATCTCTGTCACCTATTTTTTCCCTATCTCTGTCCTTTTTTTGGCACCTGTCTCTCATTTTTTCCCTTAGCTCATGGCTTCCCCTTCTGACTTTTGAGTTTCTGAAATGTAGTTTTAATTGACTCAAGTATTATTCTAAATAGCTAATGAAAACCTGTACTTACTGCAATTCTGTCTGATGATCTATTTGTATGTGTCTTACATTATAAATTGATTTGTAATCATTGAGGGGTGTCTGGCTGTTGTTTTTAGGTTAGTAATATGTCAGTAGTTGTTTACAATTTTCAGCCACAGAATTTCCTGTTTATGTCCAATGCATTTTGGAGCTACAGCTTAATTTTCAAGAACTATTTTTTCACCTTCATGTAGCAGTAAAAGAAACACAGTTGTTAATTTTATTATGAAGATGTCTGAGATGGAGTGAAACAGAGAAACAATATATTGTCTAAAGATTGTGTGCTATTTTTGAGATTTTTCTAATCTATGTCTCTTTCTTCAATTGCATCTTTTTTCAGCTTCTTTCTCTAACATCAATTTACTACAGCAATTTTTCACTTTTGATTTTCATTTTGATGTTTTTTTTTACTATGTTATACATGGCAGGTTTTATTTTTTTGCTTTAGTCAGTTCCATTTCATTTTCTTTCTTTCAGGTCGTTCAGTTTTCTACCTCCAGCTTAAAAACTTCTCCATGCCTTACCACTGTCACCATAACTCATTTGAACTGTGGATTTCATATGAAATAAGAAACTTTGGATTTGTTATGTAAAAAGAATCAGTTTTATTAATATAAGCACTGACTGAATGGCTGGCAACTGTTCACCTTTCAGAAAAAATGCTGACTGGCAGATAAGCACTTATAAAGCAGATTACTGATCTGTTGTTCAGAGAAGGAAGCTTAGACAGATGAATGTACATATGCTTTGAATGCTACAGCATGAGCAGTGGTTTAGAATGAGAACCACAAGAAGGCATGCAGTGGGTGTTGATCATGAAAACATATTTGCTTTCAGCTGCTACTTCATATCTTTTAACTTACGAATACAATCTCACACCTGTGTCCCTAATGTCAAGTCCTCTTATCTATGCCATGAAAGAGGGAACTGACAGTCTCTATTACATCCTACAGTCTTCCAAATCTTGATGGCATCAACTTCAGTGCCCCTACCTCTCTAACCTCCTGTCATTGCTCCCTCGATCATCTGTTCCTTTTCTGTTTCCTTTCTCTGTCGTGTGAACGTGAGACTACTCATTTGCCTTTCCTCCTTTATCATATACAATTATATTTATTTTTATGTAATTTGTTTGATCTTTTCTTCATCCTACTTTTTGCCCTGCCTCCCTTTCTGGTTTCCTCTTTCTTGATGCCTCCGTACCCGAAACATCTACACTTGCCCTGTCCATAAAATATCCCTGCCTTCAGTTAGTTCTGGAAACTGTCCCGTATTTGTGTCACTTCGTTGCCCCACTTCCCCATCAACACACTCTGCCCTGAGCTACCTTTTCCTGTCTTAGTCTCCCCCACACTTCATCCCTGCATCATTTTTGTGGTCTTGGCTAGCACTATCCCAGTAATGTTGTGAGATCAGAATCATGTATGAATGTATAAACTTTGTCTAATGAAGAGAGTTAAAAAGCCTAAGAAAATAGTTATTTCTGCCAAAATACTTCCTAACATTCTTTTAAATTACACTTATTTGGCTTTCGGCTTCCCAGGATATCTTCAGGTGACAACCAGTTCAGTTGTCACCAGCAGATAATAACAAGAGGCCAATAGCCAGTTCATGATCAAGTAAATGTAATTTGCAGAACATTAGGAAGTGGTTTCCTTTGTAATACTACTGTCATGTTCTACCAAGCACTAACAGAAAATTCAGTTAATGTTATATTTGTCATTCATCTTTTCATGTCTTAAGGTACGTGATGACACGTCCTCTCAATCATTGTTGTCATTACATCCAGAAATTTAATTATTATAAGTTCATTATTATTGAGTTTCTCATGTAGCCATTGTAAATATCGTGGAACTCAGCTAACATCAGTTGTGAACTGTAAATATGTTATACATTACTGTTTCTACTTGGGGATTGCGTTTTCTCCGTTTATACTTACTGATGTATGAAATTTTATTTGCCCAGTTTATATTGGTTTGTTTCTGCACTTCAGTCTAGTTAATTTTGCAATTTCAGGGCCATTCTTTGAAGATGAATTCCACCTTTAATGCTTTTCAGCTCAGGACTGTTCCTGAGATTGGTACTAAAATGAAGTCTTCAAAAATAATAAAAAAATTCTCACTTCATGATGATACTTGGGAATATTGGGGTTTCTTTTTGCCAAAAGGATCTGCTATAAATGTAACACTTTGCTCAAGGTCAGTAATATTTCATTTGCATTAAAGTTTCTAATCGCTATGAATCTTACTTCTTTCAAATGAAAACAAATGCCACCCAGAAATTCATTTTAACAATATTCTAAATTAAGTTCTTTTTGACTATATAACTTAAGGACAACATACCAGAGTCTTGGAATTGAAAATACCTCTGGTATCTGTGATATTTGCTGCAAATGCTCTTTTATGTATTATCTGCAGTACTCCCTCTCATCTCAGTGTAGTCATATCACTATTTCGCAATAGTGAATCCAGTGACCTTTCATTCAGCTTTGTTTGTATTTTTACGCTATGCCAAGCTCCATTTTCTCTTTGGTATCAACTAATGAAATATTACTGTTTATTTTAATTTCATGGCTTAGTTTACATTTTCACATCTGCTTTGTGATGTTTTCTCTAGTGTGAGGCTATTATTGTTTTGATCAATTAAAGTTTATCATCTTTCACTGTTAAGCTTAATTTGTACTATTATATCAGAGTAAATACAAAGTGCTGTAACAGATTACTAAACAAATCCTATATAGTGCTTCCCAAAATACAAGTAGTTATGTGTAAACAAGTATGGAAATCTCATGGATTTTGTGATGTTGATGCCTAACTCAGCTGTTATTGTTAACTTACTGTGTAGTATGAAAAACTGCAGTTATGGATAATTAGACACATTTGTTACCCACAAGTGGTTTGACATCGCTGTAAGCAATAAAATGAAGCTTACTGGCCTATGTGGTATCAGGAGAGTAGAAAGCATGATCCCTCCATACAGAATAATCACAGGAAACTATCTATATACTGAATAAAGGGGCGCACACAACTTAATATTATGGCAGTCAGGAAATAGGGGAGTGTGATTATTCTTGGACATTTGTGCTGAACACAGCGACTGAACATGTACTTCTGAATGGTTACTTTGTTAAGATATGTTTACATGGGCAACAGAAATAGATTATTGTTGACAGTACTGCCGGCCATACAAATTGCAGCCACATGTCAATAACATTTCTGGCAACTGCTGCTTGTGAATGTTTGCGCAGTACAGTTCTGGGCCACTAGTGTTTATATGGATCACAGTATTTCTGCAGAATAGATAAAAGTTAGGCACTGGAACTGAGTATAGCTCTCCTGTATTTGCATTACACTAAGTTTTGCAACACGCTTGGGGCCCTTCAGTTTTTGGCTGCTGGTAATTTATACAAAAGTTTGATATCCCTCTTTAAAATTTGCTCAAATGGCTCTAAGCACTATGGGACTTAACATCTGAGGTCATCAGTCGCCCTTCAAAATTCGCCTCTCACTGAGAAATTCATGAAGTTAGTTAGAAATAACAGTCAAATATTTGTGATGATATTTTATTGTGGATCACCAGCACTATGAGAGAACAATGAATTTCACAAATGCAATACATCTGTGATGAGATTTATGGGAAATGATGTGTGCGAAAACAGGAATAAAAGAAGAAGAAGTAGAAGTTGGCAAGGTACTGGCCCTGAACACAGAAACACATGTGACGAAATTTAAAAATGTTTAGATCACTTGACCTGTGTAAAATTGAATTATGGCTTAATCCATCAGATTCTTTACTATGTTTGTAGCAGTGAAAAGTCCTTTTACAGACTGCTTTCTTTGTGTGTATTAATTTTTATGTACTGTATCTCTGGGTGTAGAAGCATGTTTCAAATTTTTACCCACTTGTACTTTGTTTTAGACAATAAAAAAATTGCGCACCAACTTTTGAACTGAACTGACATAATATTGTTTCATCATTCAAAATATGTGACTTAATAGTGCAGCACTGTTGGCTGGAGAAAGAGGCAGCGAGGCTAAGAATGAGAGGGAAGCATTTACTGGCAAGAACAGAGATGCTTCCTCTCATAGAAAATACACTCCTGGAAATTGAAATAAGAACACCATGAATTCATTGTCCCAGGAAGGGGAAACTTTATTGACACATTCCTGGGGTCAGATACATCACATGATCACACTGACAGAACCACAGGCACATAGACACAGGCAACAGAGCATGCACAATGTTGGCACTAGTACAGTGTATATCCACATTTCGCAGCAATGCAGGCTGCTATTCTCCCATGGAGACGATCGTAGAGACGCTGGATGTAGTCCTGTGGAACGGCTTGCCATGCCATTTCCACCTGGCGCCTCAGTTGGACCAGCGTTCGTGCTAGACGTGCAGACCGCGTGAGACGACGCTTCATCCAGTCCCAAACATGCTCAATGGGGGACAGATCCGGAGATCTTGCTGGCCAGAGTAGTTGACTTACACCTTCTAGAGCACGTTGGGTGGCACAGGATACATGCGGACATGCATTGTCCTGTTGGAACAGTTAGTTCCCTTGCCGGTCTAGGAATGGTAGAACGATGGGTTCGATGACGGTTTGGATGTACCGTGCACTATTCAGTGTCCCCTCGACGATCACCAGAGGTGTACGGCCAGTGTAGGAGATCGCTCCCCACACCATGATGCCGGGTGTTGGCCCTGTGTGCCTCGGTCGTATGCAGTCCTGATTGTGGGGCTCACCTGCACGGCGCCAAACACGCATACGACCATCATTGGCACCAAGCCAGAAGCGACTCTCATCGCTGAAGACGACACGTCTCCATTCGTCCCTCCATTCACGCCTGTCGTGACACCACTGGAGGCGGGCTGCAAGATGTTGGGGCGCGAGCGGAAGATGGCCTAACGGTGTGCGGGACCATAGCCCAGCTTCATGGAGACGGTTGCGAGTGGTCCTCACCAATACCCCAGGAGCAACAGTGTCCCTAATTTGCTTGGAAGTGGCGGTGCGGTCCCCTACGGCACTGCGTAGGATCCTACGGTCTTGGCGTGCATCCGTGCGTCGCTGCGGTCCGGTCCCAGGTCGACGGGCATGTGCACCTTCCGCCGACCACTGGCGACAACATCGATGTACTGTGGAGACCTCACGCCCCACGTGTTGAGCAATTCGGCGGTACGTCCACCCGGCCTCCCGCATGCCCACTATACGCCCTCGCTCAAAGTCCGTCAACTGCACATACGGTTCACGTCCACGCTGTCGCGGCATGCTACCAGTGTTAAAGACTGCGATGGAGCTCCGTATGCCATGGCAAACTGGCTGACACTGAAGGCGGCAGTGCACAAATGCTGCGCAGCTAGCGCCATTCGATGGCCAACACCGCGGTTCCTGGTGTGTCCGCTGTGCCGTGCGTGTGATCATTGCTTGTACTGCCCTCTCGCAGTGTCCGGAGCAAGTATGGTGGGTCTGACACACCGGTGTCAATGTGTTCTTTTTTCCATTTCCAGGAGTGTATTTTCCTCTCATGGTGATCAAAACCAGCAACTCCCTCCTCAACCATACCTCGACAACTACTTACAATGGCCTGCTCCACACACACACACACACACACACACACACACACACACACACACAAAATCAGCTGCCCAGCTACATTGTCCCAACTCACTAATTGTAGCTCCTCTGCAACTTAATTGATGAGGGATTGGATTTGGATAGGGAGAGCAAGAGGGGGGCCAGGATTATTGGAAGGAAAATTTGCTGGTGATGGGAAGAGAGAGGCAACAAGCACATGAGATGGGAATGTGACACCATTGTGCTTGCTTTGTCACAGGTAGGGGGCTTGTATGTGGAGAGTCAACTGGGCGAAAGGGATAGCAAAGAGGAAGAGGGAGGCAACAGAAAGAAATGTGTGAGTGTAGAATTAGTGAAATGAGAGGATATGGAGCAGGCTTGCAGGTGGGTATGTGCGATAAGGGCTAGTAGAGGTTGAGGAATCGGAGAATGTGTTGTAAAGACAGTTCCCAACTATGGCATTCAGATAAGCTAGTTGGGAACCATTGGGCACTAAATGAGCCAGGTAGCAAGCATTGTCAAGTGGCCACTGAAATTGATGGTTTGTGATCAACAGCATCTCTGCCACTGGGTGGTCATCGTTGTTCTTGGGGGCAGTTTGGAGTTCTGTTGATTCTAGTAGACAGCTGCTTTGTGTCCACGCTCACATAAAAGGTGTGCAAAAATTACATGATATGACTGCTTTTACAGGTGGCCTTACCTCTAATAGAATAAGAGTATGCACATTTGGAGCAGAAGTAGGACATGCTTGGTGGGTTCATAGGACAGGTTCTGTATCTGTATCTTCCACAGTGGTACGACCCAAATGGCAAGGGTTAGAGTATAGATGCACCTTAAGGATGGACCAGGGTATTTCATAGATTAGGTGGCTGGCAGAATACCACCAGAACACCAGAAGGAGTGGCAAGGATTGTGGGGAGAGTGTTAATCATTTCCAATTGCAATGATAGGTAGTCAAAGCACTGGCTAAGGATATAGTTAAGTTGTTATAATGCTACAATCTTCCTGACATCAGCCTTCACTAGCCTCCGTCTCTCACTCATTCCATTCCCATGGTGCCCCACCCACCACCCTACCCTTCATGTAAGGTGTTCTACAGTGTGTCCAAGAAATCCTCATACACATAGATCAAAATACTGTATCATGTATTGAAATACTTTTGTATAAATCTATGCATCCAGCAGATCTGTATTTGCATTGTCATTAGTAAAGTATCAAGCTTTATACAGAGATCTGTGCATCTTCATCCTACTTTACATTGTGCAGCATCTCAGGAAACAAGCCTCAAAAGGCTTCGTCCAACACTTTTGTGGAATATTTTATTAGTCTTGTGCAAATGTTGAACAATATTGGGTTTGATTATTTACCGTAATGAGTTGTTTGATGTTATAAGATTTAACCTTTGTGATAGCTATTTTAATGGGGCTGGGCGTTTTGATGAATGCCAGTCTAGGGGTTCTGAAATTGTTCTTGAAGGAATTTGCACACCTGCAAAGCAAACTGTGATGGATCGCAATCCTGTTTATCCACACATGGTCCACAATTCCCTCATGTTTTAGCAGAGATGTTAACCATGTTTACATGTTCAAATAAGAATTTGCATTCACGTACCCTTAAAAAAATTGGTCCAAACTGATATTGTCATGACATCCTAGTTCATATCATAGTATGAGGTGGATTTATTTCTGATTTCTATGCATAATTGGATCTTTCTTTGACCAGAAAATCACATTATCCCTCTTTGAGTTGCAATATATCACAAATTCACTAGAAAGTTATTCCCTTATGTGTGAGAGAGAGATTGGGAAATTGTGGCATCAAAGCAGTGCTGGCTGCTTCTTGATATTCAATTTCATCGTTAGACAATTCATTTATAAACTCTGGTGTAAATCCTTTCATTTTCAAATATTTTCTTTTTTAATTTGGTCATGCCATGTTGACCATAGTACTTGTTCCTTTCACTTTTGTGGATGGATTTCCTTGGTTCCTATTCAGTTGATCAAGTGATGGCAGCACACTTTCCTGTTGCATTTTCTTATGTTCATTATGTAGTCTGTCTTTGACACTGCCTGAATCAAAAGCATGTTTCTCCCTGTCAAACAGAGTAGCTTTACGATAAGAAACATTGCCAAAGCAATCTCTAAGTACACTTACTATCTCTGTCATTTTTTCCCTTACGCACTTGTATGTGATCATTTGTATTCCCACACACATGCTACTGATCACTCCTAAACAGTGTAACTGTATTGTCTCGCACCAGCAAAGGCTTCACAGCCAAAACACTGCAATTTTGAAACAAAATATTACTGTGAAACTTCCTGGCAGATTAAAACTGTGTGCCCGACCGAGACTCGAACTCTGAACCTTTGCCTTTCGTGGGCAAGTGCTCTACCATCTGAGCTACCGAAGCACGATTCACACCCGGTCCTCACAGCCCTACTTCTGCCAGTATCTCGTCTCCTACCTTCCAAATTTTAGAAGGCGAACGGCAAAGGTCCCGAGTTCGAGTCTCGGTCGGGCACACAGTTTTAATCTGCCAGGAAGTTTCATATCAGTGCACACTCCACTGCAGAGTGTAAATCTCATTCTGAAAATATTACTGTACTGACAACAGGCTTTCTCCTCAGCTTCAAAGCTGGGATACCAATAAAACTACTATTTATTTCCCCAATTGTACAAGGACTTCTTGGATACCCTGTACACTCACACCCTTGTCTTGTCTCATCTCATGTCTCCCCCTTCCTCTCTTTTGTGCTGTCACCAGTGCCACATTCCTTTTCTGTGTATTCTCTGTCCCTCTCTGCCAGTCAGTGGCAGTGCTGCTGTCCAAGTCTTTTTGCTTCTAAACATTTTCTTTTCCCCTCTCACCCATTTCACCCCATCTCATCGGTCAAGCTGCAGTGCTGGGTACATTATAGTAACTTTTAAGTCCTGTTTATGGATTATGGGCCTATCTACAACTTTTTGCCTCAGCTGTATGGTGCATTGTTGACTCAAGGATGTTGCTTACAACACTGAAACTTAAGGGGAGTACTTATGGTGAAGTTGGTCAAAAAGTGACATTTTCTGATTATCTCTTAATAATATTTTATCTCTCCTGAGTAATTTGATGCATCATTTGTCAATTAATTCCAATTGAAAGTGTACTTTTTATCATTTTAAAGTTAATAGTGCAAGTGTAAAAAAATCTGGCCTTCTGCATTGACTTGCTATCTCTGGAACTATTCAATCTACAAGGCTGTGATTTTCAGCTATTTATTCCTTGAATTCATATTAAGAGGTTGGATGCACTGTGTAAACAGAAATGGCAGTATTGCACATGCATCTTGTGCATTTACTTTGTGGGTGTAGTGTTTTATAGGTGTTGAACTGTAAACATAGTGGTTTGGTGCACTGTTACACGTTCTTATACCTCTTTTCAACATGATGAAAAGAAAGTGTTCTCTTAAGAAGTGACATTTCCATGGAAATCAGCTTACTACTGTATCTGAATCCAGTGCTGATACTGAAATAGATGTTTCACAGGCACATGAAAAGGACATGCCCACTAGTGCTTCGAGGAGGAAACTTGGAAACCATGAAGATTTATTTATTGACAAAGGAGGTCATGTAAATAGTTCAGGTTATGTTTTATTAGATTTGAGTGTGTTAGGACAAGTTTTACAAGATGCTGTATCATGTAAGGTTTGTGGTGGGCAAATTAGCATATTTAAGGACGCATCTGCAAGGACTGCAGGCACTCTGCGTCATTTTGGACTTTTCATAAGTGGAAGAATGACTTCTTTGAGAACAATGTTAGATTTTTGTATGGAATGAGTTGCATAGGTAAAGGACTGACTGCAGCTCAAGTAACGTGTGACACAGAACTCGTCAAAACCACCGACCAGATCAAGAAAGTACACAGAAGTAATTGGTGAATGTGTCAGACCTCTTACTGTTGCTTCTGTGAAAGCCACTGCTGAAGAAGCAGTAGAATTAAATAACATGCCATACTTATGTCGCAGTTAATTGTACATGGTGGAAGAGAGGCTACACATCTAAAAATGCATTTGCAACTGTCACTACAGGTAAAATTTTAGACTTCAAAGTGCTAACTAGATACTGCCACCAGTATAAATCAGTTAACAATAAAACAAGTGAAAGCCATAAATCAAATTGTGCCAAGAATTATTAGGGAACTAGTGGGGGTACCGAGGCTGCTGCAGTTGTTTATATGTTCAGACACTCACAGCTGAAAAGAGGTGTGTGCTACACTGAGTACTTGGAGGATAGTGATTTGTAGGCCTTCAAATCAGTCATGGAAAGCCAACCTTATGGTGAAAAGCTTATTTTGAAGATTGAATGTGTGGGCCACGTTCAAAAATGGATGGGAAAATGCCTTTGAGAATTGAAGAAGACAAATGGAAAAGAAAACTTAGCAGATGGAAAGACACTAAGTGGTAAATGAAGACTGACAGACAAAAACATTGATGAACTCCAGCAATATTATGGAATGGCAATAAGGAACAACACACGTAACCTACAAGGAGTGAAAAGAGCAGTGTGGGCAACATTCTTCCACAAATCATCCACCAGGTGCTGATTCATGTTGCAAGTATCGCAAAGCTCAGGCAGTGGGTGCAGAGGAGCAAGTTAGGCGCAAAAACATCATACCAACTGTAGTGATGAAGGTAATTAAGCCAGTATAGAGAGAGTTAGCTCATCATGATCTTCTTTCCAAAAATCTCCATGGTTGAAAGCAAAACCCGAATGAGTCTTTCAATAATGTCATTTGGAACTGCATACCAACAAATGTCTTTGTAGGCATGAAAACTCTATGCTTGGGTGTTTCTGTTGCTGTGACAATGTTTAATGATGGAAATAAGGGAAGAATTAGGGTACTACAGTAACTTGGTATCACTCCAGGAGCCAACACACTGCAAGCCTTCCAGTGAATCAACTGAGGATCATGAAAGTGCAGTGTGCAGCAGAGGAAATGTCTAAAGAAGCAAGAGGCAGGTAAAGAAGGAAGCTTCTAGGTTTGCAGGATGATATTTATTTATTTATTTATTTATTTACACGTCAAGTTCTGTAGGACCAAATTGAGGAGCAAATCTCCAAGGTCATGCAACATGTCAATACATGAAATTACAATATAAAAGTAAGAACAGATAAAAATAAAATGTTTATGAACCCGAAAAGAGTCAATCCATAAGTTTAAGTAAACACAATCAACAATGCAACAACAATCAGCTTAAATTTTCAAGGATCTCCTCGGCAGAATGAAAGGAGTAACCCATGAGGAAACTCTTCAGTTTTGATTTGAAAGCACATGAATTACTGCTAAGATTTTTGAACTTGAGTGGTAGCTTATTGAAAGTGGATGCAGTAGTATACTGCACACCTTTCTGTTACAGAAGTCTGGTCCAAATGCAGGTTTGATTTCTGCTGAGTTTTAACCTGAGTGAAAGCTGCTTATTCTTGGGAATAAGCTAATATTGTTAACAAGAAATGACAGTAAGGAATATATATATTGAGAGGCCAATGTCAAAATACCCAGACTTGTGAACAGGGGTTGACAAGAGGTTCGTGAACTTACACCACTTATTGCCAGAACTGCCTGTTCCTGAGTCAAAAATATCCTTTTAGAATTGGAAGAGTTACCCCAAAATATAATAGTATATGACATAAGCAAATGAAAATAAGCAAAGTAGACGATCACTCACTTCAGGTACTGTTCGAATAGTTAAAATGGCAGCATTAAGTTTTTTGAACAAGATCTCGAACGTGGATTTTGCACGACAGTTTACTATCTCTTTGAACACTTAGAAATTTGAACTGTTCAATTTCAGTAATCATATGCCCATTGTGTGAAGTTAAAACATCAGATTTTGTTGAATTGTGTGCTCGAAACTGTAAAAAATGGGTCTTACTGTGATTTAGTTTATATTCTACAAGCCATGGACTTGGTCATGAACTGCACTATTTGAAACCGAGCCAATGTTGCACACAACATCCCTTAGTACCAAGCTAGTGTCATCTGCAAACAGAAATATTTTAGAGTTATCCTTAATACTAAAGGGCGTATCATTTATACAAATAAGGAACAGGAGTGGTCCCAACACTGATCCCTGGCTCACTCTTCACTTCACTGTTCCCCACTCAGACTCCACATCACAGCCATTCTCATCATTGTGAATAATGACCATTTACTGTCTGTTGCTAAAGTAAGAGGTGAACCAATTGTTAGCTACTCCCCATATTCCGTAATGGTCCAACTTCGGGATTAATATTTTGTGATCAACACAATCAAACGCCTTATTTAAATCAAAAAATATGCCTAGTGTTTGAAACCTTTTGTTTAACCCATCCAGTACCTCACAGAAAAAAGAGAATATAGCAATTTCAGTTGTTAAATGATTTATAAAACCGAACTGTACATTTGATAGTAAATTGTGATATAAAGTGATCAGTTATCCGTACATACACAGCTTTTTCAATAAAAGAAAGTATTTAGCAAACATTGATGGCATAGAAATAGGTCTGAAATTGTCTACATTCTCCCTTTCTCCCTTTTTATAAAGTGGCTTTACTCCTGAGTACTTTAATTGCTCAGGCAACTGACCATTCCTAAAGGAAAAATAACAAATATGGCTAAATACAGGGCTAACATTTGCAGCACAGTACTTTAATATTCTGCTAGGCACTTTATCCTATCCGTGAGAGTCCTTATTATTCAGTGATTTAATTATTGACTCAATCTCCCCCTTGTCTGTATCACACAGGAATATTTCAGACACCAATCTTGGAAAGGGATTTGCCAAGAAAATTATATGATTCCCTGCAGAAACAAAATTTGTATTTAATTCACCAGCAATGCTCAGAAAATAATTGTTAAATACTGTACATATATCTGATTTATCAGTGCCAGAAATATTTTTACTACGAACTGACTATATTGTCGACCTTGTGCTGCTGACCAGACATTTTCTTCAGAATTGACCACATGGTTTTAATTTTGTCATGTGAATTAGCTATTCTATTTGCATAGCACATACTCTTTGCCTTCCTAATAACATTTTAAGCACTTTACAATACTGTTTGTAATGGGCTATTGTAGCTTGTTATAATTCCCGCTTTCGGGTTCCCAGGTTTAATTCCCGGCGGGGTCAGGGATTTTCTCTGCCTTGTGATGACTGGGTGTTGTGTGATGTCCTTAGGTTAGTTAGGTTTAAGTAGTTCTAAGTTCTAGGGGACTGATGACCATAGATGTTAAGTCCCATAGTGCTCAGAGCCATTTGAACCATAATTCCCGCTTTGTTCTATGTGATATCCTTATCCCACTAATCACCCACTGCTAGTACCCCATTTAGAACGTTCTAATGGACTCAATGAACATGAGAAATGGGTTAAGGAAAGCATTATATTTCTTATCTATGTTGTCGGGACTCTAAACATCCTGTCACTCTTGTTATGTGACATTTCTTTGAGAACAAAAGCCCTTCAATGTTAAAATTTGTGCATGATCCAGATAACACTAATTATGGGTCTGACTGTTTCTAAGAGCTGGCATGGCTCCATATGTGAGTTGATATCAAATAAAATGTTTGTACTTGATTTCCAGAAAATAATAATTTTCAAAATATTTGACCCATTACCTCAGGAACTATTTTAGCTATAAATATATATATATGCCTTATTTTACACTATGTTACCTCTTAGTATATTGCACCTGCTGAACTATCAAAACATCTCTACTTGTAATGGTTTTTACTTAGAGAAGGAACAGGGACTTAAAAAAAAAATTGAATATAATTTTTGAAAGATCATAACTAACTAATTATCTGTCTGTATATTCTGATCCTTTTCTGAAAAGGAGTGAAACTATACATCCTAAAATTTCAGATCTCTGTCTCTCAAAGGTTCTGAGATAATGAGTCATCAATATTGCAAATTTAACACTGTAGGTGTATGACGTACATACTCCCCTGAATGCAAATAAAGATGAGCCTAAATAAGAGGGAAAATTTTTATATGAAATGGTCAGCACCTGTTGAAAGTGTAACATTCTGATGCCACACACAATGAGACTAACAGAGTGGGTTGGGCCACATGCATTAAAATGCTGGTCTGTTCATATATGGGATCAGCATGTGTCATTATTGATTTTCAGTGGAAGCAGCAATGTAGGTTGTTACATAATTTACTGACAGAAACATCACACAACTTAATCTAAGAGAAATAGAGACTGGATACTTGTGAATAACACTTAACAACCAGTATAAATGGTAGTGGCTAATTAATACAGTTGAACATATTTATTTCAAAAGTATTTTGAAATTTCTTGAGCAGTAATCAATTTTTAATATTTCCCACTTTATGAATCTATTTAATGCAATAACCAATCACATTACACACCAGTTTAAAACTGCTTTGCTGCCATGAGCCCTACTAAAGACATGTACAGACATTAATTGTATTCTCAGATTTCTTTTACCTCTTTTTAACTGTTATGTCATAGTGTATAGCACTTGTAGAGCAAATGTGTATGCCTTTAACTTTTTGTGTACAGTCCCATTGTTATTTCCAAGACCACTCATCCTTCAGCGTCAGCAAGTATATAACTGCTACAGTATGAACATATCTCCTCGTTAAATGCATTTAGGAGCAAGTGATAACCATGCATTGTGTTCATTAACCTTGTCATTAGTGTCTACATTGCCACAGAGCTGCATTTATAATTTTTGTGTATTTTGTCAATAACCAACTATTATTAAAAATAGAAAATTTTTTAGTCACACTTAATGTTGTTTACATATGAAAAGAGTGGCAATTAGCGTTTTATACAAGATGCTCAGAAACATCTGAACAGTTTGTGAGGGAGTAGATTGTGCTGCAAAATAATTGTTAACAAAAAAATTCGATATGTTGCATTGTGTATGAGTTAATTAGCATTGAAGTTAGCAAATCGGACAATTGTGCATGCTAATTCAAGTGGCCTGCCAGAGACGTTGTCACTAACTGTAAAGCACTGGCATTGTCTTAGACCTTATAGCTACAAATAGTCTGGACCTTGTGGACAACGTCAATATACAAATGGGGATGTCATTACAGCAGCTATGGTCACAAAAGTTAATAAATCAGTCAGGAAGGCTAGGAGAGAGTTTCTGCTAGATAGAGAGGATAAGCAGTTATTAACATCTTCCTTAGACGGTGAATTGGCATCACTTAGTACCAGTAAGATGGATGTAGAGGAATTATGGGCAAAGTTTAAGTAGATTGTAAATTGTGGTCTGGAGAGGTACGTGCCTAGTTAGTGGATAAAGGATGCAAAAGACCCACCATGGTTTAATTATGAAATTCGTAACATGCAGAGGAAGCAGATGATGTTGCACTCTAGGTTTAAAAGGCACACACAAACGACGACAAGCGAAAGTTAGTAGAGATTAGTGCATCTGTGAAAAGATATAAGCACAAAGCATACAACAACTACCACCATCACACCTTAGCAAAAGATCTGGCCGAAAACCAGAGAAAATTCTGCTCATTCGTAAAACTGCGAAGTGGGCCTAAGGCTTTCATTCAGTCCCTTATTGACCTGTCTAGTACGGCAGTTGAAGATAGCAAAATGAAAGACAAAGGTTTTAAATTTCACGTTCAAGAAACCATTGATGCAAGAGAACCATACTAATGTGCCATCATTTGACCATCAGACAGACTCCTATATGGATAAGATAAAAATAAGTATATTTGGCATAGAGAAGCAACTTAAAGATTTGAAAACAGGTAAGTCACCAGTTCCGGATGGAATCCCAGTTCAATTTTACAAAGACTACTCTACAGCATTGGTCCCTAACCTAGCTTGTGTTTATCATGAATCTCTCGCCCAGCACAAATTTTCAAGTGACTGGGAAAAAGCACAGGTGACTCCAGTATATAAGAAAGGTAAAAGAATTGGCCCACAAAGTTTAGAGACCAATATCTCTAATGTCTGTCTGCTGCAGAATCCTTGAAAACATCTCAGTTCAAATATAATAAGCTTTCTTGACACTTAGCAGCTTATGTCCATGAATCAGCATGGTTTTAGAAAGTATCACTCTTGCGAAACTCGGGTTGCCCTTTTTTCACATAATATACTGAGAACTATGGTTGAAGGGCAACAGGCAGATTCCATATTTCTAGATTTCTGAAAAGCATTTGACATGGTGCCCCATTGCAGACTGTTAAGGAAGGTATGAGCATGTGGGATAAATTCACAGATATGTGAGCGGCTTGAAGACTTCTTAAATAATAGAACCCAGTATGTTGTCCTCAATGGCATGTGTTCACGAGAGACAACGGTATCATCAGGAGTGCCCTAGGGATGTATAGAGGACTGCTGTTGTTCTCTATATACATAAATGATTTGGCGGACCGGGTGGACAGCAGTCTGCGGGTGTTTGCTAATGATGCCATGGTCTATGGTAAAGTGCTGAATTTGAGTGACTGTAGGAAGATACGAGATGACTTAGACCAAATTTCCAGTTGGTGTGAGGAATGGCAGCTAGCTGTAAATGTTGAAAAATGTAAGTTAACGCAGATGAGGGAGAAGAACAAACATGTAATGTTCAGATACAGTATTACTAGTGTCCAGCTTCACACAGTTAAGTCACATTTTAGGAAAGAGTGGGTCACCTGTGAAGGAGAATGCATATAGGACACTGGTGCAACCTATTCTTGAGTACTGGTCAAGTGTTTGGGATCCGTACCAGGTCAGATTGAAGGAAGACATAAAAGCAGTTCAGAGGAGGGCTGCTGGATTTGTTACCGGTAGGTTCGAACAAAACTTAAATGTTTTGGACATGCTTTGGGGACTCAAATGGGAATCCCTGAAGAGAAGGTAGTGTTCTTTTCGGGAAACATTATTGAGAAAATTTAGATAACCAGCATTTGAAGCTGACTGCTGAACAATTCTTCTCTCATCAGTATACATCGCACTTAAGGACCATGAAGATAGAGTACAAGAAATTAGGGCTCATATGGAGGCATACAGATAGTCATTTTCTCTTGCTTTATTTACAAGTGGAACAGGACGGGAAATGATGAGTAGTGGTACAGGTTGCCCTCCGCCACACACCTTACGATGGCTTGCGGAGTATCTATGTAGATGTAGAGCCGGCTGAAGTGGCCAAAAATGCTTGCTCGCTGGGGCAGATATCAGTTGTCAGCTCTTGCGCCATTGTACTTCATACTGACATTGATGGCTACGAGTGTGCAACTGAGCAGCGATGAGCTTACGAACAAGTCTGAAAGCTGGGACGACTGGCTTTACCTCTAAGGTTCTGAAGTTAGCTGGTTGATTCTCCAGTGTTAAATGCTGCAGTAAGGCAGTTCAATTTACACTTTTTTCACTCATCTTGCTGAAACATCTGGTGTGTTATTCTTAACTGTGGTATAGTCATCATGTTATGATACAATTTGAGCATTACCAAATATCACGAGGTCAAACTAATGTATATCCATAGAACTTTCAGTGGTATTAGCACTGTCTGTTTTATATAGCACCTTGGCCTATAATCTGTGTAATTTAAGTCCTCCCACATTTTTTATTAAAGTCGTTCTCCTGTTTTTGCGTTTCAGTGTCCCCTCTATAAACGCAACATAGTAACGACAGTGTATGGACAGCATTGTCAGAGAAACTAATTTGGTGGCCTCTCAGTTTCAGTTGTACTTACAATTTATCAGAGTTGCCCCATTGTTGTTTATTTTATGTTGCTTAAACTGATTTTGGATGCTTCTTTTATGTTGTCTCTCTGTATGCACATATGCAGTTCATTTTGTATACTCTAGTGTCTGTTAGTGGAGGATGCAATTTCTCTCAGTCTTCCTGTTCTTAGTAAACTTCTGTTGTAATCCATGATCATTTTAACAACAGGCAAAAGCTTTTCCTGTAGCTGGTTGCTCTCCACTACATGCTTCATATTTTCCAGAATATACTGCTATATTTATTTCTTTGACAGAATGGGCATTACTTCTAAAATATTTTTCAAGTGGGACCATTCTTCCTCCAGTTATTGTGGCTCACATTTTCCCCTCACACAGTTCATAAGTACCTCAGTTATTGTATTCTTCTTTCAGTAATGGTGATTGGAAATTTTGTGAAGGTGTCAGTCTGTGTGAGCAGATGTTCTATACATTTTGTGTACTTTAGTTCATCTTTTCTCCTTGGTAGATGTGTTCTCAAAATTCAAATTTGTGTCTTCTCTCTTTTCCATTGTAAACTTATCTAGGAATTAATATGATTCAGAAAATGCAACACTGTGCTCATTTTCTCCTTGAGGCCATGTGTCATGTATGAACCAAAACCCACTTGTTGGTCATTTTTTTGTTTCTGTACAAAAAGCAACTACTTTAAAATTTAGTATATATAAATTCAGTTGCAACTGCACTGAGTGAGTACCACATAGCCAAAATGTCAGTTTGCTCATAGAATTTGTCAGGCCTTTGAAAGAAGTGTGACGTGAAATACTTTTTAAAGAGACGCCGAAAACTTCAAAATGGTTTATAATATTTCCTAGGCTTAATTTAAGGGTTTTTGTAATTTTTCCCCCCAAAGTGATGAGAAATTATTCATCATAGTGGTCAAGTGTTGGCAATACCATAGTTGTATATGCAACAGAATTGACAGTAATTCTCAATGGAATGCTTAATTTGTGAATTTTTGACAGTTTTTGTGATTTGATGAGACATTTTTTTTTACTTATGGGAGAAAGGAACTGTTATTAGCTTGTTCATTGCCCTAAGTATTGCAGTTGTAAGATCTCTCTTAACCTCCCTTTTCGCCTTTGTAGTTGTAATATGTCTTGAATTTTAGTGCAGCATTCCTCTTTCTTCTTTACGTTTTGCCATATTATATGAAGCAACAATTAAATCATTTGATAACTACTTTCACATAAATGGCACAAAATAGGTTGTCAGTGATACCACATTATCATAGTTTTGTAATATACAAAATTGTGCATGGAACAAGTAAAAAAAAAATCATCAGTTGTACATAAATAGAGTACTATGTCCTTAAATCCATAGCATATAGTGGAAAACAACAAGTTAAAGGAAAAGTTTTTATCCTTTTGTTAAAATAATCATAGATTGTATCAGTAGAATGCTAAGAAAACGTGATAGTGACACAATGTTCAAATCAACAAAACATACAAGTCAACACCTGAATTCCAGTAAGGACAGTGTTCTCCACCACCCACAACAGGAGTATACAAAATCCCACGTATGATGTACAAAGGCTCAAGAAACACAAGGGCAATTATCATTTGGCCAACAGGTACAAAATCAGCAGTAGTAAATCACACCCTCAGACTAGGAAGTAATGAAATTTGTTCATCTAACACTAATCTTCTGTTGATGTACAACCACTAATATGATAGAATGTATATAGTTGCCATTGATATTCAAAAACACAAGAGTGACGTTAAAAAAGGAAAGGCGTAAATTTTATGGATAATGAGCTATAGAGCTGAACAGGAGGGAAAGTTTGAACTCTTTTTGCCAAATGAAGTTCAGGGCATACATCAGTGTGATTCATTGGACTCTAGCAATATTTGGATTATGTCATGTCATAATATCCATTGCTTGGTTACGACTAATAGTTCAGCTTTTTCAGCAGGCTAAGTGGGTGAATTGTAGATTTTATTGCCTTGATAAAGTATGTAATATTGGTGAATGAATCAATCAGCTGTCTCCATAGTCCCTCAGGATGTCTTCAACAGCAGGAGATTAAACTTCGGGCGTTACTGTGTAGTAATAAGAGCAATAAAGAGACAGGCCACTTTCTTGAATATGTGACACCCTTGTTGCATTTCACAGTCATTTAGCTGGAGAGCTGTGCAGTTTTCAGCTATGTTGAGTATTTCATTCATTAATACTCATTCTTCTGTTATGGTATTAAAAAGTATGTACATTTGATGGATTTGATGGATTTTTTACTTGTTCCATGCATAATTGTGTATGTTACACAACTATGATAATGTGGTATCACTGATGACCTATTTTGTGCCTTTTGAGGAAAGTTGGTTAGTGTGTAATTAATAAATGAATTTTATAGTATTTGCAGAAACTGTCACAGACAAGTAGTGATCAGGCATTTGAACACTTGTACATAGCAGGTGTAATGATGTGTGGTATGTGAGTGAGGATAGATCAGAGAATAGAAGAGACACTGAGCAGTGAACAGACTGGTAGAAAGGATGATCAACTGATTAGCTTATACAACTTCTATAAATCTAACCCCCCCCCCTCCCCCCACTCTCTCTCTCTCTCTCTCTCTCTCTCTCTCTCTCTCTCTCTCTCTCTCTCTCTCTCTCTCTCTCTCTCTCTACTGTCTCCCATCTTTGATGTTATTGGAAATGATTGCAACAAACTGTATATTGGTCAGACAGGAAAGGCCATAACAGCTAGGCTGATTGATTGAGAATGACTGCAACAAACTGTATACGGAACAGACAGGCAAGGCCAAAACAACTAGGCTGATTGAACGCAAATGCAGCTGGAGATTACATAAGTCAGACACTCCACCTTCGCCAAACACGTGCTGAAGGAAAGACACTGTTACCAAGTCCATACGTAAGTCCCACATATAGCTGACAAAGGAAGAAAACTAAGCCTTTTAGAAGCACTTGAGATAAACAGACATTAGCTCAAAAACTGGTTCTAAATGATAAATTACAGCTGAGTACATATCCCCCTTTTAAGCTTCACAAGATGCAATCAACCAGTCGCATACCAACATACTGGCACATACTGCTACAAAAATCAAAACACAACACAATTTCCTATTCCTTACGTTGCTTATTCCGCAAACTTCAGCTATATAACTTGTAATATTTTAATATTTAACTAATTAATGGAAAATCTCATATAAAGATGTGAAACAATTACTAACAAAGAGGTAGAGGGGCTGGCCAGAACTTACCTCAGCTCAGTACAGCCGATAGAAACACAAAAAACAACCGAAAATTTAAGTTCCTAGCTTTCGGGAAATAAATGTTCCTTCATCAGGGAGGAGAGAGGGGAAAGAAAGGGAAGAAGGGAAAGTGGATTTAGTTACTCACAACCCAGGTTATAAAGCAACAGGGAAAGGAAAACAGGGAAGGTAGCAAGGATGGAGGCATGGTTGTCAGAGGGAAGCCAAAGATATTCTACTGTAGGTACTGTGCCAACTTCAAACCAAAGAGTTTGTATACAGAAGTAAAGAGGTGTATAGTATAAAGATGTAGGATGAAAAGATGCATGAATGCATGAATGGGAAAGAGGAGAAGACTGAAAAGTAAATGGGAGTGAGGTTGTTTAACGTAGGTTCAGTCCAAGGGGATGGCGGGATGAAAGGATGTGCTGGAGTGCAAGTTCCCATCTCCGCAGTTCAGAGGGACTGGTGTTGGGTGGGAGAAGCCAAATGGCACATACGGTGTAGCAGGTTCCTAGGTCCCTAGAATTATGCTGGAGGGCATGCTCCGCTACTGGGTATTGGACATCTCCTAGGCGGACAGTTCGTCTGTGTCCGTTCATGCGCTCAGCCAGTTTAGTTGTTGTCATACCAATGTAAAAGGCTGTGCAGTGCAGGCATGTCAGCTGATAAATGACATGTGTAGTTTCACACGTGGCCCTACCTTGAATTGTGTATGTTTTACCAGTAGCGGGGCTGGATTAGGTGGTTGTGGGGGGATGCATGGGGCAGGTTTTGCAGCGGGGTCGGTTACAGGAGTAGGAACCGCTGGGTAGAGAAGGTAGTCTGGGAATATTGTAGGGTTTAACAAGGATGTTACGGAGGTTAAGGGGACGACGAAAGGCAACTCTGGGTGGTGTGGGGAGAATTTTGTCAAGGGATGATCTCATTTCAGGGGTTGTCTTGAGAAAGTCATATCCCTGGTGGAGTAATTTATTGATGTATTCGAGGCCAGGATAATATTGGGTGACAAGGGGGATGCTTCTGTGTGGTCTGAGGGTAGGAATATTGTTGTTGGACGGGGAGGAATGTATTGCTTGGGAGATCTGTTTGTGGACAAGGTCTGCAGGATAGTTGCGGGAGAGGAAAGCACTGGTCAGGTTATTGGTGTAATTGTTTAGGGATTCGTCACTGGAGCAGATACGTTTGCCACGAATACCTAGGCTGTAGGGAAGGGAGCGTTTGATGTGGAATGGATGGCAGTTATCAAAGTGAAGGTACTGTTGTTTGTTGGTGGGTTTGATATGGACAGAGGTGTGCTTCAACAAGATGAAGGTCAACATCCAGGAAGGTGGCTTGGGTTTTGGAGAAGGACCAGGTGAAATTCAGATTCGAAAAGGAGTTGAGGTTATGGAGGAAATTAAGGAGTGTTTCTTCACCATGAGTCCAGACCACAAAGATGTCATCTATAAACCTATACCAGGCCAGGGGAAGCAGCTGTTGGGTCTTCAGGAAAGCCTCCTCCATGCAGCCCATGAAGAGGTTGGCATAGGACGGAGCCATCCTGGTTCCCATGGCAGTTCCCCCGATTTGTTTGTATGTCTGGCCTTCAAAAGTGAAGTAATTATGGGTGAGGATGAAGTTGGTAAGTGTGATAAGGAACGAGGTTTTTGGAAGATCTTCGGGTGGGCGTTGGGAGAGGTAGTGCTCAAGGGCAGAGAGACCATGGGTGTGTGGGATGTTTGTGTAAAGGGATGTAGCATCTATGGTGACAAGAAAGGTTTCAGGTGGGAGAGGAGTGGGAATGGATTTGAGGCGTTCTAGGAAGTGGTTTGTGTCCTTGATGTAGGATGGGAGTCTGCGGGTGATAGGTTGGAGGTGTTGGTCTACCAGAGCTGAGATACGTTCTGTTGGGGCTTTGAAGCCTGCTACAATGGGACGGCCAGGATGGTTCTCTTTGTGGATTTTGGGTAATAGGTAGAAGGTAGGGGTATGTGGCTCAGGTGGAGTGAGTAAGTCTATGGAAGCCGTTGACTGCGTCAACTCTTCAACTCTCCGACACCTCAACCTACAAAGCTGTTACCCAGGATCCCATTCCCTCCATCAAGACGGAGCTGCAGAAAATCCTAAAAATCCAAGGTCCCTCACAAGGCCTCACAAGGCCTCACAACGGCTTCCATAGAACTAGTGTCCGTTTTATTCATCAGTCAGTTGTGTCCTAACGATGGTCTAATAAGCCAAAAACTAGTTTGAAATAAACAAAAATCAATAGAACAAAAGTACTGGAAAAACATCACACTTTTAATTTAATGCAGCAACACTAGGAGCTTGTCAGCTTCTAATGATTTTATTGTATTTAACAGATTTCCTATTCGGCATATTCTTTATTTACATTTTACATTAATCAGTTTATAATATAAATGACAATAAGGTCATATTGTTCCTTCATCAGGCTCAGCAGCTTCTCCACATTGATGACAGCTTTGGCCAATTTAACTCAACTGTGTAAAAGTGCTTGATTCATGTAGGTACATAGTTGCTAGAGTTGGTGATGGCTTGTAGGTGTTTTATTGAGGTTTATTGTGCAGAAATCTTCTAAGAAGTGCCTGTGGTTGATGTCATCCAATTCCAAAATCAGTTGCTTAAGAACGTAATAACATTCTAACTAGAAGCTAGTGTAACCAGAGCCACGTGTTGTGAAATTTCAACATTGTTTTGCCACTCCTTGCTCAGATTCTGTGTGTTTTCTTGGTGATGCACATGCACCCTATAAGGTAGTTCAAGAGCTATATTCACAGGCAGTTCCATTCCTGTGTAAGAGCAATCCAGAGGTTGGGAAGAACCTTGATGGCAGCTAATAGCAATTTCCAATGCACTGTAGACATGTTCTGTACGATTCACACCTGCAGATGTCATGGCCAGTCCATGCGGTGGAATCTTCAGCAACAAGGAAGTGTCTCCCAGTGTAACACTTCTCTGGATAGGCACTATTGTCCTTGAAGAAGAAGACTGCAACAGCTGCCAAAAAGTCGCAGATGTCATTGCAGTATCTCACCTCTGTGCATATTCATGCAACCACTAACAAAAGTGTGAAACTCTGTTATGTCAATCTGTTGTAAAATCTACTCACAAAATGACACCCATTATTACCAAACTGCTCTCTTCCCATGGTGTTACTGTGATTATGCAGGCTACAACTTGTGCTCAGGACAAATACAAAATGGAACAGAATTCATTGTGAAGAGAATATTTCCTCTGTCCTTATGCACTACTTTTTGTTGCTTATGAATTGTATGTGTATACAAAATTGTGATTAACTGCCCCCTGTATAGATGACAGTTACGTTTTGGAGGAGAATCATGACTGACGTTTACAGTGATTGATAACTTCTTTATTTGCTTCTGTCCTTAATTAGACTTAACTTTTTGACACCAGTGTAAAACTTGACCAACAGAATGAGAACCTAAACTGTTAAAGAAGCTCCATTTAAACATTATGTACCTCGATAATCTGCAAACCATTGTGAAGTGCATAGAAGAAGGTAATTCCCACTAAATGATATAATAGGGTTTCTTCACATTTGTGAAGTGCATAATTTTCCGTTTCTGAACATTTAACACATGTTGTCATTCTCTGTACCTGATTGAAATTTTATCATGCCCTGACTAGACATTTGTGCAACTTTTTTCTGATAGTACTCCATTATAGATAACAATATCATCTGCAAGAAGTATGAGGGTACTATTAAGGGGAGGTTTACTGTCTTTGGCCCAAAAAAATCATGTTCTTTGATAATTTTTTTCTCTGGATGTGTTATAGATATCAATGTCAAATTTGGTCAAAATTTTTATTGATATTTCCTCTACAAACTGGAATTTTTTGGACTGGAAATGTCAAAGAAGGCGGAAGTGCCGTCAGAACGAAACGAAATTTCGATGTAGACCTCCATGTGCTGTATGTCACAGGTCAGCTGGCTCGTCTGAAATCAAAACTGAGTTGACGTTAGCAAAGTATATAAGATTCTGTAGGAGTCGTACTTCGCTTAAGTTATTTGGACCATAGGAAACAAACTGGCGGCCATTTGAAAAAAGGTGGTTAATTTCCCCCCCCCCCCCCCCCCCCCCCCCCTTCCATTGATTTATCGACTTCGTCGGCCAAGTAAAGATATTTAAAATTGATGGGTCGAAATAAACGTGGTACAACTCCTAGACAATTTAGTTAGCTTAATCGGAAACAAAGAATAATGCCAATCGGTTCAGTAGATTTGAAGTTACCATACCACACAATAAAAAAAAGTCATTTTGAGAAAAATGCGTTGCAGCTTTGACTATGTATAAATGCAATATTATGCAACGTACTTACAATCTGCTATTCCGGGTCCATAAACTAGTTCTTCCTCTTCCTCATAGAGGGCATTCTGCTCGATCTGGGCCATCCTGAGCTGCTCTAGAGCCGCTCGTACCGCCGGTGACAAGCGGTTTTCAGGCTCTTGAATCCGGTGGTCGTCCGAACGCTTGGCGAACTGCGTCGAATACAGTCCCAGGGTGACGTCCATCATTGTCATGGTCTTCAGAATTGCTGAATACCCTCCGTTGAAGCTACTCGCTGCCAGGGAAATCTCAATCTCCACAGTCTTTGCATGAGAATGCACTCATGCAATCACTTGGGGGTAACTTCCAAACACACGCATTCAAACTTTCATTTGAATTTTGTGTGTTTCCTCCCAAGCACTGGTACAATAAATTGTCCTCCGAAAGAAAAAAAACTGGTGCATGAAAAAGGCCTATGTCAGGTAGGTGCTTTTTTTTCCATCCATGAATAACAAACATTTCCGTTCCGTATTCAGAAAAACCGTTTCAGGGGTGAATTCTAAACACTTTTATGGATCCAAAAACGCAATTTTTTAAAAAAATTGATTTTTTTAACCAAAAGATAGTAAACCTCCCCTTAATATCGCGACACAAGATCGTACCTGAGCCGTCTTATGGAATTTTGTAAAGATACTTTCTGCTGTAACTTCCTTCTTCATTTTGCTTCAGTTTTGTTGAATATGTAACAACTTTATCATATATACTGTATATTCTCTTTTCACTTAAGTGACATTATCAATAACATTTTGTGAGGTGCATCCTATAATCTTCAAGAAATTAAATGTCCTGTTCAAACCACTAGCAGTAGTTAGTTTTTGCTTTAGATATCTGATTCTAAATATTCCCCCTCTCAATTGGCCACAGACACTTTTCTGATTGTATGCGTGTTTTACTTCTTGTTGATAAATGTAAACGAGGATAGGGAGCCACTTACCTTTAATGAGAACGTAGACATACATAATAGTGTGACTGTAGATGGGGCCCATTTTTTGAGTATGTGTGAAGTTGAACTGAAAAGAAACACAGAGTAGCTGCTCAAAAGGTATTGAAAATTCTCTACTATTGTATGAGTTTATGGAACATGCATCAGTCAGCTATATAGATAAATGGTTGCCTGTCCTCATTTTTTTTTGTTTTTCAATCCTTCTATTTGCAGTATTACAATATTAATTATTTCTGATCTTTTTGTACCTTGTACAACTATAATTTTTGAAATGGCTGACTTGAAACAACAAAGAATCTTTATTACATTTTACGAGGTCGATTCAAACAATTCCAGAACTTTGTCCACAAATTTTTTGTACATTTACATTTTACTCATTTTGCATGGTCTCTATTAAAATACTCTCCTCCACAATTGATATACCTCTTCCAACAAGTTTCCATTTCCGGAAGCAGTCTCGTTGTATGAAATGCAGTCTGCAAATTTCCTTTCATCTCGTCTGTCATCGCAAATGTTGATCCTTTTAATGGGGTTTTCTACTTAGGAAATAAAAAAAAAGGATGAGGCAGCACAGTGATATTGTTTTCTGTGCGATAGTCTCGCACCAACAGGGATGAATAAGAAGGTGTGTTATCATGGTCGAAGATACATGAATTGTCTTGCACATTTCTGGCCATTTCCTTCTCACATTTTCTCACAAGTGTTGCAACATGTTCCAGTAGTTCCATTGATTGACAGTATTAACAGTTTGACACTGTGGCAAGAATTCATGATGACCTAAACCTTGAAAATCAAAGAAAACTATAAACATGGCTTTGACATTTGACATGATCTCATGAGCTTTCCTTGGCCTTGGAGAACATTTCCTGACCTGTTGTGAAGACTGAATCGTGGTCTCAACATCATAGTCATAGACCCATGTCTCCTCACCAGTTATGATTCTCTTAAGGAAGATCTCGCTCTCATTTGCGTGATCCAATAGCTCTTCACAGACTGCAAGGTGAAGTCTTTTGACATGAGCGTGGTGGCAACACAATACATTCCAAGATACTGCTTCGGGATTTCATGATGTACAACTGAAATGGTACTTTCTTCTGCAATCCCTTGGACAGTCAGTCTTTGATTGGCATACACAATATCATTGACATTCCTGGTATAAGTGTCATCAATAGATGTCAAAGGGCATCCTGAACAAGGGTCATTGTTAACTTCCATCCAGCCATTTTTAAACCATGTGAACCGTTCGTAACACTGAGGATGGCATAAGCAATCATCAGTGTAGGCTTCCTGCATCATTTGGCGTGTCTCTGTAAAGGTTTTCTTGAGTTTCATGTAAAATTTAATGCAAACACATTGCTCGTCTAACTCTGCCATCTTATCTTGAAATTTGTAAATGTATGACACAACATTATATGCAATACAGCTCAGAACAATAAATAACAGACATACAACAATGAAACTTCTGGTAGTTACACATTAAACAGATGGTATGTGTGTAGGGATGCCAACCACATTTTGCTCCAATACACCATTGGCATGAAATTATGAATGATCCGGAAATTTTTGAACAGACCTCATATTTCAGACCAAAGAAAATTGTATCTCAAGCTCACAAAATACCTGAGGACACCTAAATATTTCATTCTGACAACATTCCTTCACTTAGCTTGTTTGTTGTGAAGGATTTCACAACAAAGAGAAATGTAACTATTATCTCCCTCCCTGCAGGTCCTTCTTCATATTGCCTAGTCCATGCACTTTCTCTCTCCCACCTTAATCCGAAGCCTAGTTAAAGTTTACATTCTGTTAGATACATTCAAGCAGAATCGACAGTTAATGAACACATTACTGACAGTTGACTTGCAGCACTTCTTCAAATGAAAAAATCATTGTAGCTATTGTATTCAAGCACGAGGGGTTACTTTGAAGATGATAGAGGGAAAAGTTCTGTAGTGTATGGACCACAAACCTGTTTTATCCACAGTGTGACCTATGTTTCACCTTATTATAGCCTGTTTTCTGGCACAATAACAAAGCTAAAATGTTGATACAAGAGACTGGTACACTTAGAAGCAAAGAATTGGTTTCCAGAATGGAGATGAATTCTTAGTTACATTTCATGTTACTCATGTTGATATGACAGCACTACAAAATATTTAATTGATGTACCTACCATAATCTGAAGATGTAATTCAAACTGGGTAGTTCTGGAATAATTTAGTGAAGTCCATTGGTGGACTGCCACTCAGATGAGCAGAAGACCATGGCGCAATGCCCCAACAGGGCGCATGCATGATTGATTTGCATGACGGGTCAGCTACTCTCTGTTGGCATCCACCATAAACAACTGCTGACAGTTGTGGCCTACCATGACACCTGGCAGCTACCCCTGCCACAGGCCAAAGGAGTAGGCCCAAACAGTTGCCATGAGAAGAAAACATGGTAGACTACACTGGTCAAGGGAACATGGCTGAGCATATAACAAATCCAAGACACCCTGCCCCTGAAAATGTTCCACCAGACTGCACCCATTGATCAGTGTTACCTTGTACGTAGCCAGAAAACTGGGCAATGCACCTTCGTGGGACTTCTTCATGTGTATCTCAAATGTATTCACTTACTGCTCCACATGTGATTTAGAGGCCAGGTGAAACATGTCAGGAGTCAGATTCTGGATAATGTTGCAAACACACAATTCTTCCAACACCTGACACAAACTTATTACTGTTATTGAATGAGAGAGTCCTGAGGGGTCCCTTGATGCCAAAAATAACCAACAACATGCAAATAGTGGGAGTCAGTGATGTGGAGAACAGCTTATCCACATACAGGAAATTGGACAGTGCATCAACCACCAACAATCACATACTGCCCAAAAATAGATCTGCAAAATTGACATGCACCCTGCCCTAAGGGTGCTCTGGAACCAGCCAAGGAGAAAACTGGCACACCAGTACAGCCTAGTTCTTTGCCCAAGTCCCGAAAGACCACACCAGATGTTCCACATCATGATGGATTATCAGCCAGTGGATGTGATGGCTTGCCAGTGCATTCATACAAGTAATACCCCTGCGCAACTAGAGTATGTAAGGACACAGAGCTGAGAGCCTCCTGGACAATGTTGATTGAATCATACAAGAGGGAAAAAAGCATGGCATGCCATATCTGCCACCAAAGAGATGCGCTCCAGCCAACCCACATTGACAGCTGAAATGATTTTCCAGAAAAGCAGGTCAGCAGACATAGTGATAATGACCTCTCATACTGTCAACGGAAAATCCGACAGTTTGCTGCAAGTTATCACCCACTGTGAACAAGAGAGCCTCCTGATGATCAAACTGCAAATCAGGAGCTACTGATAGCCACACAAATGCATCAACACTGGCATGTTTGGTGATGGAGCACTAGCAAATATCATCGCAGTAGTTACTGAGAAAGAGGGTCCACATCTGCAGTTATCTGGGAGCTTGGTTTAAGGACCAGATAAGGAAACCAATGGCTTGTAGTTGGTGACAAGAAGGAACCCCACCCTGTACAAGAAAACATGGCATTTTTTTAACTTCAAATATAATAGCAAAGTGCCTCATTTTCCCCATGTGAATACTTATGCTACACAGCGGACATCTTTGATGCCTAAGGATTGGGATGTTTGGTGCAATTCAAGTTTCAATGGAACAGAACCACACCATTTCGTACGGGAGGTTACACAGGCTGAATTAAAGGTGTACATGGTATAAAAGAAGCCAGGCAGGGAGCAGAGCACTAACATTGATTAAGAGGTTGAAGCTCATTGACATTCCACAGACCAGACAAACTTAAAGTCCTTTTTATAAAGAGGATGACAAATGTGTGCAGCCCAGGGAATTAAATGAGCATAATATGAAATCTTACCCAAAAAACACTGGAGCTCCTTCGAGTTCTTGGGTGCCAGCAGGTTGACAGTACCTTTGATCTGTTCATCCATAGAGGTGATCCCATCTTTGTTAAGCACATACGCCAAAAACGCACTTTTAGGGAGAAAAAAACTGCAAATTTCCAGCTGGTAATGAAGGGCATTCTACAGGAAACATTTAAGGATGGACTTAAATTTCCATAGATGCTCCTCCTGTGTAGGGCTCATTACCCAGATGTCATCAAGGTAATTGATGGAACAGGGAATCTCCTGAATCAACTGCTCCAGACACCATTGACAAATTCCTGGTGTATACAAGATCCCCAAAGGCTAGCAGTTAAATTGGTAGAGCCCAAAGGAAATGTCGAGGACCACGAAAGTCTGAAAAACTGCGTCCAAGGCCAACTGCAAATAGACATGTCTTAAGTTGATGCATGAAAAATACTAACCTCCCCCAACAACTTCATCAACAACTCCACCAGCCATGGAATTGGATATGAATCTGCAGCGCATTGCACATTGACTGTGTGTTTAAAATCGCCACAAAGGCATCCTGTGCATTTGGGCTTCTGAATCACCACCAGTTGGGTGGCTCATTGATTCAACAAAGTAGCAATGATCTCTTAATCCTGCTAACACTGCAACTTAGCCTTTACTTTGCCACTCATGGAAAAGGGAATAAGACAGAAAGGGCAAAATTTAGGTACTGCCAACAACTTAAGGAAAAGTGCCTCGAAATTTTCTACCCAACCCAAGGCATTTTTAAACAGCAAGCCGCATGACCGTAGTAAGCACTCCGAATCACGAAAAGGAATGGGTTGAGACAATAAATGCATTTTGCAAACTATCGAGAAGCCAAAAACAGAAAAATCATCAAACCCAAAAGTATTTTGCACCAATAGTGAATTGTCCACTATGTAAATTTCCAGCTGGTAATGAAGGGCATTCTACAGGAAACATTTAAGGATGGACTTAAATTTCCATAGATGCTCCTCCTGTGTAGGGCTCATTACCCAGATGTCATCAAGGTAATTGATGGAACAGGGAATCTCCTGAATCAACTGCTCCAGACACCATTGACAAATTCCTGGTGTATACAAGATCCCCAAAGGCTAGCAGTTAAATTGGTAGAGCCCAAAGGAAATGTCGAGGACCACGAAAGTCTGAAAAACTGCGTCCAAGGCCAACTGCAAATAGACATGTCTTAAGTTGATGCATGAAAAATACTAACCTCCCCCAACAACTTCATCAACAACTCCACCAGCCATGGAATTGGATATGAATCTGCAGCGCATTGCACATTGACTGTGTGTTTAAAATCGCCACAAAGGCATCCTGTGCATTTGGGCTTCTGAATCACCACCAGTTGGGTGGCTCATTGATTCAACAAAGTAGCAATGATCTCTTAATCCTGCTAACACTGCAACTTAGCCTTTACTTTGCCACTCATGGAAAAGGGAATAAGACAGAAAGGGCAAAATTTAGGTACTGCCAACAACTTAAGGAAAAGTGCCTCGAAATTTTCTACCCAACCCAAGGCATTTTTAAACAGCAAGCCGCATGACCGTAGTAAGCACTCCGAATCACGAAAAGGAATGGGTTGAGACAATAAATGCATTTTGCAAACTATCGAGAAGCCAAAAACAGAAAAATCATCAAACCCAAAAGTATTTTGCACCAATAGTGAATTGTCCACTATGTAAATTTCCAGCTGGTAATGAAGGGCATTCTACAGGAAACATTTAAGGATGGACTTAAATTTCCATAGATGCTCCTCCTGTGTAGGGCTCATTACCCAGATGTCATCAAGGTAATTGATGGAACAGGGAATCTCCTGAATCAACTGCTCCAGACACCATTGACAAATTCCTGGTGTATACAAGATCCCCAAAGGCTAGCAGTTAAATTGGTAGAGCCCAAAGGAAATGTCGAGGACCACGAAAGTCTGAAAAACTGCGTCCAAGGCCAACTGCAAATAGACATGTCTTAAGTTGATGCATGAAAAATACTAACCTCCCCCAACAACTTCATCAACAACTCCACCAGCCATGGAATTGGATATGAATCTGCAGCGCATTGCACATTGACTGTGTGTTTAAAATCGCCACAAAGGCATCCTGTGCATTTGGGCTTCTGAATCACCACCAGTTGGGTGGCTCATTGATTCAACAAAGTAGCAATGATCTCTTAATCCTGCTAACACTGCAACTTAGCCTTTACTTTGCCACTCATGGAAAAGGGAATAAGACAGAAAGGGCAAAATTTAGGTACTGCCAACAACTTAAGGAAAAGTGCCTCGAAATTTTCTACCCAACCCAAGGCATTTTTAAACAGCAAGCCGCATGACCGTAGTAAGCACTCCGAATCACGAAAAGGAATGGGTTGAGACAATAAATGCATTTTGCAAACTATCGAGAAGCCAAAAACAGAAAAATCATCAAACCCAAAAGTATTTTGCACCAATAGTGAATTGTCCACTATGTAAATTGCCATTCCACATTCTTATAACACATGGAGATGGAAAAGTGCTCCCCCAAAAATGAATGCACTGTTTACTGTAGAATGTAATGTGACGTAGTGGCCACTGTTACACCGGGCACCCCAGGAACCTGTATGTACCTAAATAAGTGAGGCTGGTCATCCCTTGGCTGCTTGAAATTCGACTGGTCACCCATCCACAACCAGTGTCAGCAAAATACACTAAACCAACACATGTAAGGCATTGAACACAGCCTCAGCATCCTGCGAACACACAAGAGTGTCCGACACCTGACTCATGGCTCACCAACAGCTGCCAAATGGTCTGTCTGATGGCCTACCCCAAGCCTGGCTTCCACGTGTCCGCAGTCTTGTTAAATGTGTGGCAAGTGCCAGTCAGGGCACAATCATCTGCAAAGACTGCCAGTGCTGCAATGCCATTGCACTGGACTCATCAACAGCGTCAACACACGGTGACTCAGCAGGAGGCGAGGCCAGCTGGGGTACCCTGCGGAGCACTAGGAGTCTTGGAGCTGTTTATCATGCATACCTAATTGAGGAACCTAACATTTATCAGAAAAGACATCCATTGCCAGTGCCATCAGCTCATGCAATTCCGCAACCTGGGCAACATTGGCTAAAGAAGGGCTGGACAAGGTCAGTACCCTAGTGTGAACGTGAGGATCATGTATTGACTGGACAACCACATTCCGAATTAGCTAGTCTACATTAGAGGGAGCACATTTGGGACACTCAAAACAACATCTGCACAAGAAGCCCTGAAAATCAGTGATTCAGGCCACATATGACTGCCCACGATGATTCTGGAGCTGGTTAAGCTGCAACTGTGCCGCCGCCACATGTGTATGGTGCCTTAAATACTGCATCAGCTGAGCTTGTCATAGGGGAGTTTTTTGGGCTCAGTGAAGAGCTTCAAATATTGGATACTGCTTGACAACTACAAGGCAGTCTTATCCCCTGGATCAGTGAGACCCTTACCTGGGAGTGTAACAAGAACTGGCACAGGTATTTGTCTCACTTCTCCATAGACTCATCAGAACTTTCAAAAGGCTTCAGGGGCGGGGAAAAAAAGAAAAACAGCACAACTGGTGCCTAGCCCACCACTAGTGGGACAGGGGGACAAAGCAAATCCACATTCTGGTTCATCAGTGCCTACATCTGCTCTTCCTTGTATAGACACAATTGTTCCTGCCAGTATTACAGAAATGCTAGGTCCATGCTGGTCTAAAATGAACACTATGTAAAGGGGGAGAAAAAAATAGGGGCATCATGTGCGTAAGAATGTCCTTTGTCCCCACAGGAATGACAACACCGTTACACTACACTGTCAGTGTGGGTACTTCACTGGCTGACAGTGGCTCGGTAATAACTGAGGAACAGAACTCGAACCGGACATGGTGGTACAGTGGTTAGTACACTGGACTCGCATCCGGGAGGATGATGGTTCAAACCCGTCTCCGGCCATCCTGATTTAGGTTTTCCGTCATTTCTCTAAATTGTTTCAGGCAAATGCCGGGATGGTTCCTTTGAAAGGCCACAGCCGATTTCCTTCCATAATCTGAGCTTGTGCTCTGTCTCTAATGACCTCATTGTCTTCGGGACATTAAACACTAATCTCTTCCTCCTCCTCCTCCTCCTCCTCCTCCTCCTCAGAACCCCATGAGAAGAAATGAAACTCGTGTTGTGGATCAGTCTATGGAAAGTAGAAGGTCTGAAACCATGTAGATACCTGCATAGAGAGAAACTCAGAACGTGACTGGTGCAACAGTTGACAGCTGAGCACTCGGTAACAAATTTCATCATGATGTGGAAGAAGAGGTGGTGGTTGAACTCACTGTCAGTATAAGCTGTGGCTCACTCTGCATACTGCCGCCTGTAAGTAAAAACGTCTATCAACAGGTCTGGCCTTAATATGCATCATGTGTGTCCTTCATGGCAGGTTTCCGCACTATTCCACTGCACTATCCACATCAGCTTGTCTGCCTCCATCACTGTGTTTGCTTCCAGGATTACTAAATTGAACACTGACAATATTACGAAAAGGGCCGTTTGCTACTCACCATATAGAGGAGATATTGAGTTGCAGACAGGCATTGCAGAAAGACTGCTAAACATGTGAGCTTTTGTCCAAAAGGCCTCCTAGACAACACACACAAGCACAACTCGTATACGAATGACCGCTGTCTCTGACCACGGAGTCCAGACTGCGGGCAGCTGTGCATCTCACATGTTTAACAGTCTTTTTGTTGTGTCAGTCTGCAACTCTACATCTCCTCTGTATGGTGAGTAACAATTCATCCTTTTTATAATATTGTGATTATTCCATTGTGGATCATTGAGCAATGATTAATTTAGGCTGTCTGTAAAGCTAAGAAAATTATTTATAACATAACATTACATAGCTTTTCCAACAAAGGTCTTTCTTTATAACCTACTACAGATACTAATTACATTTTTTTCACTTAAAAATGAAACTTCATGCTTATATTACAGTGACATTTTTGTTGTGATGTACTGTTGCTATTATCTATCTACATTTAGATTGTTACTCCGCAATCCCTATTATGGCAAGATGCGGAAGGTACCCCATACCGCAACTAGTCATTTCCTTTCCTGTTCCACTCGCAAATAGAATGAGGGAAAAACTACTGTTTGTATGCCTCTGTAGGAACCATATTGTTTTGTATGTTATCTTCCTCCTTACATGTTGGAGGCAACAGAATTATCCTGCAGTCAGATTCAAATGCTAGTTCTCTAAATTTTTTCAATAGTGTTACCAAAAAATAATGTCACCTTCCCTCAAGGAATACCAATGTGTGTTCCTGAAGCATTTCCCTAACACTTGTTTGTTGTTTGAACCTACCAGAAACAAATCTAACAGTCTGTCTCTGAATTGATTCAATGTCTTCCTTTAGTCTGACCTGGTATAGATCCCAAACATTTGAGCTGCACTCAAGAATATGTGGCACTAACGTCCTGTATGTGGTCTCCTTTACAGATGAACCACACTTTGCTGGAATTCTCCCTGTAAACCAAAGTCAACCATTTGACTTTCCTACCACAATCTTCATATGCTCGTTCCATTTTGTTTTGCTTTGCAATGTTACATGCAGATATTTTAACAATGTAAATGTGTCAAGGGGGACACTACCAATGCTGTAACCCAACATTATGTTGTTTTTTTTTTTCCTACTCATCTGCATTAAACTGAGAGTTTTGGTACTATTATTTGTCTTGGACTGATTCCAAACTATAAGATGTAACGAGTTATTAGTTAAGGTAATTTTAGTATGAAAAATATGAATAGAACTATGTTGCCTACGTGCTTCCCTGATATCTTGCTGAAATAAACATTCTTTTGCCATATGAAGATTAGGGAAATACATGTTTCTCACATTAGAGTATTGTGAATATTTGGTTTTTAATTTTGATAAGCACTTCATAACATTTTGTTTTTCTTCCACAGCAACCCTGGAGCACGAATGTTGATTGTCAAGGGAGACAAAACTCTCAAGAAATGCGACCTGATTGACCAAGGTGTTCGAAAGGTGTCTGATAGAATTCTTGTAGACAGGTTCTATAATAAAGGGATCACTGTGTATGAGATTAACAAACAGCAACAAAGTCTTACAGAGAAAGGACACAGTGTTCCACAGCATGATACTCATATCCAAGGTATGTCAGAACAGTCTGCTGAACAGTTTGAAGGAGAAGATGAAACAGACGATGGAGGTGATTATCCGCTCTCATTTTCAAAGGGAATGAACAGAGTAATTCTTCCTGTACTGCCCAAACAACTGAAGCAAAATACTGTAAAAATCCCTAATTTGGATGAAGTGAAACAGAGTGATACAGGGAACAGTGATGATGATAGTTTGGGTGCTGAAGAAGTTCAGGCATTAGAGGTGATCAGATCTCATTTACAGAAACATGCAAATGATTCCTTGTATTTAACTACTTTGAATCAAAGTAATGACACAAGTGCTAATTCATCAAGAAAAATGCGACATGCCAAAAGTAGAGCTCGAAATATCAGACGCAAAGAAGTGAGTGGTGCTGGTGATGAAGGACAGTACCAAAGACAGCGGAGGGATGTCCATGCGTTGGATGGAGGTATGGCTCATGGTGGCACTGCTGCTAATTACACAGAACCAGAAGATGATGGGGAGTCATCAGAGTCAAGCTTTGAAAATGAACTGCTGCGTTGTTACGGGAAACACACTGTATTTGAGCATGACCTTGTACCGTCTCAGAATTGTACAAAAGGTGCCAGTAATATGACATATACAACAATCGTAGACTATAAGGTACAAGAGGATGGCTACTACCATTACATATTTTATAGTGATAATGATTTTGTTGATAATACTATTAATGCAGTATTTGAAATGTTTAAACCTAGATTCAAATACACTAATTACACTCATGCTTGCATAAATCAAACTGAATGCAACTTTGATTTATCCTTTTGGTCAAATGAAGTGGTAATACTGGAAATGCCTCATTACAGTGCCATTGAGACTGAACGAAAATTGTATTTGATTTCCAGCTGTTACCCTCGAATGGCAGTGTATATAGTATTTCCAATTTCTGTCTTGTTCTTGATATTAGGTTGCGCTTTTCTGTGAATGGATATGTGGCCTATGTTGTACATTATAATAATGTCCTTGGACAACAGACTAGAAATTGGTCTGGAGTGCTGTCATTATGCAACTCACTTTCATATAACATAGTATGGATTTAATAAGAGCTTAAGTTGTGATTCTTAGGTGTTGCGATCTGCTTATAAGTTTTTCATTATTTTACTGCATACTTGGATATCTAAGTTAACAGAAATTAGCTCAGGTGAAAGTAGTTGCAGCAGATTTTCACATTACGGACATAGTCTCAAAACAGCAATTAGAGCGTAGAAAGGCGAACCAGCTATAAATTATGGACATCCAGGTATAAAAGGGAAACAAAAGTAAAGAATAACAGTTGAGCATCGGCTTTCCCAATCCCCTTTCTCCCCCCCTCCCTCCCCCCCTCCCCCCTCCCCCTCTCCCTCTCCCTCTCTCTCTCGCTCTCGCTCGCTCACTCGCAGTATGCCGAAGTGCTTGTTCCTCAGTCTTTTAGTGTATTGAGCCTTGTAAGTGATGGGTTGGTAAGCTGGCCCACCAGTTCTACAATTTGAAGCCTCTGATCTGGTGTATTGTGTTTAGCAGACCATAAGGGCCTGACTGATTCCTGCTTATGTAGATTATGTGAATAGAATGTCAATACAGACTTCTGTTCTCAGCCACCTGTTCTCTAAACCTACATCAGTGGTGAAGTAATAATATACTGCTCTGATCTTTGGAAAGAATTGGGCCTGAGTCCTAAATTGAGCATTTTAGCTGTACCAAGCAAGGTGGCCCTTTCGTCAGCTTACTGGACTCACATTCAGGAGTTACAGTTGTTCTCATCTGTGTCCAGCCATCCAGATTTAGGTTTTCCGTATTTTCCCGAAATTGCTCCAGGTAAATTCCACGATGGTTCACTTGAAAGGGCATGGCTGATTTCCTTCCCCATCCTTGAAACAATTTGAGCAGGTGCTCTGTCTCTAATGGTGTCAAGTGGATGTTAAACCCAAATCTTCCTTCCTTCCTTCATCCAAGTTCTAGCTGTCACAATTTGCCTCATTATACCAAAATAAATGTCAGAATTTCTTAAACTAAACAACAGCTAACTGTGTCTCTCATTTCTGTCAAAACTGGACGAGTGTTTGCTGGCCATTGTGGCCGAGCAGTTCTAGGTGCTTCAGTCTGGAACCGCATGACCGCTACGGCTGCAGGTTCAAATCCTGCCTCGGGCATGGATGTGTGTGATATCCTTAGGTTAGTTAGGTTTACGTAGTTCTAAGTTCTAGGGGACTGATGACCTCAGATGTTAAGCCCCATAGTGCTCAGAGCCATTTGAACCATTTTTTGGACTAATATCATCATTTAAAAAAATATGCAAAAATGAATCGTAAGTCTCATCATGTACAAGAATATGACTAGCTATAAAAAAGTGTAAGCTCTTTCATTTGCATCTTACATCACATTTCCTTCTCACTGCCCATCACTCGTAACTACTATCATCTATTATTGAGTAGTAAAAATAGGCACTTGGATAGCTTGTCAACACAGTGCTGTTCATTAAATGTTTCAAAACTATTTTGCTACACTCACTGTATCTCATCACCTTTCAAAACGAATCATAAACCATTTTTTTCTAAATGTCTTTTGGCAGGTAAACTTGATCATCACATTCATGAAGGATCTTTTCATCTATAGAATATTACCATTCTATCAGCTGAAGCTTCAGTTGTGTAACAAGGCAGATTTCACATGGGACAAGTTCATATCTGTAGGTGGACCACATGTGTTTCCATTGTCAACATGGTTCTAAACTTTACTCACATTCATCATGAAGTGCCCAACTCACAGGTCCTAGTCTTCATTGAATTGCTTTTAACACCTCTATAACTTGATGCAAGATTGTTTTGCATTCCACTCTCCAGTTGGTGTATTTAAAAAAAGGGTAGTATTGAAAAATAGGAATATGACACAGTTCAACTGTTACTTCACAGAAGAGATAATAGCTACAATTCCTGTCATGAAAGACAGTGATTTTTTTGTTGATATCAGTACACCCATCATTTTCAAATGCCCACTTCATGTTGTGCAACTGTGTTGAAACATAATCATAACAAAGTTATGTTCCTGAGCCTGTAACAATGCTATTTATGAGGGACTTTTAAAAAGTAAGTTACACATTATTATAGGAGGGAAATAACTTTTACTGAATGCTGCACTACAATTTACATGTTCATGACCTAATTTTTCAGCATAGTCACCAAGTCTGTGTAAACAACAGTCAGTATGCTATACCAGTTTCCAATTCCTCAACTGTAAAAATCTTCTCCTTGGTCATGGAACTGTTCAAGAACTACGGCGAGAACGTCTTTGTTATTGGTAAATCTCCCCCCCCCCCCTTTTCACCCACACCATCCCTACCCCTACCCCTACCCCTACCTCTACCCCTACCTCTACCCCTACCTCTACCCCTATCCCTACCCCCATCCCTACCCCTACCCCTACCCCTACCCCCTACCCCTTACCCCTCAAATGTTCTTTCATCTTGCCAAAAAAGATTACTTGGACATTGTTATCTGTGGTTGATGTCAGTTGCTTTCCTCCCTGATCAGCATTGCCCAAATCTGTGTGTCCTTGCTCAGAATGTTGACTTGGTTTCTCTGTACGTAGATGTGACATTGCATTTGACCCTCATACTGCCAGAATTTGACTGTGAATCTGTGTGAAATTTAGACAATTTGACCACAGGATCATACTCCACTGCATTCTTCAGCTTTGGAATATGTTTCCACTTGCTGCACTATTTCACTCCCACATTGTGATTACAGCAGCAGAACTGTATCTACAGGAGAGCTGGAACATACACCACTTTTATGATTCAATTATCATAGCATGGGACAGCATATGTAATTTACTTTCTGAAATCTGAGCATACTTAGCTCAGTGAATGGTTTTAGAATTTTTTGCACTAGGAGTAATGTACTGTTTGCTCTTATGGGAAGAATTGTGGCATCTGCAAAAAACAAAGCTTGTCACTTTGATATGGTGTTTTATGTAGTGGATGTGGATTACAGTTATGAACAAGTTCAGCAATCCTTGCCAGTTGCTGGTATGGTGTACAGTGGTCTTCTTGCACTGGAATGTATTACTGTAATGATATCATCCTGCCAACTGTTTGAGCATGTTGTTGTAAGGGGGGGGGAGGATCTTTGAAGCTAGAGCTACTCCCACTAAAACATTTAAATATTGTAGAGTGACATGGAAATTCATCCTCTGATGACAGGTGTCATTTCTTGAAGTCATGGACCTACTGTCAGCCATGAAAAGACAGTCACAAAATTATAAGGAGACAAGGTAGCTGGCCAGCAATTATGTTAAGGTGGAGAAATTCAGATAATGCCAACCAAGACTTTGTTTCTGCTCATCCTCACAACCCATGTGTCCCTCTCATCTTCTGGTCTGAGTCACCTGTTGCTCCTTCTAATAACTTTCATTCCTGTACCATGAGGTAACAGCTCCAAAAATCAGAAAATATATTTGTATATTTATATGTGACTATCAGCAGTATTGGAATTTCACCCCATGAAGGTAGAGACCAACCAGCTGTTCTGTCTCCTCGTAATTTTATTGTTTTCTGAAGTGAATTTTCTTCAAGAAAAGTTTTTCTTAACTGCTAATCATTCTTCTTTCATCCATTGTTTCATATCTTGATATTAACAGCTCAACAGCTATGGTAGAAATGATTTAAAAAAAAAAAAAAGGCAGCTTGTGGCTACCTCAGCCTGCTGTCTTCCACAGCCTTTGCACTCCCACGTCACGTAAATGAAAGTAGCTTGTCCCAGTTTGTGAGCACAGTAAATTTTAGTAGGCTATGTGAATTTTAAATTAGTTAGTTATCCAGTCAGTGTTTGACTGCGTAAGGCATCAGTAATATTCCTACTTGCAGGGGGTACCAAATTTGTTGGGTACTGGAAAAAGTGGAAGGATATTGTAATTCTGGTAAGAAAGAAATCAGGAGTAATGAAAATATTGATGTATTCTGAAATAAGAATTAACCAAAACACAGTATTTAGCAGAGGGCAGCCTTCACTGATGTTATGCAGTGACAGAATACACATATTGAAACCATAGCTAAGTACACAGAACTACACTCAATCTGGAGAGAGATATTTAAATACTGTAGAGTGACATGGGAATTCATCCTCTGATGACAAGTGTTATTTCCTGAAGTCATGAACCTACTGCAGAATAGATCAAGATAGCACAGTGAATCTTACCGCACAGCTGGCACCCTCAGTTTGTATTTGTAGCATGAGATACTTGTATTCACTGAGTGAATGAATGGCATGTGTACACACACACTGTTGCTGTGTTCTGCTCAAGATGTTACTAGCTAAACTACTACTAACTGCAGGACAGTAAGTGCCTGTACCAAGACTCATCTGCAAGAGTGAAAACGCTGCAGCTGTAGGCCTGCTCGAAGGTCAAACTTAATGGGGCAGAATGTGCCAAGAGGTAGACCTTTTGTGCCTTAGATGGTATCAGTTCTGTAAGCTTCCAACTTGACAAAATAGAGCCTTTGACAGTTATGTGGGAGGCAAGGGGGCAAAGGCTCCCTGCTGAAACATCGACCAAAAAAGTTTCCATTCAAAGACCGTATATTCCAGAATCGGTATGCTAATCAGCCAAAATCACTGTTAACATTGAGACACTCATCCAACCAGTGCATCAGGCTGAAGATACCTGTTTAGTAAAACATCCTGTCCTTCTGCACAAGAAGTCCGTAACTCTGCTATACATCCTTGTCTGACAGGAATCGTTGATCGTTGAAGGCCTTTTAGAGACAGAAGGTGTGATAATCAAATGGGGAGATATAAGGGCTACAGGGCAAGTGCGCTAGTGTCTTCCACTTGACATGGCGTTACATCTGTGTTATGACATTTACAATATATGGGGACATATGTCATCATGAAGCAGCAGCACTCTTTTCACCATTCCACAGTGGTGGTTTTCAACAAATATGCAGCCATATAGACATTCTTCATTCCAGTATTGATTGTTTGTCTTTCAGCAGCCAATAAAAGAATAACAAGAAGTTGATCCTGTTTGGATGCATTTGGTAGTTATGTCACCGTTGTTCACATTTCCGCATTTATTAAGTGCATGTTGGAATGACACAAATGCTACACCAATTCCTTGCCTACATTTCGATGCATGTATACCCGCATTGGAGTTGTGCCATGTTGCGTATATGCTGCAGTTATGCTCTCAGATGAAAATTTTCTTTTGCTATTTGTAGAAACTGACCATTTGTTTTTGCTGAAAGAGATTTCATATTCTGGCTCAGTTCCAACCATGAGAAAGTCAGTTCTCATTATCAGAATGCCTATATTATGAAGAAGAAGAACTGATTAAATCTTGAGTAGTTTTTAATGGTTGCCACCATTTTGAGTTAATTGTCAACTGCTCTCAAAATGATGCCTGCCAAAATCTGTTTCTATTTTGGTTCCTCAGTATGTTAGGAATAATTATCAGGAAAATTCCTTTATTTTTGAAATTTTGTTAATGGTTTGAATCAAAGTTAAATTTTGAAGTAACTTGAAGTAAAAGTGATAGGGAAATTATGGATATACCAGTGGTTTGTTCTTTGGCAAATGGTGTGGAATTTGTCATCTTCTGAATGATTGCTTATTAATTCCTACTTGGTTCTTTCTTTGTTTGTGGCCTTGTGCGGCAGCCCACACAAGTGTCTCTCTATGTGGGGCTATCCTGGGAGGGTTTGTTGCACCACAAGTTAGTTGTTATTTTGAGATTAGTCTTTGCTTCAAAATTTGGTCCTGTGTCAAATATTATTGATTTTACCATTTAGTAGTAGTAGACAACAACAATAATTATATATTATTCTACCTAAAATGCATCTGAATTTTCCAAAAAAGGGGGGGGGGGGGGGCAGCACATGTTAATTCTTCAAGCACAACTGAGGTGACAGTACACATCTGTGTTTGACCTAGACATCAGTTTCAGTAGAGGGCAGTGGTTTGTTTCTTGTGTACAGCTATTTCTTTTGTCAAATGAAATGTTCATATATCATTATTGTTGAGGCAACCCTATCTGGGATGGGATTGTTCGGCCACTTGGTGCAAGTCTTTCTATTTGATACCACTAAAGTGATGTGTGCATCTTTATGATGAAGGTGAGATGAAGTGATTAGTGCAGCACAGACCCAGCCAGGAATCGAACCTGGGACCCTGCAATCTAACCATTGGACTGACTGTTAGTTGCAGAACTTCACGGAAAAAAAATTCTAAGGTGTCTCCTTCCTTCCCCTCTTTGTAACCGCGTACCTTTCTGTGAGGCATAGAAACTGAATGCAAATTTTGATTCATACAGTTTGATAGTGCTTACAGTTTCTGACTCATATACAATGTAAGTTTACACATGGTAGGCCTCCGCTGCAGTACTTATAGATGTATGTTTCAGCAAGACTTCCAGAAAGAGGATCATTCATAAGGAAAGCTATCATAATAGCTATGATTACCCTCGGGGGGGGGGGGGGGGGGGGGTGACCTTAAGTTGAAGCAAAAGAATCCATTTTTAATTATATTAAGTGAGGTGGCATACTGATTAAGGCACTGGACCCAGAAGACCAGGGTTCAAATATACACCTGGCTGACAAGTTTAGGTTTTCCATGGTATTGCTTACTGCAAATACTAGGATGGTTCTTTTGAACAGGATGTGACTGATGTACTTCTTGGTGGTCTTCACTGTAAGACTTCTTTGATGCAGCTCTCCTCATCGGTCTATCCTGTGAAAGCCACTTTATCTCTGTGTAATGACTGCAACATACATCCATTTGAACCTGCTTATTGTATTCAAGCCGTGGTTTCCCTCTACAGTTTTAACCCCCACCACCACCACACCACCCATTACCAATTTGATGATTTCTTGACACCTCAGAATGTGTTCTCTCAAATGATTCCTTCCAATACTTAGTTTGAGGCACAAATTTATTTTTCCCCCAATCATTTTATGATGTAAATAGCAGTTTTTTTTTATCATCAGGATATCAATCCCCATTTTTTGCTTTGTTGTAGTAAATAATACATTCCAGGTTTTATTGTATGGCTCTCAGATACTTATTTAAATTGAGTCTTAGGGCCACAAAATTTTCTTGGCATTGTTTGGGAAAGCTGAGCAAAATAATAGTAATAATAATAATAATAATAAATGCCCGTTAAGACTCATAAACTGTTGCAAACATTTTGACTTCAGCAGGCTATATATACAACCCGTCAACTTATTATTGCTTAGTGTAAGTGCTTATGATGAATGTTACTTAAGTATAAGTGTCTTTTTTGTTGGTGTTGGAGGAGCAAGAAGGTAGATGATGAAACCTGCTGCTAGTTCATAGTCTTCTACCCTTGAAAGACCTAAGTGGGCCATCAATTTTGAGGTCTTCTTCCAAAAAACAATGTTATGATACATGGAATGTAAGCTGGGATTTTAGTACGCTGTCTGATGATCAGGGGCTGTAAGTTACCATTTCTCTTCCTCTTAGTGGTCCTTTCTGACTGTGAAAATTGTTTCCACTGCCAGAATTTGAACAAAGTACCTTCAAGCAAACATCCCCGTATTAGTGTGTGATAAGTTTGATAACAAGAGTGAATAGTTATTTCAGAAAAGAGATTTAAAGTAAATTCTGCATGAACACTTGAATTTTATGTGGAAATACTTCATGAGTATTGAGGAACAAGGTAGTGGAACAGGGAGAGAGAATCATGCATCTCTGTGTCCATGATCACATCACATCACAGTGGTTACAACAGTTTATTGTATAACATAAAAAGTGCTAGACCCAATGAAAAATATATAAGTAAATACAGACATGCAGATTGATTAATGTTAAATGTAAGTTAAGATTTATCTAAATATTTATGTATAAACATCAGTTTTCTTTTGTACTCAAACATGAGCATGAAAAAATATTTAAGGAAATAATGAAAGTGAACAGTAATTTATGAGCCCATAGAAAGAAGGACGTGATGTCTGTGAGCTGTCAACATACAATTTTCTCACCTCCAAAAAAAGTTTCATTTAGGAACCATTAATGAATTAAATTTTCCTTACTACTGTCACTGGTGAAACATTATTAGCTCCCATCAGAAAGGAAACCATAATTGATTTCCTCTAATCTGTACCATCACTGAGCACACCGTAACATTAAAATGAGCAGAGGCTTGTCCCAGTCATCTTTTATGCTCCATCAGGACATCTTGTATTACTGTACATCCAGATTGTCATGTAGCATGTCAGACTGATACTAATGGTTCAACTCTACCGCAGAAAGTCTGTTCTGGCATAACTAATGACAGCCAGTTCTATTGTAGTTAACAACATGATTTGATTATTGTAAAATTTCAGGCTATCTTCCCTCTTATCTGTTTAATTGGTTATAAAGATCTTCTTCTTCCTCCTCTTAATCCTAATTATGCTCTTATATTGGTATTTCTCTTTGAATCTTGTCTTGTGCATCCTGTTATATGGCCAAGGAATCTCAGTTCCCTATTCTGTAATTCTAGTGTATCTTTCTTTCGTTTTTGTCTAGGTTTCATATCAATACACTACTACTGGGAGCCTGTTGTATAAATGTCAGAAGTGTCTGTTTTCTCAGTTTCCTTTGAGAGTGTCATCTAATAGCACCATTCATCAAGTTAATTTTTTTAAACTTACATTGGTAATTAATTTCATCTTCTTGTTATATGTTGCATCATAAGTGTGTAACATTTTTAGTGACTATTATTTCCCAAATAACTAGAATATCCAGTTTGATCCTCTCATGACAACCAGTGGCAAGCGGAAAGGCAAATGTTTTTGTTTCACTTGAATGCTTGTAATGAAGTTAAGAGTTTCTGAATATCTGTAAAAACTTGTACAGTTGTAACACGGTGTGTTTTTTTTCTGAAACTGAGTAGTATATAAACTCGGAAAAGTGTTATAAAGCTCAGTCAAGCTGTTCTTGTGAGCCTATAACAGTTATGCATTTTGTATGTGGCTGGATTAATTTGATCAACTTAGGCCAACTTATGCCCCATTTTAGATCATTTAGTGCCTTATATGAAGGACTATATGTAATAACAGTAAAGAAAATCACATCTCAGTGAGCTTTATCTACATTGAAAGCAACAACAAGCATTTCACAAAGTTTACTATCTTGACGCGTTTATGTCAGTGCTTCACCACAGAAAGAATCTGGGAGAGCTTATGATTGTGTTACCTGCTTTACTGTACAGAATTGCTGGCTTGTGAGGATCTCTGTGAAGTCAAGTGCAAATCATTTGTAATAATATTCAAACTGTAAGGGAGTTGTGGAAGTTAATCCCAAGTAGAGTCATATAATTGCCTTGTCTTGCAGAAACAGAACGAAGTTAAAGATTGGACAAGATTCTATATCCCCTTAGAACTTTGCATGCTCATTTGATCACAGTTGCTTGTATCACCAAGTAGAATAAGAGCGATGCACTTTTTGTCACAGGACGTGTTGATAATGGAACTGAAATTTTTCAAAACATTTTTGTAAGTAATGTGTTTCCTAATTCTTACAGATAATAAGCATACTTAACTGCAGCATAAAATCGTTCTCTAATTAGTTTTTTAATGTGCTGCAGTCAAGTCACAACACTGCTTCTTAAACAAGAATTCTCTTAGAATGATGGAGGATCAAATACTAATTGATTGTGAGTTGTATAATGAAAGCTAGAATAATTTGCTGTTTAGAGAGACTGAATGTTGTCGTCATGTTTTTCACTTGTAGTAGAAGTACTCATCAAGTTGCAAATCATGAATTTTTTTTCAATAATTACATGTGATTTAACATTATCTCTTTAATAGTGAATGCCCATAAGGCTGCCCATAGGTATCACATCTTTGTAGTTATTGCGTTACATATTGTTGTTCTTGTTATGGTGAACACAGAGTAATGTATAAATTGATTTATAGAAAATACTGTAATATTTTTCTTCATGTATGAATCTGAAGCAGGCATAATCTATTGTTGTTGCTGGTAACACAAGAGATGTTCTTATGTTTGCAAAATTGAGTATCATGAAGTGCCTTAGATAATATATGTGTGTATATAATAGCTCCTGTTCCATTTTTCCATTCCATATTGGGGATTTCTGTGTGTTACTGTTAAAGTTAAGGTTGATCTTCTAATCTGTTTATTTATTGTATGTCTCTGAGTGGCTTGTGTTAATGATTTTGTGTAACTCCATGAAACTGTGATGTTCCTATCTCTTTACTGAATTATTGTAGGTTCTTCTAATTGTATCTGAGAATGTGAAGGGAAGGGGGGGGGGGGGGGAGGTGATATTTACTGTTTGGAACATGGATGTATACAGAGAGAAGCAGTATTACATGTATTCTTCTAATTGATATTTTTAATCTTCTATTCTTAAAATTAAATGCGCTGGAGATTACATATTAACTTACATGCTTCTTTGTGTCTAGATTAAGTACCTTTCACGTGCCAATTGTTTAATGTACAGTCACCATTTTCTACACTTTTTGTTGTTGCTAAAAATAAAATGCAACTTTTGATATTGAAATACACTGTTAACACAGTACTTGTTTGTCACAAACCAAAAGCATTTTATACTCACGTATTGGTAATTTAGTATTATTATCTGTATTGAAATTTAAAGTCATTCCCAGTTCATTTGTTATCATGTAACTAATACAGTAAAAGCTTCAAAGTGATGCTGCTATTTGGATGATAACCAATGAAAGTTTCATCAGTTATTACATTTTTATTATTATGACATAGTTTATGTTCAGAAAATTTACTTGATATTTCATTAATCCCACTTGACTGAAATTTGTAGTCTTCTCTTTAATCATAATTCCAGGAATTTGTTATATTGTTTTCTGTAAAAAAAATGTTTAATGTGTGACTAGTATGAGATTTGCAAGTCTCATATGTATAGAAGAAGATGTGTGCACTGGATAAACATTTTTCTAATGATTGTCTTCTTGATTCAGACATATGAAATATTAGCAAATATTTCATAAAAGGCTAAATTAGACTGAAAGCTGTTCTTAAAATAATAATAATAATGCATTTGGTAGAAGTTTTGAAGGTGAAATGTGATATTTTCAGTTGGTAATGAGTTTCCTACATTTGAAGTGTAACATTTCATGTGAAGAGAGATATTACATGTCATTATTATTGTTGAACATAGAGAGAAAGCATTTATTTTTGTTATCTATAGGTACATAAATCATACTTTGCATTTTTATGTCTTTGTTAGGTCTTCCATGTAGTTGATATTTGCATACTGTGATAAGAGGGTTGCCATAAACACAAAAGAAATATGAAATCCTAACCAATGTTGCTGAGTAGGATGAAGAGAGAGATATAAAATCTCTTAACCAATTACAAATAACTAAATTTTCTGAGAACTCTTTATTACTTGTCACAATTAAGTTATTTCAACAGTTATCTCTTATTATTGAAATACACATAAACTAAAATGAAAATTTTTCAGTGAGAAGAATAGCAAAGATATTAGGTAGTTGAAATCATGGTTGTATGTAATGTTGTATCTGTTACATTATTTTTCAGCTGTATCAATTTGTTACTTGTATTTTCACTTGGTTAATTACCTGATTTGCCCAGAATCTGCCATTTAAAGATCTGTTCCCTATTTCCATAGAATGAAGATGGATTTATGGCTTCTTTTCTACTGTGTTCAATGTTTATTTCTTTGGAAAAGAGTGTATTTTATAGATGAACCATTATTTACTAATGACATTGTTAACCCCTTATAATTCGCACAATGTAGTTTTGGCAAACTTTTTTTCCTCTGTGACAAAATTATACATGTGTTTAATTATTGACCGTTCTTTTGATTAGTATCTGTTAATTTTCTAAGAAAATGCAATAAAGTGGCAACCCAGTGTAAAATACATAGAAATAAATAGTGTGTGTGTGTGTATGTGTGTGTGTGTGTGTGTGTGTGTGTGTGTGAGAGAGAGAGAGAGAGAGAGAGAGAGAGAGAGAGAGAGAGAGAGAGAGAGAAGTGTGTGAGTGACTTAGTTAGTTTTTATGTATTGCTTTATATAAAGACCCAAAGAGATATTTTAGTACTTAATGTGCACTGTACAAATAAGCAAAACATTAATTGTGATATCCAAAGTGATGGAATTGTATAATAAAGATTAATAAAATTACAAACATCTAGTCTTTTCTTTTACTTAAACAATTTTTTATCGTGGAAAATTTTCCATTGTACTTTTTCACATGGAAACTTCTTCAGCTGTGGTGATTCATTGTGTTTAACACAGCTTCATGTTGCATTGGCTCCTGCATAATGACCAAATAAGGATTGAACAAAATATACCCTGTGACAACTACAGGCTACAACATTATCTAACAAATATTGAATATGAATTTTCTTAGAAAACAGATATTTAAAGCGAAAGATATTACAGAGAAACAATGAGCTTAGCAAGTACATTATAATCAGTAGTGGTCCTCTGTGCTGGTGCAAAGTGTGCATTGCACCCTGCCACCAGTTTCAGGAGGTGAGGGAGGGGCTAAATATGTACTAGGGCTGCACCACATAGTGCACCTTACTTCAACATTAGTAAAGGTGTCAAGATAGTGGTCACACCCAAGACTGATAGGCTAAGGCTATCTCTGATCATACTATAGGAGTATGAGCCCACAGGAAACTTCTGCACAAGGTAAATCCTCAGTTTAGAGATTTTGTGGTAGAGACATAATCAGTAGTGGTCCAAAGAACATGTACAACAGTGGAAGGCTGTATTTCTACAACTTCTGATGATTAGGGAGGATGGTACACTTCAGCAGACTAGTGTGAAAGACATGGTTAATTGCCAGTCAATTGAACAACTGAAGGAGATGATTATGCCAACCTGACAACAGTCAGTAGCTACTGCTCAAGAATGACTTGTGGAATTTGAACCACTTTGTCCAGTTGGAAGCCCCAAGGAAATTTAATAAAATTATATTGCTTATAAATATTTATATTTAAATAACTTTGTTTTTCTTTTGGAGCCATGGAGAAATCATAGCTTTACATGTCTAGAGTTAGAAAGTAAAAGTGGCACCTGCTCAGCTCTTCTGAAGGAAAATTATCTTATCAGAAAGATTGTTTTTACAGACAGCAGTATTGCTTCTCCAAATATACAATGTTAACATAACTGTTGACAGTTGAGCATTTACCTAAACATACAGAAAAGACATTGTACCTTGTGGTTTCTACGCATTTGATCCATCATATGATGTTTTGAGTGGAAAGGAGATCAGGTTCATAATGCTGTCTGTTTTCCCTTCCTGCATGTAAGAACATTCAACTTCATACTGATAATTTTGTGGTTGCATTGTGAATGTGTTTGGTTATGGAAAGTAAATAAAAAACTCCTTTATTGTTACTACTTGTTCATATTCAGTTGCTTCATACAAACAATTGTCCAGAAGAGTGTATTGTCAGAAATAGTACTTGGACATTTTTGTTCATTTATTTTGATTTTTATAGTAAGTTCTGTCAATACTAATAGCAATAATAATTTATGTATACACTAAAAAGACATTATTGTTAATTCATACATTGACTGAAGTAACATTAATACATGAAAGTAAATAGGATATATTTTACAACAAAACGAGAATTTATAAAAGCTCAAAAAAGGTTTTGCATCACCTTCACAACTTTCTCAATACTTTTTTGACCATAGGAAATCACTACCTGTCTAGTGGAGCTAAAAGTGAATCAGCATTCTCAGTGTAGTTCAGTAGTGTGTACAACCTCCAATCGTGGATGAGACAATATTTCTTGTATACATTGATTAGTCTGTCAACATGTCGCTACAAATTATTTCAATCTTAAGACTGTGTACAGAATGTTACTTTATGGCTAGAAGAGTTAGCACAACATGAAGCTGCCTCTAAATTGGCGTGCACCGCAGCGATGACACTTGGACATTTAACTGCTATTGTGAGACATAAAACACTGAAGATCTGTGTGGTAGTTGCCACCTGTGGTCAACAAAACCAACCGATAATAACTACCTGCAAATTGTGGCATGTAGAAAAGAATGCAAAGAGCTGTGCATTGCCTTTCAGAATGCAAATGGGAGGCCTTTCAGCCCAGACGTGATGTAACTGTCTCCACATTATCAGTTGGCTTTTAATAGTCCACTATGAGCAACAGTGCAACCTTCAGCATAGTGATACATGAAGGAGGTGGGCCAAGGAACACGTGGAATGGAATCTGGATCAATGGCATTGCATTCTTTCCACTGATGAGAGCAAGTTTGTCTGAATCCAGGTGATTGTGACAAGAGAGTGTACCACTGCATGCCTCAGGCATACAGTCCCACAGGTTCAGCAGGGAGGTGGGTAAGTCATTTTTGGACTGGTATCATGTACAGAATTATTGGCTTCTCATGAGTGTCTAGAGTAAAGGAACCTCCTACCTACTGTCCAGCCCTACACTTAACATTCCCACAATGGGGTTTGTGTTTCCATACAATAATGTGTGGCCACCTTGTGAACAACTTCTTCCAGGAGCCAAGAGCCAATCAAGTGCAATGGCCTACAGTGTCTGCTGTTATGAACCCAATGGAGCATCAGTTGAACTTGCAGTATGGGGTCCAGGAGCCCTACTAACACACTAGATGCACAGAATGGGAGTGACATAGTGTTGGATGTAACCCAACAGAAGATTCTGGTTTCATGGATGTGCACTGCCAAACAGACTGCAAATTTTTCCCTTTTGACAGTAAAGTTACTTTTAGGATTCCTCAACTCAGTCAGTAAAACAGGAACCCTTATAGAATCACTTTGTTGTTTGTCTCTGTCTGACTGTCAAGGCCCCATCTTCTCCAAAACAAGTAGAAGTATAAAGCTGTAATTTACATCATGTACTACGGCCTGTAGTCTCTTGGCAATGCAAAAATATTTAAGCTTCTTACTCAAAGCAGTCAAAAGATACAGACATTTATGTCACATATTTTGATACACATTCACTCATCAGAAACTATAGGGTACTTCCTGTTGTACTAGAACTGTAAAAATTTGCAAGAAGCAAGGTTTTACAGTGCAAGTACAGGAAAAAATCCAAAAATTGTTCATTTATAACTATAGCATATAAAAATATTTTTTTGCCCTTTGATGTTCATCTGCCTGTCCATCTGTTAAGACATCTTTTTCTCAGGAACAAGTAGAGGTATCAAATTGAAATGTATGTTAAATACTAAGGTCTATGGTTCCTTGATATTGTAAAAATTCATTTATTTATTTATTTAAGCTGATCTGATTTGGGCCATCAGGCCCTCTCTTACATTGGACTTGGGTTATTGAGCTTCTAAGTCAGTGCCATTGAATATACAAACAAGAAACACAAATCCATGTGCAGATGCATGTGAGTTTGTCTGGGCAAGACTCAGTGTCAGGGGCAGACATAAAATGATAACTGGATCCTTCTATCACTGACTAGACTCATCTCCTGATGGAACTGAAAACTTTACAGAAAACCTCAGCTCACTTTATGTAAGTTCTCCAATCATATTGCAATCATTGGTGGAGACTTTAATCATCCAGCAATTAATTGAGGAAATTACAGTTTTGTTAATGCTGGGTGTTATACACATCCTGTGAAACATTAATAAATGCCTTCTCTAAAACTACCTAGAACAGATAGCTAGGAACATCCCTCATTATTGAAATATATTGAATCTAATGGCAACAAATATACCTGACTTCCTTGAGGATGTCCACATTGAAACCGGTATCAGTGACCATGACGCAGTTGTGGCAAAAATGATTACCAGAGCATGGAGAACACCTAAAATGAACAGAAAGATATGTATGTTCAGTAAGTTATATAAAAAATCAGTAGAGTCATATCTCAATGAAGAACTTCAAACTTTCAGCACAGGGCAGGAGCATATAGAGGAACTATGGCTCAATTTCAAAAGAATAGTTTACCATGCACTGGATAGATACATACCCAGTAGAACAGCTCATGATGGGAGGGAACCTCCATGGTACACAGTCACTGTAAACAAACTTCTAAATAAACAGAGATTACTGGATAATAGGCATAAAACAAAGCTAGGTCTGGAGATAGAGAGATGCTGAATGAAGCATGTTTGGATGTCAGGAGAGCAATACGTGATGCCTTCAATGATTGTCGTAACAAAACATTGTCAAATGATATTTGACAAAACCCAAAGATATTCTGGCCATATGGAATGGCTGCTAGTGGCACCAAAGGTAATGTCCAGCCCTTAGTGAATAAGACAAGAACTGAAATTGAGGGCAGCAAAGCAAAAGCAGAAATGCTTAACTCCATTTTCAAATATTTGTTTACAAAGAAAAGCCCAGGGGAATTGCCCAATTTAAGCCTCATACCACTGAAAAGCTGAATAAAATAAGTTTTAGTGTTAGTGATGTTGAGACCCAGTGAAATTATTAAAACTGAACAAAGATCCAGGGTAGCTGTATTAGCCCCTCTTCTAACTATACTCTACTGTAGACCCTTGGACAAAAAACCATGCCTAACTCTTTGAAAAAGGCACAGGTTACACCCATCTACAAGAAGAGTAGTAGAAGTGATCAAAAAAACTACCACCCAATTTCCTTGACATTGATTCGTTGTAGAATCTTAGAACATATTTTGAGCTTAAACATAATGAGGTACCTGAAAGAAGCTGCATAAATATTCAGCCAGATCTTGGTAAGATTTCAAAGTCATCCAAAGATTGGCAACTTGCTTTAAATGTTCAGAACTGTAAAATCGCGCACTCAACAAAACGAAAAAAATGTACGACTGTAATATCAGTGAGTCACTGCTGGGATCAGCCAACTCATACAAATACCTGAATGCAACACTTTGTGGAGAAACAGAATGGAATGATCACATAGGCTCAGTTGTGGGTAAAGCAGGTGGTAGATTTCAGTGTATTGGTAGAATACTGGGGAAGTGCACTCAGTGTACAAAGGAGATTGCTTAGAAATCATTCATGTGACCAGTTCTAGAATATTGCTCAAGTATATGGGACTCATACCAAACAGGACTAGCGGGATATAGAATGATACAGAGAAGGGTGGCACAAATGGTCACACTTTTGTTTGATCTGTGGGAGAGTGTCACAGAGATACTGAAGGAACTGAACTGGAAGACTGATAGAGGTAAACTATCCTGGGGAAATCCGTCAACAAAGTTTCGAGATTGGCTTTAAAAGACGACTCTAGGAATATACTACAATCTCCAATGGTGTAACAGTAAAGCATATGCCTGGAGACCCAGACATCATGGGATCGAATTTCAGGTAGACCACAGATTTTTCGATTTTCGTTTGAACATAGCCTTCACCTCTCAACAATGTGAAGAGTCACCAGAAACAATAAATGGTTCAGATTCCACGTTCAACTGTAGATCCCCTTCTGCTGATTGGATAATGGGGATAGATTATGGACACACAAGTCACCAAAGTGACATCCAATAGAAACACACCAGGCCATTATTATTATTATTATTATTATTATTAGTATTATTGTCATGATCATCTAGATACATAACTAAGTTTGTATGTAGCCTCCAGAGTGGGAGTCCTTCTCCCACTTTGACTTGAAGTTTCGTGAGGGTTATTCTTTTGTAGGATTCTCATGTGTTCATCTCGGTCACGTAATAAGTTCTCCACAATATTTTGGCAGACAGACTTGTTCTCATGATCTGGTGGTCCCAGTTTGCCAAAATATTGCAAAGAACTTATGATGTGACCTGAGCAGAGCCCAGATAATTATACAAGTTAGAAACAGGCTGAGAAAACATCAGATCACTTATTCTTTCATTCACTGCTCCCCTTGAATTTATGAGGGCATGCTTCTGAACTTTTTATGTGAAAATTTGTAAAGCTTTTTAAATAAAACCAACGTTATTAACATTCTACATCTTTATTCTTTGTGTCTACATATTTATTTCTAAGCAAGTCATCCTGTTGATTAACACATTTCTCCCAATGAGGGACCAGCTTGTTGATATCATCATTACAGAATGTTTCACTTTTTGAAGAAGCCACAATCTCACCTCTGCTTGCACCACTTACTTACTATCAAAATTAAGTCCTGGAAGGTGTTATTTAAGGCCAGGAAACAGTTCAAAATCAGGAGGGGCTTACTTGGGACTGTATGGAGGATGATCAATGAGAGGGAATAAAAGGTGTTGGATTGTTGCAGATGTCACAGCACTCATATGGGTTCTGGCATTGTCATGCTGAAGGAGACGATGCTTCACGTGTGGATGAACACTTGGAATTCGAAAGTCGATTACGTCATACTGTTTCTCACACTGACGTAATTATGTTACACACCGCTATGTTGCTCACTAGAGTTTGGAGCCCTCTTAGGTGCAGACATGAAGGATATATAGACATGAAGGATAAAGCTGTAGAATTTTAATAACATTTATCTTATTTAAAAAGTTGTAAGAGTTTTCACACAAAAAAAGAGGCATTACTTTTCAGCACGACCTCATGGACCCACACATATTTGCAGATATACAAGTGGTACAAAACTGTTTTGTAGCAGTTTAGTTGTACATGTGCTAACGCAATATCACAGTGATTCAACAAAATTATGTATCAGTGTGCTCATTTATGCTAACCAACTTAGCAGTTGACTAACATGATTTTTACATGAGGTATTCCTTCAGTTTGCTTTGATTTTGGTGTTTCAAGAGCAAAGACTTTGTTTTTAATCTCACATCCTCAAGTTGTTAGAAGTACACAAACTGTTAATAGCCATTACAACTGTCACTAGTGACAATTATGTGTGAGTACTTCTCTTTTCATTTAAATTTCAATACGTCTTTTTTTTTATATTTTCCATTTTCTTGTCTATTTTTTCTTTCCCGTATGCAGGTTTCAGAGATTCCAGTATGTGAAACTGAAACCAATGCACAACATGACATAGAACAACACTGTTTCACATAAACAAGCAGCGAATGGTTGGAAGTTTGTGTGTCAGCCATAGAAAGAAGGGAAGTGGAAATGAAAGCCAATTCTTTTTTCAGAGGGGGAGGGGGAGTTGGTAGGCAAAAACACATTGGATAAGATTCTTTTGGATGAGACACCACTGTATGAGATCAATAGATGTAGTTAGATATAGACATGTTACTAACTAATATGTTGTGAGATCCGTAAGGCGTTATATTTATTTTTGTGTGGAAGTAGTACTTCCACAATGAAGGTACATAAATCGGGTATGTTAGCTTACAAATACTCACCAGACTTTAAAGTTATCTGTCAGAAACAATAAATAGTTATTCTGTATAAATCATAACTAATATTTTATATTAAAGTGCTAAATCTGTTATGGTTATCTATGCATTTGTTAGTGAAAAACCACCAATAATATTTAAATGTCAAAATGTACTGAACGAAAATAATACTGTAAATCTATCAGCCTTCTCTGTGCACTGTTTGAGAGATTCACTAAAAATATTCACAACCACATAGTTAAAAAAAAAAGTCAATTATAATCTGGCAAAGGACCAGGCTGCCTTTAGAAGAACAGCACGATTGACCAGTTGCAAGTTGTGAACAAAATTATGGAAGAGAGAAATGAGTGGACATTACAACTTTGTCTGGGATTAATAGTTTTTGGGAAAGTTACTGACTTACATAAAAAAAACTTCTGACTGAAAACCCTTGAAAAACAAAGCACTGATTCATACTGTGTTAGCATACTGAAGAACGTAGAGTTTGTCTCATAATTAATGACATAAATGCCTACAGCTGAAATTGTTTGATACAACAAGTGAAAATGTCTAGTAAACGTGGGCTTAAAATGCATACCTGAAGAGCTATAGGCACTACTTCATCTTCATACTGGGAAACAAATCTCTTATATCTCAAGGTCTTTGCTTTCCACATTTAAGAGATGGTACTATGGACCAAAACAAGTAAAAAATGTTCAGTAAACATGGGCTCTAAAGTGCATACCTTAAGAGCTATGATTGCTTGTTTATCTTGGCTACTGTGAAACACATCTGTTCCTCTGAACAAGTGCACATGTTTATTAGACCTTTTTTTGCTTCTTATATCATGTACCTTCACCTTAATTATGATACATCCTTTATACTGCAATGCTAATGCTCATATTACAATTAATCAGAAAAAGTGAGAAGTTCATAATTGAAAGAGGGGGCAGGTAGGAAGACTCTGTAGTACCAAACTTATTCGCAGCAGTCCTAGTGTAAATTTTCAGTTCTTTAAACTGGAAAAATGAATAAGAAATACCACTTTATCTATATGAAGAAAACTCATCTAAAACTAACTCTGTCCGAACAGGTCTCAGAAGACCCTAATGGTACTGACCAACCGCCATGTCATCCTCAGCCTATAGGCGTCATTGGATGCGGATATGGAGGGGCATGAGGTCAGTACATCACTCTCCTGGCCAATGTCAGTTTTCATGACTGGAGCCGCTACTTCTCAATGAAGTAGCTCCTCAGTACCTTACAAAGGCCGAGTGTACACTGCTTACCAACAGCGCTCAGCATACCAGATGGTCACCCATCCTAATGCTAGCCAAGCCCGGTAGCACTTAACTTAAGCGATCCAACAGGAACCGGTGTTACGACTGTGATAAGGCCTATATGAAAAGGGAAGTTTAAAATCAGTATGTCTTAAGAGTTTTGACTTATGACAGAGAAATGGGGACTTTTAATGTGAAAACCATTTCAAACTAAACTATTTAACTTATTTGCCAAGTATTTTATGTCTAAAAACTGAGATTTTTTTCCTTTTATGTCTATAAATAACACCATTAATTTGATAGGATCTGATGCCCTGTGCTCCTGATTGTATAGATAGTTTGGAAGTTATTTGACTTTGATTTTAGTTTTAAAATGTGTTAGTTTGGTCTTTGTCATGTTTATGTGTAGTAGCTGTTAATTATTTACTCAAAATGTTAATAACAGTATTACTATCTCATACATAGTGCCAACAAAGTCAGTAGGCCTGTAACAAAGCTTGAAAGACTGTACATATGATTTTGAAACATATAATTGTTTGGTTTCTTTATTTTAATGGTTAATTGATATGTTGCAGCTACAGGGACCGTTCTTTTTCACTGTGTCTAAATCCCAATAGCAATGCTATCCAGAAAATTGCTAACTTCAATATCATATTGATCTATGTCATAACATGTGTCCATTTAATGACTGTTCTGCTGTTTGGTGACCATATATGGAACTCAAATCACACAAAATTCATGATAATGCAGCATTTCCAACTGATTTAACAAACTAGTGCTCAGTCTATAGGGGACACCACAAAATCCTTTAGAATATCCCAGCAGAGGGGCCAAAACTTCAATCTTTTAAAGAAACCTGGTTTCAACTGCCTCTCGTTGTGCCCTGAAATGGGCAATATTGTACCTACCATCCTTCCCACCCCTCCCATAGTGGTATTCCACCACCCACCAAACCTACACAATATCCTCGTCCATCCCTACTCTGCCACTTGTCGCAACCCCTTGCCTCATGGCTTGTATCCCTTTAATACGTGGGCATGACACCGAACAAGCTGTCTGTCAGCATGAATAACCACCAATAAACTATTGCCAAGAAATAGCTGGACCACCCGTTTGATGAGCACGCTGCCCAACACAATGTTCTTCATGTCAGTGACTACTTTGATGCTTGTTGCTGTTACAGTGACCCTTCCTACCAACAACTCTTTTTCTGAATTGCACAGGTGGAATTTCTCCCTGTAACGTATCCTACATTTCTGTAACCTCTCTCACTGCCCGCCATCTACCAATCCCCCTCCCTGTCCTCATTCAAGCACTACACAGCCTTGTGTTCCAGCAATACATCAACAATCTTTTTACTTCTCTCCTTTTCTGCTCCCTCCCCTCCTCTCGCCCTGTATCTCACTTCCCACCTCCACCTAGCTGCCATACCCTCTTCCCATCACATTTGAATATTCCCACTAGTAGCACTTCACTGTCCCCCACCCTTACCCTGCTATCCCTCCCCCTCCCCACCCTAGTGTCCTCCTTACCCTCACCACTCAGATTGATTCTTTCAGCATGCACTGTTCCTCACAGTCCAGCTGTCATGTGTGTGCGTGTGTTTTCTTTGTCTACTTCAGAAGAAGGCCTTTTGTTCGAAAGCTTACTTGTTTAGCAGTCTTTCTGTTATGACTGTCTGCGGTTCAACATCTCCAGTATAAGGTGAATAGCAATCTGTCCTTTTCATAATATTGTTTTTATGTTGTTTTTCATTTGCTGACTTAACTTATGCTTAATTTACCGTTAGTTGTTCACCAGTAAAAAATAGTCTTACTTGACAAATATGGTCATGTGGAAGCATATTTATTGTTGTCTTATATTAACCAACTATTTTGTGTTAGTATGTAAAGTTACTTCTCTTCAAGCAGCTGGTAAACAGAGAAAGAAAAAGCTTCATTTACCTGATTTGTGTTGATGGAAACTATGTGTACAACAGGGATCTTACTTGAATGATGTGACATGCCTTTTATTTTTGATTTGTAACTGAAGTTATTTTATTAATACCATCATTAATTATCATGTACATGCCATAGCAACAACTTGAAAAATTTAGGCACATACTACAAAATGTGATGTTTGCTGATATACCAGAGATTTATTTCTCTGTACATCTAGCTACTGAAAATGTAGCATATTGAGGAACAATCCCACTTAGGCTGGCACCAGCAATAGCAAGCATCATTTATGACTTTCAGCAGCCATCTACTTGTCAGCCATTAAGAAACAAAGTGATTAATAAATATGAGAGAGAATTGCTGGTAGTATGTATCAAACACTCAGGTCCCTTGAGTAATGCTGCAGATCATGTTCAGCAACTGATGATGTTCCCCAAGGTGAACAGTTCTTTTATTCCCATTTGGTTGGTTTATGGTGGCCATGTCTATATAAATATTGTGCAGTGAACCAAGATTAGTTGATTATCAACTTGCATAATTTCAGAAGTTGTTCTGCCTTTGATATTATAGGATTTACAAATGGTTAAGCTGAAGAGGGTGGTAATGGCTGAGTGCATGGGACAGGTTTTACGACAGCAACAGTTATGAGGGTAGGTGTCATGAGGTAGGCATAATGATTTGGGAATGACATGTTTGACTAGGACATAATGGAAATTAGGAGAATGACAGAATATGATAAAGGTATCAGGGAGAGAGGGTATCATTTCAGGACTTGACATGAGAGAGTCATAACCTTGGCAGAGTAAATTATTGAGGCAATCAAAGCCTTAGTAATACTATGTGGCATTGGGGGGGGGGGGGGGGGGGAGGTGTTGCTCCTAAATGTTATGGAAGTGGGAAATGTGTTAGTCCAAGGATAAGAGGAAGATACTGGCCAGAAAATTTGTTTGTGAATAAGAACTGTGGGGTAGTTACAGGAGATAAAAGTCTGGAAAAGGTTGTCAGAGTAGGTATTGAGGGGATTTAATGATGAAGCAGATGCCTAGGCTGTAGGAAAGGAAAACATGCTGTACAGCATGACTCAAGGGACCTGAATACTTGCTATGTCATGTGAGCTATTTGGTCTCTCCCACTCAATACTAGTTTCCCTGAACTCCAGGGATTGGAACTTGCCCTCCAACACATCTTTGCATTCCAACAACCTCCTGGACTTCATCTCTGCCAACAACCCGCACTGTCTTTTTTTGTACATTTTAATATGAATATTTTGCTTAGTAAGATGAAGGGATTAACCATTCAGGCTGTTCTCCAGTCTATAAATTCTGCTAATCTGTACTGTTTGTATAAAATAGTATATAGGCAGCTGATGGCATTCTGTGTAAAGTTACATAAACACTTTCTTTCAAGTATTCTTTTTTTAAATTAGCATCTGAATTGTAGAAAAGAAAGAACAGTGACTGTCTTCAAAGTAGTTGTTTTTCTCATAATGTACATGTAATTTTGTAATTATTCATGTGAGTAGATTACCATTAATCAGCATTCATTATTAGTAATGTTTACAGAAATAGCTTTCCCTCTCTGCTGTCACTCCTGCCAGTTGATGCATAACTAGACTTTTTCCACATCCCTGGAAGCTTTCCTTCATGACAGGATTTCCAAAGCATTTCATGTGAATGAATGAATGAATGAATTTATGTGAAAAGCTGAGTTTTTCTTTTCATGTATAAGAAAATATACATCCAAAAACATTAGAACTTTTTTTCATCCTGTATGTTACCGTGTAGGGACTTCCTCCTCATAGCACAATAGAATATACCAATAATATGCAAAAACAAGTTTTATTTGATCCAAGATTTATTCATGAATACACAATACAGAAACACCTCTCTCACACATTGCTCAGCACAAAGTGCCTGTCCAGAGTGTAGATGCTCCACACTTCCTCTCAGCTCTATTGGTCAGTGATGTTATTTGCCTCGATATCCTCACAGTGCCCCACCCCCCTCCTCTGAGTGCAGAGATCTGGAGGCTGTGGTGTGAAGTTGGCACCTGTGAGGTACAAGGTCTGCCACTCATTGTCACTGGCTGCTCAAATATCACACGCAGTTGGTACGGCACTAGTCGTGGTGGAAGGCAATGTGGCCAATTGTAGCGTGAGTTGGCAGGGTTGCTTCTGTCTCTAGTTGTAACAGTGATGAACCATGCGTGAGTGACAGTGTTGAATCATGTGTGACTGATATCAGACGCAGAGGCATATTTGAGGCTGGCAGGCTGATCATTAATTCACCTGCCTGGAAGATTCGTGAAGACACCGCCACGAAATACACTGTTGTCAGTAGGCGGAAGGTCAATCAACTATTAGAATTTCTGGTTTGACAGGTCACGATCTGGTTTAATGTGAGGCATCTAAATTGTTTATGTGAATATATGGTGTCTGTTCTTGTGGACATGTCCAAAAGAACAGACACCACACAGAATACACAGCTCAATACATTATATGTAAATTGAAGGTAGAAGCGGGAGAAAGGAAAGGAAAGTGAGGGGATTACTGATGTCAGCTGTACAGGGACATTACACAAAAGCACAGACACCACACATTCGTATAACTGATTTGCAAACTTGGGCAATGAACCCACCTTCTTCATTGCAGATGCACAAGTACATCCAACCTCCTGTTGGAATCTCAGAGCAGCGAGTATGGAAGAAATTGACAGGGACTGTGGATAGGTGGCACTTGGTGGGAAAGTGGGTCAGCTGTGAAGCATGCCGAGCTAGTCCACGCAGTTGCAGTAACACTGTGTCATGGATGGTGCAGTGGTTAACTCATGTCCATAGTAAGCAGGAGATCCAGGTCTGAATCCCAGTACAGCACACATTTTTACTCGTGACCGCGGATACTGCTTAATGTCCCAATGCAGCTGACATCGGTAATCTACTCCCTTTCCTTTCCTTTCCTTTCTACCCCATCCACCTTCAATTTACATATACTCTAGATTGTTTTCATCTTGAAAGTCATCCATATCTTCCCTGATGATGAGAGACCATGCAGATTTTAGTCTGTTAGTGGAGAGTGTCGTACAATTGCCACTGAATTGATATTGAATGCATTTCTGCTGCATTTTAACACTCAGACTATTTCATTGTAGGGAGCTTAAGGCTGGTCAGATGGTGTCATTATAGAACATCAAATATGTGCAGCCTGTAAGTCTGTTGTGTAGGAATGGCTTTGGTGCTGAACATGCAGATGGGGGAGGCACCAGTGAATTGTGAATGTGGTTTTTGACCCATTGCATCATCACAGAGAGTTTCAATGGGCTGATGTAGGGGTCAGTACACAGATTCTGCTGGCAGTGTGAGTTTCTCTCCACAAAAGGTAAAGGATCTCTGTTAGCGAACATGTCATCCTAGAATGCTGTGCACATGCCGAGAAGCATCCATGAAAGGGCCTTGGTCCATGAGCCCACATGGCACATGAGTGCTGTTTTCATCATACAGTTCCATTGTTCCACCAGGCCATTGCTCTGGTGATGGCAAGCCATAGTGCAAAGGGAGGAGATACCACAGAAGTTGCATAGAGTGGTGAAGAGTGCCAATTTGAATTGTTGTCACTGATCTGTGGAGATGGTATCTGCGCAACTAAAACTTGATATCAAAGCTGTTATGAAGGCCTTTGCCATGGATTCAGCCGTGATATGACAGCTAATCAGTTTCCACTCAGCATGAAACGTGATCAACAGTGTAGAGAAGGCATTTGTACCCTTCTGGCTCTAGCAGAGGTCCCACAAGGTCAAAGAGTACATGATGGAAGTGCCTACATGGTATTTTGAAACTTCCATGGGGCAGCAGCACATGTCAGCCCACCTTGCTTGACTGGCAATCAAGGCATGCATGCATCTTTTCATGACAGTTGCATCCAACATGCGGCCAAACAAAGTGTTTGGTGACAGGCCAGATTATCAGTTGAACTCCTGGGTGTGAAATGTTTGATGTTGTGTAAACAATATCTGCTGCATTAGTGTGGATAACAATATTACGTAAAGGAAAGTTGTCACTCACCATACAGTGGAGATGCCGAGTCACAGATAGACCCAACAAAAAGACTGTCACAATATAAGCTTTCGGTCGACAAGGCCTTTGTCAAAAATAGATCACACACACACACACACACACACACACACACACACACACACACACACACAGCAGGGTAGAGGTTGGGGACTGTGAAGTGCTACTGGTGGCAAACAAAGATGACTTGGAGTAGGGCTGGTAGGTTGCATTTAGGAGGTTAGACAGAGGGCTGAGGAGAGAGGGGGTGGGGGGGGGGGGGGGAGGTAGCAGAAAAGGAGATAAGTACACAGTCTGGGAGCATCGGTGGAATGACGACAGTGTAGTGCTGGAGGGGGAACAGGGAATGAGCTGGATGGGTGAGAAAAATTACTAATGAAGGTTGAGGCCAGAAGGGTTACAGGGATGTAGGATATATTGTAAGGAGATTTCCCACCTGTGCAATTCAGAAAAGCTGGTGTTGGTGGGAATGATCCATATGGCACATGCAATGAAGCAGTCATTAAAATGAATGATGTCATGCTGGGCAGCGTGCTTAGCAACAGCATGACAACCAATAAGGTGTCTGTCCACACGAAAGGCCACCTACAAACTGTGTCCAGTTGGGCAATGTTATCTGCAGGCAAGGTGTTATGCTGTGTGCTTTCTGCAGCTGAGTGCCTTGATCAGAGTCTGTAATGTGAGCTTTGTGCGATGTCAGGCAGCTTCAAGTTTTTTCAGGACGTGTGCTGGCTGACCTGGTGGCAGAGGCAGGGGGGCCCAAATTGATGTGGTACTTGTGCTGAATCACTGGAAACAGTCTGTCTGCCAGGGTGAGTCTTTTGTGTGCAATAATTCTGAGCTGTAGCTGAGGCAAAAGTTGGACAATCCATACCATCTGGAGTGTCAGGTCTGGAGTGTGAAAATGCTACAACATAACAGCACTGCAAAGTACCCTTCAAATCATTTGTCTTACTGTTAACATCTCAGGCACTATAAACACTCCTCCAGGCAGCTTTAAGGAGCAAATGTGTAAAAGTTGTTATACTATTTCTGTTGCTCACTGATGCTCATTTGTAGACATGTTGAAATTCTTCTGTCTGCTTATCTATGTGTGGCACAGCTATATTTATTATCAAACAGTGTTGATAGGATATTGATTTGATTTTGGTTCTCTACATTTTGGCTCTGATGGGCCAAGCAGGACTGACTGACTGCCATGTCATCCTCTGCCAAAGATTTCAATGGATGCAGTATGGAGGGGCGTGGTGTCAGCACACTGTTCTCCTGGCTATTATTGGTCTTCTTGACATTGGAGCTGCTACTTCTCACTCAAGGAGCTACTCAGTTGGCATCATGAGGCTGAGTGCACCCCATTTCAGTCCTATGACTAAAGAAAAATTCCTGGCTGTACTGGGACTCAAACCCATGTCCTCTGCATAGTAGCCAGATATGCTGACCACTGAGCTATGGAGGCGGACTTCGATTAGATATACCATTACAAATATTGTTTAACGTGTGTAATCATGATATGTTGGTATTAACAAAATAGTTGTCAACAGCAAAGGAACTAGTCGCTGTTACATTCTTATTAACCCACAACACTCACTTCGAAACCTGATAAATGATGAATTCAGTTTCTTTGCTCCATTATGGTAATGCAATTTTGAACTGTTTAAGCTTTCTGTATTCCAAAAAATTAGTTTATGGATCATGAATTATCACTCACTCTTGACTTTGTACACACAACACTCATAAAAACGTCACTTGTACTGCTTCAGCTTCAAGCAGCTAAGTGAAATTGTTTTAACATTCAGTACCTTCAGCCAGTAAGCATAAGTAGCAGAATGCAGTCATTTCCAGGGGTCATTTCCTGCTCCTGCTGAGAGCATTTCTCTGGAAAGTGACTTCTTCCCAGATTTTTCTAAAGTTTATTTACAGTAACACCTGTCTCCTTGAGAAAGTAACTAGATTTTAATCCAGTGTAGCAGGCTCTGATTGAACCTCACTTAAGGTAGATTAGGGAAGGACCAATCCATCAGTTCCATGACTGGCAAAACCCCATTATACCAGATGCAGGCTGCTGGTTCTGCTGTCCCTAACATCCAAGAAGATGACCCCATGGCTTGGCATGGGATGATGTATTACAAAAACAGATACAAAGGCAATGCTCTGAAGGATGTATTCACCACAAAATTTCTCCCCACATCAAACAACCAGTGAACCCAGCTGATTAAGGAGTGACTGTCACATTTTTTGGTTGGAAAGGCTGTCAGCACCACGATTGACACAATTATTCCAGAAGATGTGGATTATCAGCTTGCCCTCATACCAAAAGGGCTCTAGGACCTGCCGGCTAACCAACCAACATCTGAAGTAGCTGCACTGAAATATGACCCATTACATTGCAGCTGCTTTCAGCTACATCCACTATACTGGTCATTACCTGTAAGTATGCAAACATTTTGAGACAGTAGCTACAACAAAGCTGGGGAAAGATATGTGGCTACCAAAGAGTTATCAACTTATCTGCCTGTCATTTCAGAGCTGTTTGAGAGGCTATATGTGCAGAAACCATGGGAGCACATGCAGGTGAAACTCATGTTTTGTGATGAGAAGTTTGGGTTTCTGTCCAAGCACTTCATGATCCAACTTTCGTGGCTGGTGGAGGGAGTGATAGGTACAATAGACTGTTGGGAATACTGTGGGACTGTCTTCCTGGAAATGTCTCATGTTTCTAACAGAGTAACAGAATCACATTCTCAAGCTGTTTTAATGGGGTTTCCTTGGGATATACCACTGAAGAAGACCACTTCATCTACACATCCTTTGTGGGATCATCTCAGTTTGCAGTATCAGTATGCTAGCATTTGCAGTATCAGTGAGCTAGCAGTTTGCTATGGTCAATGCTAGGGCTAATGCTCTACAGTTTTGTCACCAGCAACATATTAATCACACACTACATCTACCTTATGCTGTATGCCAATCACAAAACTATCTTTGAATATAGCATGAACATTTGGCAAACACCAAAAAATCCAAGACGCCATAGATCACATAACATTCTGGGCCCTACAATGGTACTTGGCTTCCAATGCAGATAAAAGCCAAACCATTTATGTCAGCAAATGGAGCATTCCAGCAAAACAACAGCCTGTTCTCATTCATGAAACTCCAAAATTGCACATCACATCAGCATCATGTTAGACACTTAGTTAACAACCAGGAACTGTGGATGAAGCCACTGGGTCACCTCAAGTGTTCTGCCTGCTACTAAACCCTTAATCAGTGTTGCCAGAACACTTTGGTAGCAATTATACTTCATAAGTCAGTCTTCCAGCCAGACCTTGACTATGCTATCATTGTGTAAGGGGCAGTGCAGCAGACCCTATCTTCTGCTCATATAGAGTCCATAGTCAAGAATCATGCACTGATACTGGTACATCACTTGCCATGCAACTTTCTCACAGCACAACTGCAGCAAGTCACAGAGTCATTCCTCCTCCCCCTGCCCCACTCAACCCCAACATATCCTCCTATTCTGCCCCTCAAGCAAGTATCTTCAAAAGCTTGTAACTTTTATGAGAAGGTGTGGCAACCGTAGAATTACACCATCCAGACACTTTCACACAACATAACTCATAGTGCCAGTATCAGATGACTAAACTTGCTGACATGTAAGTCAACATGCAATAAATGAAGGAGTTCAAGTGTGGTGTCACCGCCAGACACCACACTTGCTAGGTGGTAGCCTTTAAATCGGCTGCGGTCTGGTAGTATACGTCGGACCCGCGTGTCGCCACTATCAGTGATTGCAGACCGAGCGCCGCCACACGGCAGGTCTAGAGAGACTTTCTAGCACTCACCGCAGTTGAACAGCCGACTTTGCTAGCGATGGTTCACTGACTAAATACGCTCTCATTTGCCGAGACAATAGTTAGCTTAGCCTTCAGCTACGTTATTTGCTACGACCTAGCAAGGCGCCATTACCAGTTACTATTGATATTGTGAATCATGTACCGTCAATAGCGACGTTCATCAGGAATAGAAAAGAAACTGGAATCACTCAACAGAAGAAAGTCCACTGGACCTGACGGGGGATACCAATTCGATTCTACACAGAGTACGCGAAAGAACTTGACCCCCCCCCCCCCCCCCCCCCCCCCCCTTCTAACAGCCGTGTACCGCAAGTCTCTAGAGGAACGGAAGGTTCCAAATGATTGGAAAAGAGCACAGGTAGCCCCAGTCTTCAAGAAGGGTCGTCGAGCAGATGCGCAGAACTATAGACCTATATCTCTGACGTCGATCTGTTGTAGAATTTTAGAACATGTTTTTTGCTCGAGTATCATGTCGTTTTTGGAAACCCAGAATCTACTCTGTAGGAATCAACATGGATTCTGGAAACAGCGATCATGTGAGACCCAACTCGCTTTATTTGTTCATGAGACCCAGAAAATATTAGATACAGGCTCCCAGGTAGATGCTATTTTTCTTGACTTCCGGAAGGCGTTCGATACAGTTCCGCCCTGTTGCCTGATAAGCAAAGTAAGAGCCTACGGAATATCAGACCAGCTGTGTGGCTGGATTGAAGAGTTTTTAGCAAACAGAACACAGCATGTTGTTATCAATGGAGAGACGTCTACAGACGTTAAAGTAACCTCTGGCGTGCCACAGGGGAGTGTTATGGGACCATTGCTTTTCGCAATATATATAAATGACCTAGTAGATAGTGTCGGAAGTTCCATGCGGCTTTTCGCGGATGATGCTGTAGTATACAGAGAAGTTTCAGCATTAGAAAATTGTAGCGAAATGCAGGAAGATCTGCAGCAGATAGACACTTGGTGCAGGGAGTGGCAACTGACCTTTAACACAGACAAATGTAATGTATTGCAAATACATAGAAAGGAGGATCCTTTATTGTATGATTATATGATAGCGGAACAAACACTGGGACAGTACTTAGAAAATGTAGTCCATCAACAAAGGAGGTGGCTTACAAAACACTCGTTCGACCTATACTTGAGTATTGCTCATCAGTGTGGGATCTGTACCAGATCGGGTTGACGGAGGAGATAGAGAAGATCCAAAGAAGAGCGGCGCGTTTTGTCACAGGGTTATTTGGTATCCGTGATAGTGTTACAGATATGTTTAACAAACTCAAGTGGCAAACTCTGCAAGAAAGGCGCTCTGCATCGCAGTGTAGCTTGCTCGCCAGGTTTTGAGAGGGTGCATTTCTGGATGAGGTATCGAATATATTGCTTCCCCCTACTTATACCTCCCACGGAGATCACGAATGTAAAATTAGAGAGATTAGAGCGCGCACGGAGGCTTTCAGACAGTCGTTCTTCCCGCGAACCATACGAGACTGGAACAGGAAAGAGAGGTAATGATAGTGGCACGTAAAGTGCCCTCCGCCACACACCGTTGGGTGGCTTGCGGAGTATAAATGAAGATGTAGATGTAGATGTAATGGATTAAAGTTAAGTATTCCACCAGCTATGTCCGTTGTTTCTAAATTCTAATTTCCTTGTCCTGTTCCAGACCTCACGCCAGCCTGCGTGAGCTAAATCGCGTGCCTTTCGGCCTCCTCTAGTAACACGGTGTTGGCTCTCCTGCCAACCACAACATTGGCGACGAGGCAAAACCGCGTTCTTATCGATCTTGCCCTGATTTCCTTGTGTAATGGCTTCGCCACAATCTCCAGATGTACTGTCCGAATTTTATCGCTTACAGAATCAGCAGACGCAGGCCTTACTGGATGCCCTTGGACAGCTCGTCCAGGGTCAACGTGCGATGCAAAACGATGCGGCAGCAGCCGCTCCACCGCTAACGCAGCCACAACACGCTGTTGCACCCACTTTTCGACCTTTTGATGCTGCACTGGAAAGCTGGACGGAGTGGTCAAGCCAATTTGGATTCCATCTCACCGCCTACGGAATTGAAGGTAACGAGTGGCAGCCTTTTTTGTTGTCTTCGGTCCGCGTGAATACGTACCGTGTGATAGTCAAATTATTTCCCCTACGCGACATAGCAACTCTGTGCTACGACGAAATTTTGTCTGCATTAGATGCATATTTCAAAGAATCAGTCAATGTAGTTGCGAAAAGGTATACCTTCTTTCGTACAAAACGTACAGCAGGTCAGACTAATCGGGAGTGGGTTGCAACCTTGCAAAGCCTTGCTAGGGATTGTGCTTTCGAGTATCAATGTGGACTCCCTTATTCAGACACTATGGTAGGTGATGCAATTGCACAGAATGTTTCTGATGTTCGTATAAGGGAACAGATTTTGAAACTAGTAAATCCCTCCCTTCAACAAGTGATGGACATATTGGGTCGGTAGGACACACTTGACTTTGCTCAGGAATCCTTTGAAACTTCGCCAGCAGCGTGTCATGTTAACCGGCCCGCCGGGCGAGCTGCACAGAGCAGTAAACAGCCCTCGCGCCGCTGCCTCCAGGCTCTCAGCCACGTGTGCCGCGCTGGCAAGCAAATGCAGTGATCAAATCATGCCCGTGGTGTGCTACTAAACATTTGCGTGAGAATTGCCCGTCACGCCAAGCTATTTGCTTTTATTGTAATAAAAGAGGATATGTTCAGAGTGTTACTCAGATCAGAAGCTCAAAACCATTCCAGGCCCTTTGCTTTGCACTGGAATCGGAATCGAACCAAGGATACTCAGGCTCACAAAACTTCGCCCATGGAAATTCATGTAGTTCATTCCACTCCACGCAGTGCCACTCTCTCTAACAGTGACTGTGTTCGTCTCAAAAATAGTGTGCATCGACATCGCCGGAACTCCCGTCAAGTCGCAAGTGATTATGTACCAGTGTCAGTTCACATTGCACGAGACAGTCGCTATTGTCATCAGCAGGACAATAAACTTTTTGTAGACTTGGACATTAATGGCAAAGTGATACCATTCCAGCTCGATACCGGAGCTGCAGTTTCACTGATCAATCAAGACACTTACAAACTGCTGGGCACACCTCCGTTGCATGCCACGAAAGTTAACTAATTATTCAGGTCAAGATATCCCTGTGTTAGGACAGTGCAGCCTTCTTGCAACATACTAAGGACAAACAAAACTTGTGTCATTTTACTCCTTCGTTCTTCTTCTGCAGTGAACTTGTTTGGTTTCGATTTATTTCAGTTGTTTAACTTGTCTATAGTAAATCAGGTCCTATCAGTGAACCAGACGGTGCCTTCAGACGGTGCTTCTCGCCTATGTGAAGAATTTGCACACATTTTTACACCGGGCCTCGGTTGTGCTAAGAATTATAAAGCACATTTGGAACTGAAAGTAAACGCGCAACCGAAATTTTTCAGAGCTCGCAATGTTCCCCACTCATTGCGTGATGAGGTCGCAAAAACATGACACGATTTGGAATCACAAGGTGTAATTGAACGTGTGCAGGCTTCTCTCTTGGCATCACCCTTAGTAATTTTGCCAAAACCTTCCGGAAAATTGAAACTTTGTGTGGACTTCAAGGCAACAGAGAATCCACAACTAATGATTGCAGCTTTTCCTTTACCTCACCCGGAAGATCTTTTTGACAAACTGTGCCTGGGTAAATATTTTCCGAAGTTGGACCTCGCAGATGCGTACTTGCAAATACTGGTGGACAAAGAATCCCAGCGTGTTTTGGTGGTTAACACACATCTTGGTTTGTATCGATTCAAATGACTGGCATTCGGGTGTGCATCCGCCCCTTCATTGTTTCAGCAATATCTACAAACTCTTTGTGCGTCGGTCCCTACTGCAGCAAATTATCTGGACGATATTGTGATATCCGGAAAGACGGAAGAAGAACATTTGGCCAACCTCAGAACATTATTTCAGGTCTTGCAACAAAATGGTCTTCGCTTGCGGAAGGACAAATGTGTGTTTTTTTGCTCGTGACTTGCCATACTTGGGACATGTACTCAATGCCCAAGGCATGCATCCCAGTCCCACGCACCTTCGTGCCATACAAGACTTGCCTTCGCCACAGAATTTGAAGCAGTTACAGTGTGTGCTGGGAAAAAAAATTACATATTATAACAGATATGTAATACCTCTTCCATTTCAGCTCCGCTTCATCACTTACTCCATAAAGGTGTTCCGTTCGTCTGGACGACGGAATGAGAACGCACCTTTCGCCAGTTGAAATCGGCGTTGCTTTCCAATACTTGCCTTACGCCATTCGATCCCCAGAAGCCCCTCTTGTTGATGGTGGATGCATCGGATTTCGGGATTGCACAAAGATGGATCGCACGATCGCCCTATTGCCTTTGCATCCAAATTGCTCTGGTCTGTGCAAAGAAATTATTCACAGATCGAGAAAGAAGCATTGGCTCTCGTATTTCGTGTGACAAAGTTTCATGATTTCTTGTATGGTCGTCACTTTACCATCATCACAGACCACAAACCTTTGACATCACTTTTCATCCGACCAAGTCTGTACCTCCACGTACAGTGCAGAAATTCATTCGCTGGTCTATTTTCCTCTCGCAGTACTACTACAATATATTGTATCGGTCCACTGCTAAGCACAGAAACGCCGATGCGTTGTTCCGCTTGCATGTTGCTGAGGATAGGGCATTCGATTCCTCCGAACTTGCATGTTCATTGATGCAGAAACCGATGACGTGGTCGAATCGTTTCTGATTGATTTTTGTCGTCTAGCTACAGCCAGAGCTGCCGACCCTGTCCTTGCTCCCGTTCTGCATTTTGTTGCTACGCAATGGCCCTTGTCAAAGTCAAGGATCGAGGACCTGTTCGTTCGCCGATTTTTTGCTCACAAGGAGAGACTTTTTGTACGACGTGGTGTTTTGCTGTTGCGTTCTGATAATGATCAGTCCAGGGTCGTGGTTCCACATTCGTTACAGTCCTCTGTCTTACAGCTTCTCCACCAAGGACATTGGGGTATAGTGAGAGCGAAACAACTTGCTCGTCAGCACTGTACTTGGTTCGGAATCGATGCCGCGATTACGAATATGTGCTCTTCTTGCATGGTGTGTGCCGAATAACAATCAGCACCACCGTGGAAATTCTTTGCATGGCCAAAAACCACTTCGCCTTGGCAACGCTTACACATCGATTTTGCTGGTCCCTTCTGGAATGCTCGATGGTTGGTTGTGGTAGATTCATTCAGCAATTTTCCTTTTGTTGTACGGATGTCTTCCACAACATCATCTGCCACCATCCAAGCATTATCCGCTATCTTTTGCATTGAAGGTCTTCCACAGACTATTGTTTCTGACAATGGCCCACAATTCATGTCCGTTTTCGCCACAGTCAAACGGTGCCGCTGAACGATTGGTCAGGACTTTCAAGTCACAGATGTTGAAGTTGAAAGAGTAGCATTCTCAGGAGGACGCGTTATTGCTCTTTTTGTCCTCGTATCGCTCTCAGCCCCGAGATGGTCGCTCGCTGGCTAAGTTGCTCCATGGTCGTCATCATCGAACCTTGATGTCTTTGCTCCATCCGGTTCATCAGGTTCCTGTGCAGTGGCAGACACCTGCTTTTGCTCCAGGAGACGTTGTCTACTATCGCCACTATCGATGTTCACGGCGTTGGCTCGAAGGGCGCATGCTTCGCTGCCTCGGCAGTGCTATGTATCTGGTTTTGGGGTCCTCGGGTGAGGTGTGTCGGCATCTCAATCAGCTGCGCCTCTGTTGTCGCACGGGATCTGCCACTCGCCGTCTGCTTTCAGCGACGGTGCCATCCGGTCAGCGCCCCGGGGACCCATCTACTGGCTCGCCTCAGCCCCAGGTGTTACCGTCGCTGCCTATCATTTTGCCTCTGCGGCGACACGCCGCCACCACTGCCGCCGCCACTGCCGCCGCCACCTTTTCTCCCGCCGGCGACGCCCGCAGTGGACTCATCGCTGCAGCCGTCGGGTGCCTCCCTGGGTCATGAGCCGCCGATCGCCTTCCGTGACCAGTTGTCCTCCGACATGGAACTCTTACCTGCTCCGGACCACATGTCGTCTTTGCCCGTCGGTTGCCCCGGCCCGATGGAGGTTGACCCTTCGGCCCCTCCTGTCTCTCTACGGGCGCATACACTGCATGTTGGCATGCACCCTGGAGCAGGTTTTCAGGCATTTCCTAGCTCCCCGCAGTCCGAATGGCAGGGTACGGGTGGCACAGCCTCGCCTGTTGTTAGGCTCCCCACCTCGTCGCATACGTCAACATGGGGTCCTCCCCACAGCGGGCGGAAGCCTTATGCCACAACCGTACGCCGATTTGCGGGGGAGGAATGTGGTGTCACCGCCAGACACCACACTTGCTAGGTGGTAGCCTTTAAATCGCCCGCGGTCCGGTGGTATACGTCGGACCTTCGTGTTGCCACTATCAGTGATTGCAGACCGAGGACCGCCACACGGCAGATCTAGAGAGACTTTCTAGCACTCGCCCCAGTTGTACAGCCGACCTAGCTAGCAATGGTTCACTGACTAAATACGCTCTCATTTGCCGAGACGATAGTTAGCATAGCCTTCAGCTACATTATTTGCTACGACCTAGCAAGGCGCCATTAGCAGTTACTATTGATATTGTGAATTATGTACCGTCAAGAGCGACGTTCATCATTCTCAATTCTAATTTCCTTGTCTTGTTCCAGATCTCACGCCAGCCTGCGTGAGCTAAATCGCGTGCCTTTCGGCCTCCTTTAGTAACACGGTGTTGGCTCTCCTGCCAACCACAACATAAAGAAATCATAATAAATAAAAGTAATGGTAGGAAATGCTCCAATGTTTCATATTTGAATTACAATTAGGGAATGTTGACGAGGACCCTGCAAAGAATGTATTGCAGCAAAGTTAAGCAACAGTTGTGAATTAGCGAAGTCATCTGTATCCTACAAACTTTTAACTGTAGATGTATACTTTTGTGTAATTTGAACAATGGAAAATCCAGGGTGGAATGTAGCATTATTATGAAAAGGTACTTGCTACTCACCATATAGCAGAGATACTGAGTCGCAGAGAGGCACAACAGAAAGGCTGTCACAAAATGAGCTTTCGGCCAACAAGGCCTTTATCAAAAATAGACATGTGTGTGTGTGTGTGTGTGTGTGTGTGTGTGTGAGGGAGAGAGAGAGAGAGAGAGAGAGAGAGAGAGAGAGAGAGAGAGAGAGAGAGAGAGCATTTGTTAGTAGCATGAAGAGGGTAAAATATACTAGTACTAAAATCTGCAGTTCTTTACCTAGAATAATTAAACGTGTGAAAGATAATAAACCTTTATTTATACATAACTTAAGGAAGTAACTGCTTGATGTGACACACTACTTTTTAAAAGAATTCCTAAGGAGAAGTAAATAAAATTTACAGCAGAGATAAAAAAAATTATGACATAGATATTTACTTGGTGTCACAGTGCTTCTAATTATCGTATATAGTTTAGGAAGTAAATAAAAAAGCAATGTTTGTATTTTTTTAGAATGTGTTTATATGAATCAAAATAAATGAAACATGTTATTTCACAGATTTTGATGCTGAAATGGATTTAATATCAGTTTTTAAATATCTTATGGGAGTATTATTAAACTAAGGTACAAACAAGGAAGCCGTAAATTAATATCAGCCTACTATTATCATTATGATATGTGTGAAGATGTCCAGGGAAATGAAAATGGATCTTTTTAAGTACTGAAATGATTAACTCCTACCTTCCATCAATGTTAAAAAAAGTTGTCATCTGTAGGTTAGTCAACATACATTAGCCATTTTGCACCTTCTAGGTCTGTACCACTTTAAGATACTGCCACAGATTAATTTCAAAATTACTGCAATGGTCTAAATGTGTTATCTGCTTGCAATCATATTGCTCACAGTGCTTTCTTGGCAGTTGTTGGAAATATCTATAACATGTAATGTGTCATTTAAAAAACTAAATAATTCACTTAATCAGACAGGGGACTACTGTGGTGTTGCCAGTTGTGTGTAACCATAACTCTGTAACAAACTACATCAAATGTAAAACAGAAAATGCAGCCACAGTTTTCTTGGTTGAACAACTGTTCTCTGAACAGAAAATTATTGTTTTTCTTGGCTTTGCCTAGTTGCCTGATTATCTCACAGAGCACTGAGCAATGTTGAAGTAAGTACCCATTGTCCTTGTTTGAAAAATGGTGACTTGTTGAATTCTCCATAAGCTGTTTTATGAAGCTTGGTAAAGAGCTTTCTACCCTCAAGATGAGTCTTAAAATTTTCATGTCTGTACTTAACCACAGCATATTTGTCTAAATCCAATGGAATTGTATCTACATATCTTCATCCAGTGACACCTGTGGGCTGAGGATGACATGGCGGCCAGTCGATACTGTTGGGCCTTCATGGCCTCTTCAAGCAGAGTTTAGTTTTAGTTTTTTATTGCATTGTCATGAACACCAACTGTGATGATGTGTAATAGTATTCACACTATGATCAACATAATTTTTATCACTTTCACAAGGTACATTTCAAACACTAGGTATGCTTAGTCCAAATCTGTCTTTTTCTTTATGACTTTAGTTATATATATTTCAGAAATGGAGATAGGTAAAAAAATGTGGTTTGAAGCATAATGTTCACACACACCTAAAATTTTAGTTTTCATTTAGAGGAGTTCAATGAGTACACCACCAGTAGTATGCAGGATATCTAAGCACATTCTGGTTCTTCCTATGCCTGGCCCAGCATTTCCTCATGAATGTGCCCAACCATTGTTCCAATGTGAGCAGCTTCCTTATCCCTCATATAATACTGCCTGATGGTTGAACATGATGGTGGTGTGCTTCTGTAACAAGTCCCAAAGATCTGCTGGACCTGGATGTCAGATCTGGTCTCTATCAAACATTCCTGGAGATGGGTGCCGTAGTCAATAACTAACCTGCAAAGCCAAAAAACAAACCACTTTAGGTGGGTGTGTGTGTGTGTGTGTGTGTGTGTGTGTGTGTGTGAACATTATGTTGCAAATGACCCTTCATATTACTCCCCAAAACTAGAAACATCACGCACACACACACACACACACACACACACACACACACACACACACACACACACACACACACACACACACAGGCATTGCAGCTCACTGCAGTGCTGGTAAAATGTAGTCATCTGGAGCAATGTAAATGTGCAGGTGTATTGTGTGTCTACACATGTGTATTCTGTACAAGTTAGCACTGAAGGAAGTCGTCCAACTGGATCCTGTGGAATTTTACACATAGTGTTTTATTTAATATATCAGCACTAAAGTCTGTTTCTGGTACCAGCTGGTAAATTTTTATTTGTCTGAAATTGCATAATATTAATTTTTCAAACAACACAAACTCCTGGTAGGAATATCAACAATGTAGGAAAAGACAAATTGCTATTACCATAAAGCAGACATGTCCAGTTGCAGAGAGGCACAATTAAATGACATTTACATAAAGTGTTTTTCAGTTGTGCCTGTATGCAGCTTGACATTTCTTCCTTGCAGTAAGCAGCAATCTGTCTTTTCCTATATTATTAATAGTAATTTTTGTAAGATTAAAGCTTATACGGTTTGCAGTGGCCTGTACAACTATCAGTTGCACTATGTCTGGTTTGGTTGATTTGTGGCATTCGTTAATATGATTGTGTCACCAACAAATATTATTCTTTGTGAACAATATTTTAAAGTCATCAGAAGACTGTTTATGTAATTAGAAACAACAGAGGGCCCAGTATAAAACCTTGTGGTATGGTGTTTCAGTTGAATTTCATTCCTGTATTGCAATTTTTCTCTGTGAACTTTCACATTTTCTTTTTTGAAGATAAGACTCTACTTATGCAATAACTATGCAATTAATGCTAAAAATTCTAGATACCCAAGTATATTATTCATATTGTCATAAATGAATGGTTTATACAGTTATGAGAAAGGCGCTACACAGAAAAAAAAACTGAACTGACACTTTTCCAACTACACTTAATAGCTGCTGTTCAGCTACGCAGATGTTTATTACAACTACAGACCTCACAAAACGTAAGTCAAATTGATCCTAAGTCAAAGAGTGCATATAACAATGTATTAGCAGTAAGTGATATTATGAAAAGGATAGTTGCTATTTATCATATAGTGGAGATGCTGAGTCACAGATAGGCACAATAAAAAAATTGTCAGGAAGTAAGCTTTTGGCCAACAAGGCCTTCATCAGAAATAAACAACATACATATATACACACTCACACAAACACAACCTACACACACTGGCTGCTGAGGCCAGACTGCGAGCCGCAGCGCACGATGGAAGAAGCAACTGGGTGGTGTGACTGTATATAATGCTGATACTGAAAGTTCGCTACCTTTGACTGTTGCGCTATTACAATATGCAGATGATGTTTGTCTATATATAATGGCCAAATCTCTTCAGGGTACTTGCCATAGTCTGCAATGTGTTGCTAGTTTAGTGAAAAGTTGGCTGATAAGAAATGGGCTACCAACACCATCTCATAAATCAGAAGTAGTGGTAGTAACTCATAAAGGTGTGAATAATCTTGCTCTTTTTAAAAAGGTTGGAATGGTAACAGTAACATTAACTGTACAGTTATGTGAATCATCTACAACTCATAACTGATGCACTATGTCCACATCAGAAATCTCCTTTCGAGGCTAGCACACATGATAAGAATTATTCTTTCAGCCGCTGGTTGGGGTGCACATTCTTCTACAATTTTCACTGTATACTGACTACTGGTGCATTCTCATATACCAGTCACTGCTGAAACCTTAATTGGTGTGATATTCTAGCACAGCAACATCAGATTAATACTTGCCAAATAAGACAGAACACGGTACCAATGCTTTAGAATTCATACTAGGCTGATGTCTTTGACGTTGATAAATGCTATCTCTTCAAAGCATAAGAAGTTAGTGCCTGAAAAATCCAAACTCTAGTTTATAAATTAACTGAGTTACAGGAGCTTCTTCAGACCAATTATAAATTTACGTTTGAAATGAGAAAGAGAAAGAAAGAAAGAGAGAGAGAGAGAGAGAGAGAGAGAGAGAGAGAGAGAGAGAGAGAGAGAGAGAGAGATCCTTTTTTATCAGGTACTCAGCTTGTACAACATGTATCTGCACCACAAAAGGAAAACATCAGACATTAACATTAACATATGCTGTCAGTATCCCCACAATATGGAGGACAAACATGTTAATCTTACAAACATAATGCAGAAAGTGCGCATGGAGCTTTCTCTAGACACTATGTCACACCAAGGCCTTAAACAAAATGAGTACATCATTCTCTTCAACCAGGATTCGTGGAACTATGAGCATTTACTCACCACTGATCTCAATGAATCCAACAACATACCTGAATTTAAAATGAGGACATGTGATGCACGATGCAAAATGATTATTGACTTTTTTGATATTGTAACCTGCACTTCACAGCTATTCTCATGAGGAATTTAAATATCCTTTGCCTAGCTGAATTAATTCATTTTAAGTCTTTTCTTTGTGCTTAGAATTTTGTGTTCCTTGTACATAGTGTATGGTTTTTGCTTTTTTGGTGTGAAATTTGTTTACTGCTATGTACATCAGGGTAAATAAGTTTCTCTCATTTTTTGGTTCAAGCAGAACCAAAGTTTTTCTTGTTTGAGTTGACTGAAAGAGAGTAAACTGTAAACTAGTTAAGTATCTTGGAATCAGGGTTAGTGGTGTTTGTAGTTAACAAATTTCAGTCGTCCTGCTTGCATTTATCACAGATCACTTGCCCAGTGCGAAGTACCAAGTGAAGGGAAAAAAGTGTGGGTGAATCCTGTATATAAGAAGGGTAAAAGAATGGATCCATAAAATTACAGATCAATATCCTTAACACTGGTTAGCTACCGATTTCTTGAACATATTCTCACCCTGAATAAAATATTTCCTTGGGTGGAAAAACTTCTGTCCATAAATCAACGCACATTTAGCAAGCATTGCTTGTGTAAAACTAAACTTGTCCTTTTTTCACATGATATCCTGTAAACCATGGATGAAGAGCAACAGGGAGATTACATCTAGATTTCCAGAAAGCATTTGACATGGTGCCCTGTGGCAGACTGTTAGTGAAGGTTTGGGCATACAGAATAGGTTCCCAGACATGTAAGTGGCTCATAGACTTCTTAAGTAATAGAACACAGTTTGTTGCCTTTGATGGCAAAGTATTCATCAGACACAAGGGTATCAACAGGAGTGCCCCAGGGAAGTGTGACAGAATTTCTCTTGCTCTCTATATATGTGGACTGGGTGAGCAGCAATTTGTGACTGTTTGCTGGTGATGCTGTAGTATATGGGAAAGTATCACCATTGAATGACTGTAGAAGGATAAACAATGACAGACAGAATTTCTATTTGCTGTGATTAATGTCAACTTGATTTAAATGTAGAAAAATGTAAGTTAATGCAGATGAGCAGGAGAAACAATCCTAAAATTTTTAATACAGTATTGTGGTGTATTGTATGAAACCTATGTCGATTAAATATCTAGGTGTAATGTTGAAAAGCGATATGAAATAGAACCAACACATGAAGAACTGTAGTAAGGAAGGTGACTGGTCAACTTTGGTTTATTTGGAGAGTTTTATGAAAGTGTAGCTCATCTGCAAATAAGATCATGCATAGAACACTTGTTTGACCAATTCTTGAGTACCACTTTTGGTATCCACTCCAGGTTGGATTAAAGGAAGATGTCGAAGCAATTCAGAGGTAGGCTGCTGGATTTACTGGTAGGTTTGATCAACACATGAGTGTTGCGGCATTGCTTCATGTGCTCAAATGGGAATCCCTGGAGGGAAGACAATATTCTTTAGAGAATCAATATTTGAAGCTGACTACAGAATGATTCTTCTGCTGCCTACATACATTTTACATAAGGATCTTGATGATAAGAAAACAAAATTAGGGCTTATATAGAGGTATATAGACAGCTGTTTCTTCCTTATCATGTTTGTGAGTGGAACAGGAAATGAAATAACTATTAGTGGTACAAGGTACCCTCCACCATGCACCAAACAGTGAGTTGTGGAGTATGTATGTATGTATGTATGGTTTCATCTGCAAATATCATAAATTTACACTCACATTCATAGCTGCAGGAAGCTCAGTGCTGTAGATAAAAAACGATAGGGGCTTCAGGACAGAACCATGAATTGCTTCATGATGGGTAACTACACTTTATGATGCTACAGCTACTCTTGATTTGAAGTCCACTGCTTTGAAAATTGCTTTCTGTCCTTGTTTAGTGACTCTATCCACAAATGATAATGTTGACTGTTCAGACTGGTATGTTATTTTGAAATCCAAATTGCCATTTACTAATAATTCCAAATTTATCTTATGCTTGACTATCCCAGCAAATAATAATTTTTCAAATATAATAAAAATACAGTCAGAAATGGAATATATCCATAAATATTCACATTTACAACATCCCTTTTTTTCAGTGAGGTTTTGTGGTGGAGTATTTCATGCTGTCAGGATACACACCTTGATCCATATTCTCAAATTACTATGCATATTTATTTTTAGTGAATTAAAGGTTGTCTTGAGTTCTCTAGTGGTTATACAAGAGAAAATTATTTCATCATAAGTAACAGCCACTTGTTTCTTGAGGATATCTGTTGCCTCACCAGGAGAGGACTACACACTATCTGTAAGTGTCAATTAAAGATCTTTGTTATCCTATTTGTGTCATTTATTTCTTTATTCTTAATATTAAGGGCGATATTGGGACCCTTGCTCAAAGCTATGTGTCTTTCACTTCTTATTATTCAAAAATTTGAGTTTTTAAGTCCAAATTATTAGTTTTGTCCGTGAATAGCATATCTACAGTATTTTCAGTCACTTTCATTAAAATTGTGCTGTATCTTACATAGAAGTTTATGCTATCAGGGCTACCTGAAGTTCTTCATTCAGTATATAACTTTATTTTTCCTTTTACATGATATTTCAGTGCTTGCAGTAATCCATGGATCTTTAGTTATTCTTTGCTATGAACTGATTATATTCTTCTTGGAAATACATTTTCAAAAATGGATGCAAACTGAATGCATCATTTAAACATTTTAATTGTTGCATTAACTATTAATTTATACACTTATGTGCCTGTACTCCATATTAAAATAATATTTCAGAATTTATTTCCAGAGGGGAAGTACATGAGAGCTAAGGATAATTTAGACATACCATGCCACAGATTAGCAAGAACAGGAAATTCCCACAAAGTAAACCTGCTCAAAATGTTCAATAAACTGCCAATTCATGTTAAGTCTATGGATATGATTTTTTTTTTTTTTTAGATTTAAGTGGTACAGCTGGCTGTCAGATCATCCATTTTATGACATTAAACAATTCTTTGCGATGGCTGAGGAGGATATTAGCATTTAAAAGTTTTCTGTATTTGAACATATTATTGTGTGCTATGGTTAGTCGTGTGTGTAATTACATAGTGTATACAATACACTATGAACAGGATATACTATATTGTTTATTACAGACTGGATGATTTTATAATACTTTTTGTGATTATTCTCCTGTTCTTGATTACAACTTGGCCTGTGGATAAATTGTGCTTCTTCTTGCTGGTTCGAGATTGTCCTTAATCTGAAGTGTTATTCTTGTGCTTGTTCTAAATTCTTAGGGACCACTTCACTTAGAATACATGATATTAACATTAAATCTAACCATATAGCCTCTAAATAGTTGTGTAAAATATACATTCTATCTTTGTTTCCCAGACATTTTGCACATCTACAAGGATAACCTCACCATGATTCTATCAAAAGAATAATGTTAATAACTCAAAAATGAAGGGTTTTTGGACATTTGTTTGTATTACCTTCTTTTCTTGTCTTGGTGTATGGAACCTCTGCCCAAAGTTTTAAAAGTATTTTTTCAAACACCCTGAAAAAAATCCTATTTCTTTTGTTCCTACTGTCAGTTCTGCCTTGAACATTTTGATTTTTCTGTTGGTTACAGCAGCTGAACAGTTCATTACTGGTTTTACAACTAAAGCACTGACAGTATTTGGGTCTTGAACTTGACTAAGTTCTATGTGTACATGACTAGTCTTCATTTACTTTTGATAAGTTTGTGATAAAATGATACACTTGTGTATATAGATGAAAGAAGAATCAATGACAGAGAATTTATAAATTTGACAGGCACATTTGGACTATTTGTGGAAAGTTACCAGTCAACCAGAGGTCATGTCTTTCTCGACACTATTATTACTAGTTTAAATATTAGGGATTTCAAGATAAGGGTACTGGAATCAACAATTGTAGATTATAATGCATCAGTTATGGAGCTAAATACCAAATGAATGAGTAACTGGTCTGATATTACTTGTATGAATTCATCAGTAGAATAATTAAAAAGGAGAAAGGGAATCACCCGAAATGTGTATTACCATTTGATAAATGGTAACAAAAAATTGAAGAGAGAACAGCAAATGGTGCATTCAGACCTGCAGTCAGTGAGTACTTTGAGAGTGTAGTTGAAAAACTGTAAATGTTATTTCAGATTTGTGCACAGGCCCCGTAAGTATGTGATTCAAAACAACTGTTGTGCATTTAGTGAGCAAGATCACACTAATGAGATCACAAGCATTGTTGATAGGTTGGTTGATTGGGGTTTAAGGCATTAAACAAAATGGTTGTCAGTCTCATGATCCAGGTGTAGTTTAACCAGAATAAATGATATCAGCAAAATACGTGTTCTGATGATGTAACTATGTAGGAGCGGTGACGCTGAGGCACAGAAAGAAATACTGAAGCAAGAGCAGAGAAAGAATTTATGGAGAAGTTTATAGGTCCGACCAATATGGAGGTCATAGCAGATGAGGAGCCTCCAAGGACTCATCCAGTGGTAAGAAAAGCCCCACCCTCCATCTGAGCCCCACCTGCGCAATGAAGGGCAAAGACAGTTACGGGGCAAAGAATGTCTTCTAATTGACAGATTTAGTATAGTAAAAAGGTGAAACCTAAAAATGTAATACACATCAGTTGGGTCATCAATAATAAAAACAAAAGGAGAGAAATAGATAAGGCTGTAGGCGGGCATCCCCAGGGCTCTGCAGCTAATGAGAGCTGTCCTACCCACAACAGTCCCACCCCTGCTCTAGTGTAGTCAAGGCATTAAAGAGCATCCACTATTCAGAAGAGTGCTATCTCTGAAGTAGTAAATAGGGTGCAGCAGAAAAGGAGACAAACTGTGCCTAAAAACAATTAAAAACATGTATGAGAGAAATAAAAGAGTGAGCTGGCCAAGGAGATACAGTCAGGGTCCCGCCAACCCAGCATGTAGTGGTGGAAGTCCCAATCTCAGCCAACCTGCCCCTGCCCCAAAGGTAGCTTAAAACCACTTTCATGGAGAAAATGGAGAACCGTCCATGAATCATCTACTAATATTTGAGGCAAACGACTTGGAAGGCCATGTGTAGCATGGAGGGCCAGAAGAAGGGGGCATTCCACCAGAATATGGCCCTCTGTCTGTAAGTCACCACAACTAAAATGTATAGGTGACTATTATGTAAAATAAAACTAAGGGTTAGCCTGGTATGAGCAATGTGGGAGTAGTGGGAGTCAGTGGATTACTTCCAAGAGGAATGGAACAAAGAGTGCTATGCAGCAGTAGTCTCCATGGGAATGTGGAGTTTATTGGAAGAGGCATTAGCCAACCAGATGTCATTCCATCTCTGAGTGAGCAGAGGTCTCATTTTCTTCCACAAATCCACATATGAGATCAGCAAAGTGAATGGAGGATGAGTAATCACTTCTCTAGGCAAATAGTCAGTCAGTTCATTTTCCGGAATGCCCAAATGACTTGGGAGCCAGTCCATTCTCTGGGATTACCACATTGCTTGGAAGCCAGATAAAACAACCAAGCAGTCATTATGAATAAGTTCAATGAGAAGGTAATGAGTAGCAAATACCACAAGGTCAATACAGTAACATGGCCTGAAAACTGCTCATTGGACCACTATATATTAAAACATATCCATGGGAGGCCCTTTTAATAAAGTGGAGAGCTTTGTTAATGGCTATCAGCTCCATTGTAAAAACAGTACGTATTCCTGCCAGCAAATGGTGTTCCTGTCTTGTAGGGGAGGTAAAAACATATCTGGTCTTATCCACAGTGTAAGATCTGTCAGTGTAAAAGATGGTAGCACCATGAAACTCCTGAAGAATTCAACATAACAGACACCAAAAGTTTGTGGGGATGACTGAGACTTTAGGACCTTGAAATACATTGGCCCTAATTCATGGGTTGGGCACCAAACAAGGGGGTTTGTGTGAGAAAATGTAGGGAGCACACCCCAGAGAAAAGAGGCGAATATCCTGGATGAGAGCTACAAGGCACATTCAAAATAGTAATACCACCAAAGGGTGGGTATCAAGAGTTGACATCCGTCATATGTCAAAATAATGGGACAAATTGGATGATCAGGGAACTGGGGAATGGTGACTGCATATGAAACCAAGAACTGGTCTCCATGATGATGGACTGGGTCTAACAATTTCAAAGTCAAAGGCATCACCAAGTCATAAACCTGACAATCATAGTCTGGTCGTGATGAGATCAGTCATAGTCCAGTCATGATGAGAAAAGGGCCCAGTAAATATGGAGAAGAGTAGCATGATCCACACACCAAGAGGTGTGGGCAAAGAAACAGAGTGTGTTAAAAGCTTCCACATGCAAATAGTTTTTAGGTGATGAATATGGGGCAACCAAGGCAGCTTTTTTTTATCAAAAAAACTGAACTGTGCAGACAATTTACAGGTTCTGTGTTCCCAAGTAGAGTTCTGGGTCAAGATGGGCCATGGTACAATGACAGAATTGCATAATCTGGGTATTTTTGTGGGAAATAATTGAAAACCAAGGAAAAAGGGTACACTTGGAGTCCCATCAGATGGTGCCTTGGAGTTGGCATTCAGTTGAAGCTACTTAGTGGGAGCTGTATTAAATGCAAAAGATGTCAACATATAGTGCAGCGGTGACCAGTGGCCCAACAGTGCTCCCTCGCATCTTCTCTGTGATGGGGAACAGTGTGATATTCAGGACAGAGCTATGGGATGCTTGGAATCATAGAGAGCTGAGGGAAGTATCAAACACGGAACAACGAGAGGAGCAAAAGTGATGAATGAAATTTGGTAGGGCGCCTCGATGACTGATGCAGGTTTAAAAAAAGACTGCAATGAAGTAGTGTTTCCCACCAGACCAGATGACTGTTTGTGGATCATCCCTCTGATAAACCACACTGACAGTGAGAAAAAAAAAAGGCCCCGAGACTTGACTTAAAGATTTGAGTAACATTCAAATGTTGGATCATTTGATTATGAAATGAATCAGGGCCTGGGGCTCCATCGTGAGATGAGGCCAAAGCCTGAAGCAGTCCTTGTCAATGAAATGTTCATTATATGACTCAGCTTGGTGAAGGGGTGAAACATAAGGAGACATCTTCAACTTTTTTTTCTGCAGTACGAAGTTAGCTGAACAGGAAGAGTATGCCGATGTTGTCACAAAACGAGTTGTTAAATAGTCAACAACCACCAAGCATTGGTACAAGACCATCCTGAAGTGCAAGATCCGAAACAGTTGTTGATAGGTGGGGCAGCCCAAAAGACAGATGAAAAGGCACATATTCCCAGGATAGAGACAAGCACTCCCAGCATCCCTTCTTAATGTATTTAATTAGATAGCTACCCATAGCACAAGGTCACTTAAAAAGTGATAAGGTTGGTCTGAGAAGGATGTTGTTTGAAACATTTCAGGGCTCTTTGGCAATCCTCAATAGCTACTTTAATGTCTTTGGTCCACCATGGTACTGGACAGCAGTGGAAGGGACCTGTAGAAAGAGGAACAGCAGTTCCAGTGGTGTGAGTGATCATGTTGGTGATGTCATGAACAACTTCATTCATGAAATGTAACAGGACTGGAATAGGAAGCATTGGGTGGGTGGATTGGGCAGGTTTTGCACCTGGGTCTTCCACAGGGATATGAACCTTGTGGCAAGAGGTTGGCATTGGGAGTGGCATAGGGATGGACTAAGATGTTGTGGGGGTTGGGTGGGCGATGGAACACAACTTTAGGAGGGGTGTGAAATAACTAGGGTAGGATGTCTCTCATTTCGGGGCATGATGATAGATAATCAAAGTCCTCGTGAAGCATGTGGTTCAGTTGTTCCAGTCTGGGGTTGTACCGGGTGATGAAGGGGACACTCCTTTGTGGCTGGTTCTTGGGAGGGTGGTGGGAGGATTGGTGGATGGGTGAGGGGAAATGGGTTGGGAAACCTATTTGTAGACTAGGTCTGGGAGTAGTGCCTGTCTGTGAAGGTCTTGGTGAATCCCTCAGCATACTGAGCAAGGGAGTTTTTGTCACTGCAGATATGCCATCCCTAGGTAGCCAAGCTATATGGGGTTTTTTTAGTGTGAAAGGGACGACAACTATCAAAATGGAGGTAATAGTGGTTGGTGGGTTTAATGTGGATGAAAGTGCGGATGGAGCTTTCAGAGAGATCAACATCTAGGAAGGTGGCATGCTGAGTTGAGGGGGGTCACGTGAAGAGGATGGGAGAGAAGATGTTGAGGTTGTGAAGTAACAAAGATAGGGTGTCTTGGCCCTGATTCCAGATCATGAAGATATCGTCAATGAACCTGAACCAGACTAGGTCTCTAGTGTTTTGGGAGGCTATGAGGATCTCCTCCAGATGGCCTGTAAAATGGTTGGTACAGGAGATTGACATGCAGGTGCCCATAGCTGTGCTGCGTATTTGTTTATAAACCTTCCCTTCAAATTAGAAGTAGTTGTGGGTTAGGATAAAGTTAGTAAGGTGTATGAGGAATGATGTGGTGGATTTGGAGTCTAAAGGACATTGGGAAAGGTAGTGTTCAATAGTGGTAAGACCATGGGCATGAGGGATTTTGGTGTACAGGGAGGTGGCGTCAACACTGACGAGTAGAGATTCAGGAGGTAAAGGGGTGGGGAGTTGGTGAAGGAAGTGGTGGGTGTCTTTGATATGGAAGGCTAGATTGTGGGCATTTGATTGGAGGTGTAGGTCAATGTGGACTAAAATTCTTTCAGCGGGGGCACAAAAACCAGCCACAATGGGCCATCCAGGATTGTTGGATTTTGAGGAGCATGTAAAAGGTGGGTGTGTGGGGTGTCATAGTGGTGAGGAGGGAAATGGATTCAGGGGGGATGTTCTGGGAAGGCCCTAAGGCTTTAGGAAGGGATTGGAGTTTGTGTTGGACTTCTGGGACTTATACACCAAAAAGTTTCTCCCATTTAGCCAGGATAACAAGCGATCGCATATCTGTGGCGACAAAAACTCCATTGCTCAGTATGCTGATAGTCTCACCAAGGCTTTCACATATAGGCACTATCCCAAGACATTGTTCACAAACAGATCTCCCATGCCATTTCCCTCATGCCCCCAATCCTCCCACCACCCCTCAATAACCAGCCACAAAGGAGTATCCGTTTTATCACCCAGCAACACCTGAGACTGGAACAACTGAACCACATCCGTTGCAGGGCTTTGATTACCTATCATTTTGCCTTGAAATGAAGGACAGCCTACCCAAGATACTTCCCACCCCTCCTAAAGTGGTGTTCTGTCACCCAGCCAACCTCCACAGCATCCTAGTTCATCCCAATGCCAACCTCCTGCCACAAAGGTTACATCCCTGTGTAAGACCCAGGTGTAAAACCTGTCCCATCCACCCATCCAGTACTTCCTATTTCAGTCCTGTCACAGATTTATCCTACCCCATCAGGGGCCGGGCCACCTGTGAAAGCAGCCATGCTATTTACCAGCTGTGCTACAATCATTGCACAGATTTTTATATTGGTAGGATCAGCTACCATCTGTCCAACAGTTGAACAGCCACCACCAAGACTAAAAGTAAACAACTCTGTGGCACAAAACGCTGTGCTGAACATAACACACTTGATTTCAATGGCTGCTCCAGTACCTGAGCCATCTGGATCCTTCCCTCCACCACCCGCTCTTCTGAACTGCACATATGTAGTTATTCTTAAAACGCATTCTCTCCCCTATAATTATTCCATGCTCAACCTGCACCCAACAGTTTCCACCCTGTTTATTTGCGGCCATATTCCAAGTAACCCATCAATCCATCTTTCCCACTCCTCTCCGTTTTTGCTCCTTTTTTCTCCATCTCTCTGCCCCACAACCCTCTGATACTGCATCTGTTGACAAACTAATCTCTGCACACTCAACCAGCCAGTGTTGGTCTCTTACCCCACCTGTGCAATACTTACCCCTCTACTTCCCCACCTCCTCCAGACTACTGCTTCCATTCCACATGATGATTAATTCCAGCCTGAGATGCTGGAGTTGCCTTCTTATTCTTCTTTTGTGTGTGTGGGGGTGTTTTTTTAATTTTTTTTTTACAGATGAACTATCTACAGGATGTTTCAAAAATGACCGGTATATTTGAAACGGCAATAAGAACTAAACGAGCAGCGATAGAAATACACCGTTTGTTGCAATATGCTTGGGACAACAGTACATTTTCAGGCGGACAAACTTTCGAAATTACAGTAGTTAACAGTTTTCAACAACAGATGGCACTGCAAGTGATGTGAAAGATATGGAAGACAACGCAGTCTGTGGGTGCGCCATTCTGTATGTCGTCTTTCTGCTGTAAGCTTGTGCTGTTCACAACGTGCAAGTGTGCTGTGGACAACATGGTTCATTCCTTAGAACAGAGCATTTTTCTGGTGTTGGAATTCCACCACCTAGAACACAGTGTTGTAGCAACAAGACGAAGTTTTCAACGGAGGTTTAATGTAACCAAAGGACCGAAAAGCGATACAATAAAGGATCTGTTTGAAAAATTTCAACGGACTGGGAATGTGACGGATGAACGTGCTGGAAAGGTAGGGCGACCTCGTATGGCAACCACAGAGGGCAACGCGCAGCTAGTGCTGCAGGTGATCCAACAGCGGCCTCGGGTTTCCGTTTGCCGTGTTGCAGCTGCGGTCCAAATGACGCCAACGTCCACGTATCGTCTCATACGCCAGAGTTTACACCTCTATCCATACAAAATTCAAACGCGGCAACCCCTCAGCGCCGCTACCATTGCTGTACGAGAGACATTCGCTAACGATATAGTGCACAGGATTGATGACGGCGATATGCATGTGGGCAGCATTTGGTTTACTGACGAAGCTTATTTTTACCTGGACGGCTTCGTCAATAAACACAACTGGCGCATATGGGGAACCGAAAAGCCCCATGTTGCAGTCCCATCGTCCCTGCATCCTCAAAAAGTACTGGTCTGGGGCACCATTTCTTCCAAAGGAATCATTGGCCCATTTTTCAGATCCGAAACGATTACTGCATCACGCTATCTGGACATTCTTCGTGAATTTGTGGCGGTACAAACTGCCTTAGACGACACTGCGAACACCTCGTGGTTTATGCAAGATGGTGCCCGGCCACATCGCACGGCCGACGTCTTTAATTTCCTGAATGAATATTTCGATGATCGTGTGATTGCTTTGGGCTATCCGAAACATACAGGAGGCGGCGTGGATTGGCCTCCCTATTCGCCAGACATGAACCCCTGTGACTTCTTTCTGTGGGGACACTTGAAAGACCAGGTGTACCGCCAGAATCCAGAAACAATTGAACAGCTGAAGCAGTACATCTCATCTGCATGTGAAGCCATTCCGCCAGAGACGTTGTCAAAGGTTTCGGGTAATTTCATTCAGAGACTACGCCATATTATTGCTTCGCATGGTGGATATGTGGAAAATATCGTACTATAGAGTTTCCCAGACCGCAGCGCCATCTGTTGTTGACAATTGTAACTACTGTAATTTCGAAAGTTTGTCTGCCTGAAAATGTACTATTGTCCCAAGCATATTGCAACAAGCGGTGTATTTCTATCGCTGCTCGTTTAGTTTGTATTGCCGTTTCAAATATACCGGTCATTTTTGAAACACCCTGTATATACATAACGAAGTTTTTACAGGACCCTCAGAGTGTGAGTCCTACTTGTAACTGTCCAACTTTTTTCAGTTGATGAATTTTGTCACACTGTTGTTGCAGAATAGATATCTCAAAAGGCTAGAACATACAGTCTAGACGATAGTGCTGACAAATTATGAGGGTCGGGTCACTCCAAAAGAAAGGCACACTATTTTTTTTTTAATCCATTTTTTATTCTACATGTTTGAAAGTTTTACAGTGTGTAGATACATCCTTTAGGAACAATATTTTCATTTCTCCACATAATTTACATCCCTTTCAACTGCCTTACGCCATCTTGGAACCAGCGCCTGTATACCCACATGGTAAAATTCTGGACCAGCCTGTTGGAGCCACTGTTTAGCAGCCTGCACAAGGGGGTCATCATCTTCAAACCTTCTTCCACAAAGAGAGTCTTTCAGTTTCCCAAAGAGATGATAGTCACATGGATCCAGGTCAGGACTGTAGATTGGGTGTTTCAGTGTTGTCCATCCGAGTTTTGTGATTGCTTCCATGGTTTTTTGACCGACATATGGCCATGCATTGTCATGCAACAGCAAAACATCCTGCTTTTTCCGATGTGGTTGAACACGACTCAGTCGAGCTTGAAGTTTCCTCAGTGTCATCACATATGCATCAGAATTTATGGTGGTTCCATTTGGCATGATGTTCACAAGCAAGAGTCCTTTGGAATCGCAAAACACTGTAGCCATAATTTTTCCAGCAGAAGGTGTGGTTCTGATTTTCTTTTTCCTTGGGTGAATTTGCATGATGCCACTCCATTGATTGCCTCTTCGTCTCTGGTGAAAAATGATGGGACCATGTTTCATCACCTGTCACAATTCTTCCAAGAAATTCATCTCCACCATTCTCATACTGTTCCAAAAGTTCTCTGTATACCGTTTTTCTTGTTTCTTTGTGAGCCACTGTCAACATCCTGGGAACCCACTTGGCACAAACCTTTTTTAACGCCAACACTTTCAGTATTCTGCAAACTCTTCTTTCCCCTATCCCAACATAGCGTGACAATTCGTTCACTGTGGCGTCTGTCAGCAGTCACAAATTCATTAACTATCTGCACATTGTCTGGAGTGTGTGCAGTACGAGGCCTGCCGCTGCGAGGACAATCCCCAATATTGCCGTGCCCGCTTTCATCATGTAACCTGCATGCCCACCGACTAACTGTACTGTGATCAATAGCAGCATCTCCATACACCTTTTTCAACCTCTTGTGGATGTTTCCCACTGTCTCGTTTTCACAGCACAGGAATTCTATGAGAGCATGTTGCTTCTGATTAATGTCAAGTGTAGCAGCCATCTTCAAGAGATGCTGTAACAGGTTGAACTAAGTTTCAAACCAAGCGGGAAGGATGTATCTACACACTGTAAAACCTTCACACATGCAGAATGAAAACTGTATTTTTACAAAAATAGTGGGCATTTCTTTTGGAGTGACCCTCATATGATTTACAAACTCTTTCTTAATTTAAATAGGCGTCACTTTAAATTAAGTGACAAATTGTGTATTTTTAATATATTTATATTTAATTGTATGCAAATTCTTAACTGTACATACTTCTGACTGGTCAACGACCAAGATATGGAAATAAATGGTAATAATAAACTGAATGAAGAAATAGCAAAAAGATAGGAAATTAAGGAGAAGGGGCCCGGATAAGTTGAAAGAACCAGAGGTTGTTGAGAGTTTCAGAGTGAGCATTAGACAATGACTGACAAGTTTTGGGGAAAAGAATACATCAGAAGACGAATGGGTAGCTTTGGGAGATGAAATAGTGAAGGCAGTATAGGACCAAATAGGTGAAAAGAAAAGGCCAAGAAGAAATCCATGGATAACACAGGAGACACGAAACTGATGAAAGAAGAAAATATAAAAATGCAGTAAATGAAGCAGGCAAAAGGGAATACAAACACCTAAAAAATAAGATTGACAGAAAGTGATAAATTGCTAAGTAGGAATGCCTAGAGGACAAACATAACGATTTAGATGCATATATAACAAGGGGAAAGCAAGATGCTGCCTACAGAAAAATTAAAGAGGCCTTTAGAGAAAAGACAAGCAGCTATACGAACATCAAGAGCTCACACGGAAAACCAGCAAAGAGGGGAAAGCTGAAAGATGGAAGAAGTATATAGAGGGTCTATAAAGGAATATGAACTTGCAGGAAACGTTATGGAAATAGATGAATGTGTAAATGAGAATTAGATGGGAGACGTGATACTGTGAGAAGATTTTGACAGAGTGCTGAAAGGCCTGAGTTAAAACAAGGCCCAGGAATAGACAACATTCCATCAGAACTACTGACAGTCTTGGTAGAGCCAGGAGTGACAAAACTCTTCCATCTGGTGTGCAAGATGTACGAGACAGGCAAAATATCCTCAGTCTTCAAGAATATAATAATTCCAGTTCCAATGAAAGCAGGTACTGACAAGTATAAGTAATGGCTGCAAAACACTAACAAAAATTCTTTACAGAAGAATGGAAAAACTGGTAGAAGTCAACCTCGGGGAGCATCAGTTTGGATTCTGGAGAAATGTACGAACATGCGAAGTAATACTTAGCCTATAACTTCTCTTAGAAGACAGGTTAGGGTAGGCAAACCTATGTTTGTAACATTTGTAGACTTAGGGAAGGCTTTTGACAATGTTGATTGGAATACTCTCTTTGAAATTCTGGAGTAGCAAGGGTAAAACATAGAGGGCAAAAGGCTATTTATAACTTGTACTGAAACCAAGCAGCAGGTATAAGAGAAGCAGTGGTCAAGAATGTAGTGAGACAGGGATGTAGCCTATCAAGCAATAAAGGAAACCAAAGAAAAATTCAGAGTAGGGATTAAAGTTGAGGGAGAAGAAATAAATGCAAGGGGCATTAAAAAAGAAACATGCTGTAACCAGGTGGAGGATAATACATCACTCACAACCATGTGGGAATATCCTATTGCAAAATACAACTCTCCAAGTTTCATATTTTCTGTTGTACCACTCAAAGAATCGTATGATCTTCACACTAATGTGAGAAGCATTCCTACCAAAATGCCAAATAGTGTAGTTATGTTTGTAGTCTAAACTATTTGTCATAATATGAGCAGATATTTCACTATCTTAGAAGCGTGGTAGTTCAGAAGGATTGTATTACTGGTATTTTTCTTTAATTACCTTAATACAAAACAAACTAAATATTCTACCAAAAACTGAACAGCTTTTTTCATTAAAATCATGATAGGCACCCTTTTGAACCTAAATAAATGGAAATATTAATAACTGTTCTCGTAACTATTAATAGTGTCATTTAATTATGACCATTTGTCATATCATTTTGTGTTTTACACAGACAATACTGTTGGTGCATGAAAGACCAGTCTTCCACCACAGTGATTTTTTCTCTACTCCTTACGAAATCCTATAGTTCGCTGTACTGCATATTGTTTGCTAGCGTTTATCAGCTTACTGCCAGTATGAGGACAAAGAAGATATTAAAACTCAAAGAGAGGTTAGGAAAAAGAGTAAGAAATAATTTCATACTCAGGGGTACAACTGGACTCATTCTACTTTGGAGTATAACCTTCTTTTTGAAGCTTTTTAAGTCTCGACTTAAAATCGGCCTCCTTTTTACTTAAAAGCTCCAGCTGAGGCTAAGTTCTCATTTTGTTTGTTACTATATTAATATTCTGTGAGTATACTAAACACAGGAATTTTAACATCAAATAAAGTAGGCCTGCTAATTGCTGACATAAAAATAAATCAGAAAGCATAATCAGGAAATCAAAGATTCTCTCTTTAGCTGATATAAAATTGGGTCCAAGGAGTTCATTGCTTCAGTCTTACAACTAAGGGACCCTAATTTTGCAGAAATGCGGTTCAAATTTCCATTGGCCCAGAAAGGTATATACCCACATTCTTCAAGTTTGTGGATAGTACATCTGTATAACTTAAACCCAAATTCTGGATCTATAATAGCACCATTCCATCAATCCTCAACCAGCAGCAGGTTTATGGGAGCATATAGTATATGGTTGAAATGATGAAAGTGCACTTATGTGAAGCACACAGTATCACGCTATGGATTGTAACAAATGTATAACTTGGTTATGTTCCCATTCTGAGAATCAGTGGCCTTTAGAGTGAATGAGAACTTCAGTGGAAACACAGTACAGCGTATTAACTCTGAAGCTACCATGACAAAGTTGGGTGTTCATAATGGAATTTAGAGAGGGGATGAGGGGCAGAATGATGTCCAGGAGAACTCATATAGATGCTGTTGCATGTCACATTACACAATGGTTTTAATGTACAAAGGCTTCAAGAGAACCATTGTACTACATTTGGTGTCTCAAGAGGCTCACTGAACTGTAACTGTTGTTTCCTAACAGTTAGGTTGGATGTCAGCAATCTAAGCAAGTTAATATTTATTGGATTCTTACAAATAATCCTTTATTAGTCAAGAATGCCTAATCACTAGGCCAGTAGGAGTGACACTGTCATTGTGTGTAACAACATTCACAGCCCAAAATATCTGTACATGCACAGCTCAATAAAAAATTTTGTCCCCAAATATATGCGATCATTGTAAACACTGTACAATAGCATTGCATCACGTAGTGTCCCTATATTAAGAGCACTTATCACAACTACTGGTCAAATTTACCACTGTCACCTAGCATAAGAGTAGGCACAGGAACGATTAGACACAGCAATGTTTTTATGATTAGATTTAGAGGCAGCTAACTGTTTTAGCCAAAACTAGTTATCAATGAGTTTTGCACTCTTTAATACTAAAGTAAATAAGAATCCAATGCCAAACATATGTACTTGATTTTTAGAGCAATTATCGCTTTCAACCATTAGGATTAAGTTTAAAGGGCACAACACAAAGCTGTTCTAACATATCACACAAGGGCAACGTCATCACAGTTAAGGTGAAGGATGTTATAATTTAACTAAATTAGGGTTATATCCACCTGCTAGAAGACAAAAGCTCTTGCGGTAATTATTTTAAACATATGGCTCTGATAAGGAGACTGGAATTTAATTACACTAAATATAATCAGCAGCAATACTGCTTCTGGGCACATCTGATGAGAATAAAATTGTGATGACATGCAAGTTACCTAATAACGATTTTGGTCTGTTCGTTTGAATTTTGTTATAAAATATTTTATAAAAATAAAATTTTTATTCAAAAAATTGCATGCTGTCAAAATATGCTACAATGTTCATAAGAAACAATTCTTTAAAAGATTCCAAACATCCAACCAAGGGCATTAGATGCTAATAATCAGAAGATGATCTGAGAGTAAATATCAGAACTCTGTTTTGCAAAGAATATGTCTATTACATTCTCTGTGAAAGTAACTACATGTTACACGAAATTGTATGTTTCTAAAGTGACCCTCAACACAAGAAAATTCTGCGAGCTTCAGTCCCTGAAACACTTGCGACGCAAACTGAAAACTGATAATGAAACCACATTCTGCGGCTGATAAGTAATTACTGGTTTGGACAACATAAATACATCATTTGTTGTGATGCTGTAAGTCTTATTGGCTCCAAGGTTTCTATAACCCAGCATTTAAGTTCTCCCCCCTTGCTGCTCAAATTCGAAGCGCACAGAATTATGGGTATATACGCAACTTCCTGTATGATCACCTAATCGTCTTACGCAATATAAAAGTAGAGCTCAACAAAAAAATTTAAAATCAGTTTATTTTCTTCTATATGTGGTAGAGAGAGTTTATTTTTAAATTTTGGATATACTGCACTATCAATATCTTTGAAACTTTGAGTGTATACATTCGCGAACTTCGTACCCCTTTCGCGCATGAACACATTGGCGAAGTCACTAGAATTTCTCTTTCCGTCGCTCTAATCGTGAGTTGAACATGTCGTATGCAGGAGATAGAAGGTAAGTGATAGGTTTTTCGAAGCTGTATGGTAGATTCAGTTTAAAGGTTTATGTAAATGTTGTCTAGGGTATACTATTGGAAGCTCTAGATAATATTTTGTGAATTTGTTACATTGTAGTCTGCTGTGTGAACCGTATTGTCAAGGTTTCCAATGGTGTGGTGCGATTGCCAACATGGCGTTCAGGTATAATTTGACAATGAACGTGAATTACTCTCACGCTTTGGTTTAAAAGACGCTATGTTCAACAAAATAATGTTGATTTAGTGCTGCTTGAAAGTGGCATTTTGAAGGGATGGTTAGTTTATCTACCAATCGCTAAAGAAGTTTGGCACGTTTTCGCACTGGCACTGACACAGGTTTAATTCGTAGTTTTATTCGGTCTTGCTAGAAGGTGGTTTGAACTCAAATACTCTTAATTTTGTGAGAATCAGTACAAGTATATTTTTGCTTGCGGGAACTGCTTATAAACTCTGCATTTTTGTGTTGGACTATATGGTATTGTGAAAGGAAAATTTGCTGTTCGTAGAATTCAAAGTGATGTCAGCACAGAACCATTCCTTTATTTTCCAGAGTACTGCCATTAAAAATAATTCTTAATGTAACGTGTGTTAATGTGGAGACCAGCTTGTTGGCTATGAGCCTATTTAGCGCGCGCACACCAGCAGATCGTGACAGCAATGTGGGAGACTCGTGCTGGTGACAGTAGAGTCGAGGAAAGAGGATCACGCACATGCTAACGGAATCGTAGATAGCAGGAGAGAGAGTTATAATGCAAGAATGTTTTTAATTTGATTTGTAAATTTTTATGGTCTAAAAATTGTTCACGTGCTTGAGCCGCCTCTTTGTGATAATGTTTGAACAGTTCCCGTACTGTAGTGGAACATTTTAACGTGATTTTTTTTTTTTTTTTTTTTTTACAAATTTCACTGATAATTGTAATTCTTAATTGCAGAAATGACTGGCCTGCGGACGAGTCCAAAAATGGCCCAGAAAAGGACGCATATGAAGGACCTCCAGGAATGGAACCCGATGGCATTATTGAGTCGAACTGGGAGCAGGTAAGTTAAATGTAATAGCACTTTAACGAGGGAAAAGCAGAGGAGCAATGTAAGCGTAAAAGCCGCGGAATTTTGAAATTTCTTGAATTTTGTTCAGTCTTTGTAATACTATCCTTCATTTTGGTATGAATTTGATCCTTAGGTGGTTGAGAACTTTGATGACATGAATTTGAAGGAAGAGTTATTGAGAGGCATTTATGCATATGGTTTTGAAAAACCATCCGCTATTCAGCAGCGAGCTATCATGCCTTGCATTAAAGGCCATGATGTCATTGCTCAGGCACAGTCAGGTAGGTTTAGTACTGGTCTGATTTAAGTCTTTTTAAATTGTACTCAGTGGAAGATGCAACTTTTTTTTTCTTTTTACTGCTTAGGTACTGGAAAAACGGCAACCTTCTCAATATCAATCCTCCAGCTCATAGACACTTCACTTCGTGAATGTCAAGCATTAATCTTAGCACCAACCCGAGAGTTGGCACAGCAGGTATCTTTTCCCAACTGATTATGATTTGTCATAAATTGTCAGTATGTTATTTTGATTTGGTTCCTGAAATAACAAAATTAAGTATCAACATGGTATTTACTGAATTGTATAAATTTTTAAATAATTTGCCCTTTTAATGACTGATGTTACTTCTGTTACAGATCCAGAAGGTTGTGATTGCATTAGGGGATTTTATGAATGCACAGTGTCATGCCTGTATTGGTGGGACAAATGTTCGTGAAGATATGAAGAAGCTGGAGATGGGTGTTCATGTTGTAGTTGGAACACCAGGTCGAGTAATGGACATGATTAACAGACGAGCCCTAAGTAAGTGTAACTTTAATGATGCAACAAGTTTGGTAATAGTGCATTTGTGTATGAACTGTAAGGGCAGTCAATGTATGACTTTCAAAATTGCATATTTTAGAAGCTGAAGGCACCAAAGATTCACAATTTCATGTGAGAACACCTCTGTTCAAAAGCTATAGCTGCTTTTACTTAGTAAAAAATACTGTTGATATGTATGTGCTACAGTACCAAAGTAAAAATAATGGCAAATTATCTGTGTATTTAAACTTTCCTTTCTATAGGGTGGCAGTATTTATACAGATGGATTAGTTGATACAGGCCCTATGTTAGATTGTAACTGTTTATAAGAATCAATTTGAATTATTTTCCTTCCTTTGTGATGTAAAAGGAAATAAATTAACTATGACTTTGTAGTTCTTTCATGTGGCATTTTGTTTTAGGAACAAATAGCATTAAACTGTTCGTATTAGATGAGGCCGACGAAATGTTGTCCCGTGGTTTCAAGGATCAGATATACGATGTATTTAAGACTCTTAATCCAGACATACAGGTAATATGCTTTCATCTTTGTTGGTAATGTCAAGTATGGTAGACAAATTAATATTAATCTGGAGCCCATTTCAGGTCATTTTGCTGTCTGCTACAATGCCTGCTGATGTACTTGAGGTGACAGGTTACTTCATGAGGAATCCTGTTCAGATTTTGGTGAAGAAAGAAGAGCTTACACTTGAAGGTAAGTTCATATACTTCTGGACAACATCAGAAAGTTCAGTTATAACAACCCTGACATGTTCTTCACATTAGCATTGGTGTCGGAATTTAAAATTACAAACAGAGCAAGTGTCTCAAGTGAGGCTGTAGCTCTTTAAATTTAACAGTTGTTAATAACACTATTGTGAGTGTAAACCTTTAATTTTTGATTTCTGTGCAGTTTTCTTTTTCTGTGATGCTGAAATGCTTAGATGAGGGGAAATTAGCTGTAATAGCTTTTCAGGGTTAGTGTGTAGGCAAGGCCTCTTGTCTCTGAAATCTGGTTGACTTATAATGTAGCCTGTAGTCTACTTTAAATGGAATGTAATACTTGAGTTGAATGTTAATACAAAATTAGGTAGTAGTGATGTGTCATCTAGTCAGCTCTGCAGTTATTGTAACATTTGCTCCATATTTCTCATCATGCATAAGAATCTAATTTTGCAGTTGGTCCAGCAGTCTCTCAATTGAAGGAATTGTTGAGTTCTCTCTCTCTCTCTCTCTCTCTCTCTCTCTCTCTCTCTCTCTCTCTCTCTCTCTCTCTCTCTCACACACACACACACACACACACACACACACACACACACACACACACACACACACACACAAATGCTCTAATTAGTAAAATTCTTTCTTACAAAATGGCTGCAAAAATTTGTTGGGCACATGGAGTATTAAACTAATGGTGTATAGCTGACATGACACTGCTATGGAGATACAAAGTAGCCAGGGAAGTACATTATGCACATCTGTAGACCTGCTTTCCCATGTTTATTGTACACTTTATGTTGGTGCACATGAAGACAGCTATACTGCTCGTATCAAACCCCAACAATATTTTATAAAAACTGTTTTTTGTACAAGAGCAGCATGAACAGTCCCGGATCATTGTAGGACATAATGTGAGGAACCTGATTATCTAGTAACGGATTCTCTCTGTGGATGTTCCATTCAAACCAAAGTAGTAAGACTCAGTGGTTAGATCATTCCATTATCACAATGAAATCACATTAACTAGTGTTGTAAAATAGTGTAATGGTTATGTTTTAACTTAATTTAATCCTCTTTCACATGGACATTCAGATTGGCTGCCTCTGGAGTATCAGTTCAGTTGTGTAACTGGATTTGTTATTACCTTTTTCAATGATCAAAGTATGAAGTAAATGACAGAAAATTGAGCAACAGATGTGGTATCCATTGTCCTCCAAAGTAGTGTGACAGGCCCTCTGCTGTTCCTAATATCTGCACATAAGTAAGGAAAAGTATGAGGTCATGGTTACACGATATAGTGTAAAGCCTGTCAAATCAACTAATACATAGGAATTACAATCATGAACAGTTTCAATTGGAATGGGCATGTTTAAAATGTTTTGGGGAGCACAAACCAGATTGTTTTATTGGCACAGAACAAAGATGCAACAGGTCTACTAGAGACTGCCTATGCTAAGCTTGTCTGACCCCTTGTAGAATAATGCTGTGTGGTATAGGATCCTTACCAGAAAAGAGTGACAGACGATGTGGAAAAAGTTCAAAGTAGGGCAGCTTGCTTCATATTATTGCAAAATGGGGGAAAATGTCGGAGAGAACAGGTGAGTTGGTGGTGAGTCATTAAAACAAAGGTGTGTTTCATTGTGAGATCTTTCACAAAATTTTAATCACCAACTTCCTCATTTGAATGTGAAAATATCCAGACAAAAAAACCTAAGCACAATGAGTTTTCTGAATACGGCAGAAGTCGGTAGATTTGACACATGTGAGCAAACAAATGATAAAAATTTCAGAAAAAATTATATTTATTCAACTGAATGTGCTTCACAAATTGAGCAAGTCAGTAATGTGTTGGTCTGTTTTGGGACTGTTAATGCTAGCAGTTATTCAGCTTGGCATAGATATGGCTGTTGAATGGATATTGTGGCAAATTCTGGCCATTTAGTGCATTAGATTAGCAAAACCTAGGTGTTTGGATGGTTGTCCATAGTGCTCCAAATGTTCAGTTGGAAAGAGATCCGGTGATCTTGCTGGACAACATAGGGTTTGTTGAGCACGAAGACAAAGCAATAGGAAACACTCGTTATGTATGGGTAGACATCATCTTGCTGAAATGTAAGCCCAGGATGGCTTGCCATGAAGGGCAACAAAACAGGGCATAGAATATTGTGGATGCACTGCTGTGCTGCAAGGGTGCTATGGATGTTAATGGAAGGGTTCTTACAGTGGAAATAAATAGCACCCCAGACTATCACTCCTTGTTGGGTTATATGGCAGATAACAATCAGGCTGGTATCCCAGCAATGTCTGGTGTGTCTAAATTTCTCCTTGCTGGTAATTGAGCCTCAGCTCACTTGGAGTTGTCACCTTAACAGTTCTACTCCAATCAGTGACATGCTTTGTTAGGGTGGAGGTGCCCAGGTCAATAATGCAGTATCAACCTGTGTGTGTGTGTGTGTGTGTGTGTGTGTGTGTGTCCTATCGTACAGCCCAACAACCAGAAGTGATAGTCTAGGGTGCCATGTCTTTTCCTCCTTTTATCTGCAGCACACTTAACAGCACAACCTACCCGATGATATTCTACGCCCAGTTTTGTTGCCCTTCATGGCAAGCCATCCTGGGTTTATATTTCAGCAAGATATGTCCACCCACCAGCATGTGGCAAGAGTTCCTACTGCTAGTCTACATGCTTTCCAAACTCTACATGATATAGCAAGATCACTGGATCTGTTCACGATTAAGAATGTTTGGAGCATTATGGGCAGGGCCTTCCAGCTGTCTCGGGTATTTATTAGATGCACAAATTGGTCAGAACTTGTAATGATATCTCTCAGGACATCCAACAATCCTATAAATGTCAAGCCGAATAACTGCTTGCGTAAGGGCCAAAGGTGGACCAACATGTTACTCAATTTGTGAAGACCCTCCTCCTGTGAATAAATCATGACCTTTTCTCAAATTGTAATAGTTTGTTTACCTGTACATTTGCATCGCTTCTACAGATCTGTCCCATTCAGATAAATCCTTCATTGTGTGTGTGTGTGTGTGTGTGTGTGTGTGTGTGTGTGTGTGTGTGTGTGTGTGTGTGTGTGTCCCTAGTATACATAGGGCTAAATGAGAGAAATTTAGCTTGTGTTGGAAGGTGTTCATTTTTCTTATGTGGTATTAATGTGGAGTAATGGAGAGTGTCTGAAGATAGTTTGGAGAAGCCTGTATGAAGCACTTAAGTGTGAATTGCATAGTAATGTAGATGTGTATCGGTGATTGTGCTGAGTGTAGTTATGAATTTCTGAAGATTACAGGTGCAGAAACACCTGAATACTGATGTTAATGGGTGATATCTTTGTTAGAAGTAAACTCTTGTCATGTTTCTCACAGTGCTGATTTTGTGCTTCTGTGCACCTTTAATCCTTGTTGTTTGTTCTTGGTATGTTACATGTAGATTTCACTAAAATTTATATTTGTTTGTAGTCTCCCACAGGAGACAATAGTCCATGACTTATTAGAATATTTAAGACAAGAAAAATCCAATACTCCTTATAAATGAGATCATCATATATGAAATATTCTGTGCAAAGTCCCAAAATCATGTCACTGTTAAAGGAGAAGTTGACAAAAAAGCGCATGTAGAAAATAAGACCCCCAAAGGATAAAAATGGTGTCATATACCACGTGCTAAATGTTTTGTTTGTAAATTTTGTGAAGCAAATAAAAGTTTCGGTATAATCATGCTTGGGTTTTTTACATGCTTGTGAGATTAACATACCTCCATCTTCAGCAAAGCACAATGTTTCTTTTTCTGTGTATTCAAACATGCCTTGATTTGAATATGAGTATTGGTCACTTTCTTTCAGCTCTGTGGTGTGGAAAAATTGTATAAAAGCTTGAGTATTTTGCTTTCATCATGAATATAATTTATTAACATTTCTAGTGCCTTAAGTGGATTGCGTATTCAGATAGATCCCTTGCAACCTCACTTCATTACAGGGCTTACGGATGTGACACTATGTTGAGTATCTGCATAATTTGGACAACCTCTACAATTGAGGTGGTGGTCCCTGAAGCCATCATTGACACCTGGTGTAAAAGTGGCTTCAGGTGCAGCAAAGTATGCAGGGGCTAAAGATGACTTAATTAGCACTGGAATAGTTGGTGTCTTTCTGAGCTTCGTTACATTGAGTTATTTTTCCTTCCTCTAGAGTCTATAAATAACTTATTTTGTTGAAATAAGTCCTATTGAAAGCTGTTCAAATTTCTTGCAATGTTGCTTTCAAATTTTGATTGTACACACCCTCCACCCTGCCCCCACCCTTCGCAACCTTTGCTGCCCTGCCTTTGAAATATTGATTGTATTGAGACTTATAGTGTAGAGAAGCCTGGTTTGAGCTGAAAATTGAGTGTGGCAGAGATTTTTGTTGCTAATGAATGTGAATGACAAAAGATGTGATAACATATGTAGTATATCTTGATTTCTGAGTTAACACTATGTAGTGCACATATTGTTTCAAAAAACTAAAACTGCAAGGTAAATATGTTGTATTGAACAGTGAGTAAAGTGTGTAGTATGAAAAATGTAAGGGGGTAACTATGTAAATCATGGTATTTATATGGACAGTGTGTGTGCGCTGCATTGTAAAATGAACTGCTAGTGTTTTTTACTGATATTTAGTCAAAATATTAATTGCAATTAAATTTTCATTAAATTAAATGCTCATTCAGTTATTAAACATGCTTTTCTTTCCAGGTATCAAACAATTTTTCGTTAATGTTGAACGTGAAGATTGGAAGCTGGACACATTGTGTGACTTGTATGATACTCTTAGCATCACACAAGCTGTCATATTTTGCAATACACGTCGTAAGGTGGATACGCTCACTGAAAGTATGCATAAACGTGACTTCACTGTTTCAGCAATGGTGAGGATTAATCTACAAAAAGTGTTCTTGAATTTAATTGTTGGGTGGGTTTTTAATGTTGAGGAAATGTTCATTCTATTTGCATACAGCTTAGATGCTACGTAAGGGTTTGTGGCAAATGACACAGGCATTTGTAGCTTTTTACACTTTGTCATCGAAAGCTTCTCAGCAATGTAAGAGTTCTGCATCTATAAAAACATCCTAAAGGCCCAACTCTCAAAAAGCTGTAGGAATCTTAACCCACATAAAGTTTTGTCGCTGGTTAGAATAAATGTGGAAAATGTTTCTCGTGTATTGAGTTTGCCAGTGAAGTTTGTTATAAACAACAATGTAATACAAAGATGCACATATGAAACTTGTTAAACTTTTGGGATTCTTTCATAGTAAATTAAGCCTCAACATTTTTGTGGACGATGTCTTAATTTCCTTTTAGACCATTCCACAAGTTATTGAACTTCAGAAATACAAAAAAGTGTAGAAACGAATTTCAAAAGCAGAATGGATTAAAGTTTCTTTCAAGTAATGTTAAAACATTTAGTGTGTGGTAATGTTATAGGGGTTCCATCTTTATAATTTGGCTGTCCAAATCTGTAGGAATTAATGATATAGCCATGCAATAAAGTAGTCACAATTAATTTATTCATACATTAGGTTTGAAATGTTATTTTAATGAAATTGGTATTTCAGGTGCTGAGTATATTTCTTCTGTCAATTAGAATTTTATGGGTTTGAGTGTTGTGTTTATTGAATTGAGAAAGAAACCATATTAAGTAATTGTAGTTTGTTATAGTTTGCAAGAAAGTCTTACGGGTGCTTTCATTACCATGTGGTCTTGTATTTATGTCAAAGATGTGGAAGAAAAACTGTAAAATTTGTTACAGCACGGTGACATGGAGCAAAGAGAGAGAGATGTTATTATGAGACAGTTCCGAACCGGTTCGAGTAGAGTTCTAATTACTACAGACCTTCTTGCTCGTGGTATAGATGTACAACAGGTTTCGCTAGTTATAAACTATGATCTGCCATCTAATCGAGAAAACTACATACACAGGTAAGGAAATGACAAACTTCATTTGATTGTACAATACTTTTTGTCACAATTGTTTAGGATGATTTGAAAGTTTAATAAAATTGGTTTTATCTTTTTTAGGATTGGTCGAGGTGGAAGGTTTGGCCGAAAAGGTGTAGCTATCAACTTTGTGACCCAAGATGACAGGCGTACGCTGGAGGACATTGAGAAATTCTACAACACGCATATTGATGAGATGCCTATGAATGTAGCAGACTTGATCTAAGTCTAGTGCTGTTCTGTATTGCCTCGAGTTTTCTGATGGTGTGAGTATCGAGGTTCTGGCCGCACCTATGGTTTCTGGACTCGTGATAGCGAATTGTCGTACTTCGCTGGTCGGCTGTCGATGCACACTTTATTCTCCAGGCATCCACGCAGATTAGTGCTGTTCTTGGATCCTATCTGAGAGACTTGCATATGGGGTGTTGGGGGTTGGACTTCGCCATCCCTCCCCCCCATAAAGTGATTGTTTCTTTTGTCGGGGTGCTGAATTTGACAGCCCCTGATTCATTGACTGAATTTGGTGTCGTGTTTAAAAAACTAACAGGCAGGTTATTTGTATGTTGATTAGTTAAACTCCTGTTTTGTTACTTTTTTAGATATAAAATTGCCTTGTGACGGGTTCAGTTTGCGTTATCAGGCTCTCAGTGCATGAGAGAAAACTAATACTGAAAATAAGTCGGCTGACTGTATTTATATTGAACTTTGGACCTGACTGTGCTTCTGTTGCAGTTCCTCCTTCAACCATATCTATTTTTAGTGCTTTCCTGGGTAGAAAAGATGTCTTTGTATTCATATTCTGTAAAACATATTTCATCATACGTCAAATGGGTGAACGAAAACTTTTTAAAATCAGGCAAACAGTTTAACAATTACACAGTGAAAAAACTCAGAATGATGTCATTTTATTGCCAATTCCAAAATATACATTTAATTTGGTTTCATACTCTGGTATTTTGTTGTCTAGGAAGATGTTTGGTTGGATTTTGGAAAGGATATTTTAATCAAAAAAGATGCAGGAGACGATCTAATTTAATGCTTAGTTTCCAAGAAAATCATTTTTGTATAATCTTATTTAGTGCTCTAATAAAAATTATTAAATTACGTTGTTTTGCTTGTTAATCAATTGAAACCCTGTTTGAACATGGATTGCTGTACTGCGTCATTCAGTTTTTTTGTGTTTTAAGGATAGGCAAGCTATTATATTCAAACTGCTTTTCTGTATTTACAGGCATTTTTGGCCAGTCCGCCAGTGAGAAGAAATTTTTGGAAATAAAGATCAAAATTTCCTAATTGAAGTCCAGCAAACAGTGGTTTTCTTATCGTTTGTATATTCCTAAAAATTCCTCTCCTTTGTGCCCTGAAAGTTTGTTTGATTGAAATTTTATATTTCAGTTTACAGTATTTTGTACCTCAGATTTTGCTAGATTTACTGGTTCTTATTTATTGAATTTTTAGCAGTTTATGAGCATGAACTTTGTAAATTTAGCAAAATATATTTTAAATAGATTGTTAATAAAGTTGTCAATTTTGTACTCCGAATTGATTTGGCCCCAACACCATGTATTTCTGTTCTTGAACTATATTTCATAATGACTCATATCTGGCACTCTAATATACTATCATTACCAACTTTAATATGGCAGTTTTTAGACTTTCTGTATTAAATCTTAATGTGAAAATCTGGTGAAACAGCCTTTTTTGTTCATTGATTTCAATTTTGAGAGCATGTCTCACCCAGATTATGGTTGAAAGGTTTCAGATCTCCCTTGATGACAGTGTATATTGTGGAATAATTTCCAGATGAGCAGCAAATGTTTTATTGCAGCATTCCTGTATAATAAAGATTGTTTATAATTGCTGAGGTTATTAGTAGAAATGCATTTTAAATGTGTGCCAGTTATTGTATAAAATTCTCTGACGAGCAAATCAATTTCTTTATAAATTCAATGTTCTGTGGTTAGTCGTTCATGTCTGGGAGCTCTAATGTATTTCCAAAACACACACACACACACACACACACACACACACACACACACACACACACACACACAAGAACAATGCTTGCTTGTCTTTAAGACAAGTTGGCAAATCTAGATTTGAATCAATTGCCATTGACACCTTTTCTTTGTAGCATTAGATCAACATAAAAATCTTTGGTAGAGTAGGAAATCGGAACAAATTTTGTATTGTGTGTATACAATGGAGTTATCAATAAGCTTTCTGTTTAAATTGTGCATCGTGAGTCTTAAAACTGAGCTTCTGGTTCTTTGATTCTGCTGTGTGCAGATTCTCAAAATTTTTGATTTTGGTCTCCTAGCCCAAACTGAGCAATTTGGAAGGTACAATGTAGTTTCGTTCTGCTATGAACTGTACCAAAGTTTTTTTTTCCATCATTAGAAAAATATTTGTCATCGGTGTAAATGTTCAGTAGTACAGGGTAAACAGAAGAAAACTTTTTGTGTATCAGTGTTTGGGACAGATACATATGTCATAACTTGGTTATAACCTAAGAAAATTTTAAAGTTGAATGATATGCAGGAAGTATATGACGGTGAAAATGTTAAGTATTTTTTTACAAATAGGCTAAAATTTTCTGGTGCTCTGTGCAAACAGTTTTCCAAAATTCTCAGAAGATTTGAATTGCTGTTAAATATATCTGAAGTGATGGGACATAAATTTTGTTGAAAGGGCAGAGACAATGATAAAGCAAGCAAGAGAAGTTTTGACTTATAGCCAACACATTATTGGTTGATATGTGTGTGTTGCTGTTGATAGGAAGTCTGATTAGCAAGTTCAGTTGGGAAGAATGTAGTGTTTTGGAAATTGATTTGTAGATGATGGAAATGGCACAGGTTTTCTCCACTGCTGTTGCCTTTGCAAATTGTATAGGAGTAAAAGATGACAAAATTCTGAATTTTAATAATTTACTTTTTACATTTAACTAAGTGTGCGATTCACTTCCTGACCAGAAAGGAAACTATTGGAGTAGGTAATATGCATTATGTTTCAGAAAAAAGCTTTGGTTCCACTGTTGGTAAAACTTACAGGTTGAAATAGTTAAGGGTAAATGTAACCAGTAAAATGTTTGTGGGAGTGAAGCACATAAACAAGGTTGAACTGATATTTCAGATTTTGGATTATATTGTTTCACACCTACACATACCCTGCTCCATTCTAATTGTCCTCCGGTAAGTACTTTTCCATTCACTGTAACCATAGGACCTAATTTTAACATTCAAATTTTAAAATTATTTTGAACTCCTGATCTGCCCATCAAGGAATTCGTTACTTTGTGTGAATTAACCAGACCAAGGTAAAGTTTCCCAGTGTGCAGCTATAGAGCTGCACATCGAAACTTAGTGCTTAGAAGATAATTTTCAAACATCTAATTTTTCTGTAGGCTTCTGTATAATTGTCTAGGTTTGACATCCATTTTCCAAGGTTTTATTTATTTTGTATTTTTTCTTTTGTGTTCACCACTAATTTCTCAACTATTCATTCATTTTCTCTCCCCACCAACATCCTATTGTTAATGAGTTCTTCCCCAGTGACTCATGATTCTGTTTGACCAGATATGCAAATCAATATTCTGTTAGTGTGAGGATTACCCTCAAGTAGTGTGATTACTAGATAGTTTATTCTGCGTGCCCATTATAAGCTAACATGCTGCAGTTGATAGGTGGTTTTAAATTATTAAATTTTCAGTAGGTCTGCAGGAACATCTGCTCTAAATGTGGCTGTTCATAAAGTAACCTGTTAATTAGTGAGTGAATTACAGTACTTGTTTTATAATACTGTTGAAAGGGTACAGTTTAATTTGTCTATTTAGTTTGCCTGTATCTTCAGCATTAAATTTCCAGTACCCAAATCTCGATATTCACTTTGTACAGAAAAGTAAAACTAATCTGTGGGAAATAAATAAAAAGATCAGAGGTGCTGAAGCTATAACCCTTTCCTCAATCAAATCTGCATTTGATACTTGGTGACCACTTTTCACATAATCATGGACATCACCCATTTTTTAACATATTGTGCCATTGTTTTGCACTGCTTTTTCATATTACCAAAGATTTGGTGTCCTGGGAATTTAATGCCAGATGAGTAGAGGTAGCAGAATTGTAAGACTGGAATTTCAGAGCTTGTCAATTGCCGTGACTGTCTCAATGTGTCTCGAAAAATGCGTACTTTCACGACATTGTAAAACATTTTGCAAATTCATTCAAGTTTTTTGAAGAAAAAAAAATGGTTCCTTACGAATAGTCCTCATAAGTACCAGTTTGTCAAACAAGTAATGATTTAGAATGAACTAAAGTTTGCACACTGTTGGGAAACTAATACATTTTATTATTTTTCCATCGAAGGAAGTTGGCTTAACTGTATCACTGAGTATGCCAATGATCTTTGTTCTAAATGTAGTATCCAAACCTATAAATACTTTCTAAAAATTGAAACAATTTTTGGCCATGTGGGCTGCAAGAACAAATTACTGAACATATTGTAGCTTATCAGTTTTACCGAAAAATAATTTCCTTAATTCAAAGATGTTGTTTAGTTTGCTGATTTCACTTCCATTCTTAGATGCACATGTAAAAGCTGTGGCCCATATATGCACAGTAATCCCAACCATAAAGTACAGAGGTGAGTTTGTGCTGGTTTAGGGTTGCACAGTAATTGGTAACCTGCCATTAATTGGAAGAAGAGTGGCAACATGACACTGATACATAGAAAGCAAACGAGTGAGTATGTGTGAAAAACTTGGGTTTAGATTGTAAAGTGTAGTATAAGAAATACCATTTGCCACACATTGTTTAGGAATGTGGGAAGTATAGTGACTGATGGAAAATTTTAATCAACAGTGCAGTTATACTAAGTACACTGCCATAAATACTTGCTGTACAATACTTGGAAACAGCTGAAGACACTCCAGCTCCTGATGTACATATGTAGAAATATTGTGGAACATTAAGAGTAATGCACTAAACTCATATTGCACATTAGCCATATTATACACGTGAAATCTTTGGCAAAATGTTGGCTGGGGAAACATCAAAACTGCTGAAATGTGTGAAGTGTCTGGAGTTCTTATAAATCATAATTCAGTTTTTGGGTTTTCTGTATGTACAGATTGGCAGTCTAGTTTATTTAACTTTGTGGCCAGTTACTCCACTGCTGCTGTAAGTTGCCTGGGTAAGGAAGGTGTGTGTGTGTGTGCCACTTGTGTATCATGTAAGTTTTGTCCTGTGAAATTGTATTTTAACTGTTTGTGTCATATTTTCTGAAGTGGTAATTGGGGACAAGCCCAGCATTTGCCCAAATGAGCCTGGTAAACAGCTTGAAAACCATACACAGGTTGGCTTTGCACCAGCCGTAGTCATTAAACGTACTAAGCAGACTTGATGTGGCTCTGGCAGACACATAGGAGGTTGTGTTGGGGGAAGTAGAAGGAATGAGGAGACACACTGAGAAGGGAAAAGGCTGTTAGCTGGTATAGGTGTGTATGGTGGTAACAGTGGTGGAGGACTAGTGAATATTGAGATTAATGTACTTTTTGCCCCAATTTATCAATAGTGGGATCCTCTGGGATGTGGATCATCCAGGAAGGTTACTAGAATGAAGGATATGTTGCAGTGTGATTTCCCACCTGTGCAGTTCAGAAATTCTGGTGTTCGTAGGAAGGATCGTGGTGCAGGCTGTGAAGCAGTCATTAAAGCGAACCTTATGTTGGTCAGCATGTTCAGAACTGGATGGTCCGGCAGCCTCTTGGGCACAGTTTGTCTGTGTCCATTCATGCAGACAGCCTTTCATGCCCATGTAGAATACGGGCATAGTGGTTACAGCTAAGTTGTTAGAACATCTGACTGCTTCTACAAGTGGCCTTGCCTTTAGTGGGGTAGGAGATGCCTGTTACAGGACTGGAATAGGTAGTAATGGGAGGTTTTGTGGGACAGGTCCCGTATCTTGGTGTATTGTTGGGATGGGAAAGGATATAGTGTAGAGAGAGAGAGAGAGAGAGAGAGAGAGAGAGAGAGAGAGAGAGTGTGTGTGTGTGTGTGTGTGTGTGTGTGTGTGTGTGTGTGTGTGTGTGTGTGTGTGTGTGTCAAAATATCATTGTAGTAGGGATGGGAAGGATATATCTCATCACAGGACACTGTTAAATTCATCATATTGAGGCCTAATATTTTCCACTATCTTCATGTAATATCTTCCATACATTGAAAGGATGTACATGACTTTACAGTCTGTCATTGTTACAGAAAAAGGCTTGGTATTACTTTTTAAGATGAGAAATACCAAACATTACCTATAGAAATACAAAAAGATTTCGTCAGATTTCAAAAAATCATTTAACTTATTGTCAGTGGTCACAGAAAAGTCTTGTGCAGGGTGCTATGTGACTGTTGGCTGGCACAGTCTCCACTCTAGGCGGTCATGTCTTTGAATAGCATATTTGTTGTATGTGGCATAGAGATTGATGGCTTACAACCAGATAGTTCTCATAAGAACCATAGTGATTACAATTCTGTGCTTTAAATTTGTTGGTTGAAATGAGGAACCTCAGTGGAACATGTGACATGTGTACCATGAGATTGCTGTCTGGTTGTTTTCTTAAAACAAGAATTAAGATATATTAAGAGGAATAAGAAATGATAAAAGAAAGACGAGTATCAAATTAGTCAGTAGGTAATTGGGTGCTGATAAATTATAAGGTAGTGTGTAAATAAATGATATGAGGGGGTACCCAAAAAACCTGGAATTATTTTTTAAAAGCTATATAGTTTCAAACTGCAATGTTATTCTGTGCAAGATATTTTCCATTACAACTATGACATTTATCCCACTGGTGCTTCCAATGTTCAAACATTTTTTGTTTTTACTCATCTTTGGAAATGGCTGACAGCAACCACCCTCCCTTTGATGTCTTCAATGTTGCGAAATTGGTGTCCTTTTGAGTCGCTTCTCATATGTGGAAATAAGAAAGTTGCATGGAGCCAGGTCATGAGAGTAATGGCCATGGGACAGCGGAACCATGCCTTTTTAGTCGAAAACTAACAGAGATGGCTGTCTGTGCAGGTGCTTAGTCATGGTAGAACAAGCAGTCTCCTGTCTGCTACAAATTGGGTCTTTCTTTGATGAACACTGTTGCGCAATCTTCTTAAAACTTCCAAATAAAAGGGTTGATCGACAGTCTGACCTGAGGAACACACTCTGAACTATGACCTTTGCATCGAAAAAGCAAATCGGCATTGTATTGGTGTTTGATTTGAAGGGACTTCTCTCTCTCTCTCTCTTTCTTTCTTTCTCTCTCTCTCTCTCTCTCTCTCTCTCTCTCTCTCTCTCTCTCTCTCTCTCTCTTTTTATGGGGTGGTGATGCCTTCTATAGGATTGACAGTTGCTTTGTTTCTTTAACCATGGCTCATCACTAGTAATGACCTTTGACAGAAAATCCAGATCAGTTTCAAGCTGTTGTTTCAAAGCACAACATTGTTCAACTTGACGTTCCTTTTGATTGTCAGTCAGAACCCGAGGAACAAATTTGGCAGCAACAGTTCTTCCAAATCTTCGTTTGAAATCTGCTGAACTGTGCTCCAAGATAACACACTAATCTGACAGTTGATCAGTTGTTTGTTGACGGTCTATGAGCACATGCTCTCAAATTTTTTCAACGTTGTTGTCGATTTGGGGACTTGATAGATGCCTAGAACAAGGTTTGTCATCAATTGACATATCGCCTTTTTTAAATTGAGCAAACTGCTCGTACACTTTTCCCATAGCGTCGTCTAGATTAGCTGTTTTTGACATAAAAAGTTTCAGCAGCGTTTTTACCAAGTAGAAAACAAAATTTCACAGCTGCACATTGTTCACTTAACGTTGGCATCATAAAAAACGAAACAAGATCAGAACAGCGCTAGCAAAAAGGGCAATGAGTTGAAAATTTCAAACTGTGTGGCAATCTTTTTTTTTTTCATGTGTTACGAAGCTTCAGACTTCCCCTTAGCTTTAACAATCTGATAACGCTGCTGGTATATCTTCTGCATTTTTATATATTTTCTTCCTGTGCTGTAACTGTAAGGGACTGGTATTGCTTGTTTCCTGACACTGGACTATGAGACTGTGGTAAATTTTGTTGGCTTCTAGATCCTTGCAATAATATTTGTTCAATGTACATGCCAATGTATTATTTCAACACTGTCCTTCTCCATATGCTTCCTACACATTGAGGTATTTACCACTGGTATTAAGACAGTTCTGTGGTTCAGATGGTTTATATGATGAAAAATAAGTATCCATTTGATCTGAAATGTCTGTCCTATTCTCTCAAAAGGATGATTACGTGACTGTAGCTGTGGTCCCTCTCGTGCTGGGGACTGAGTGTCCTGCCCTTTCGTTATTAATCTTATCAAACATGTTTTCTTCTCCAAGGAAGGAACTAATATTCTGAAGTCTAGTTTGCTGTTATATGTGTGTGTTGGCAGCAATAAGAATTTTCTTCGCTGAAGGTAAGTACAGGCTATCACTTTTGCCTCATAGCTTACCCTTAGCCTTTATATTCTACAAATACATATTTACGATTGCAGTGCCTGTGTTCAGAAACATGATGCAATGTTCCTTCAGACTAGTGCTGCTATGAAATACATGAAGTGTATTCACAGTTGTGAATAGGAACAACCGTTGTCAGCTGTGCACTGGATGAAAACAATGAAAATTTGTGCCAGACCAGAACTTGAACACGGATTTCCCACTTATCGTGAGTGATTGCTTTACCATTAGGCTAGCCGAGCATGCCTCATAGCCAGATCTAAACTTCTACATGTTGTCAACAAACTGTTTACAGCCTGCACTCTTATATCTGTTATGTATATATACCGGGGAGGTATGTACGTCTGAATAAATATTGTAAATAAAATGTGTGTGTGTGTGTGTGTGTGTGTGTGTGTGTGTGTGTGTGTGTGTGTGTGTGTACACACACCTGTCCTTTTTTTCCACCTAAGGGAAGTCTTTCCGCTCCTGGGATTGGAATGACTCCTTACCCTCTCCCTTAAAACCCACATCCTTTCGTCTTTCCCTCTCCTTCCTGAAGAAGCAACCATTGGTTGCGAAAGCTAGTAATTCTGTGTGTGTGTTTTGTTCATTGTGCCTGTCTGCCGGCGCTTTCCCGCTTGGTAAGTCTTGGAATCTTTGTTTTTAATGAATAAATATTGTATCGCACTTCTGATCAACACAGGAACTGCAGTATTATATTTAACTGCTGACACTGTGTAAGTGATTTTCAATGAAAATGTGTCCACTGTACAGGAATATACATAATGGATGGATGAGTGCAGGTCTTAGACACATTGTTGGTGACATACGGAAGGTTGGTGCTGGCCGTGAGGCGTGCTTGGATAGCACAATGGTAAGGTGATTGCTTGCGATAAGTGGAAAATCTGTGTTTGAGTCCCAGTCTGTCACAAATTTTCTTGTCATTCCATTATACATGTGATGGTCGTTCTTATTCACATCTGTGATTACATTTCATGAAATACATATTTCAACAATATTCACTTACAGAGATCAGAACATGTTGCTTCCAACAATCACAGAGTGTCATAAAGCATTTGTCTTGGCGAGCAGTGACTTTGTGGCAGTCAGTATTATGTAAAATATTCTTGGTACAGACAAGCAGGCTGGTGCAATTGAAGTAATGTGCACATATAGATAAACAAGAAGCAGTACAATCTGTAATGACTCATTTAGGATTCGCATGGGTACTATGAAATATCAATATTGTCCTCAAATTTGCAGTAAGATTTCATGTATGTGACACACAAAGGATTGGGTGTGAGGACATAGTCCATCAAAATGGTGGGCACTCTAAAATCTTTTGACAGATAAATATATTTTGGAATTAAAAAAAACAAGCACTAAAGGTTTTTTCATTCCCAGAAAACAAGAAGCAGCAATATTTATGCAGAAAGTTTAGAAACAAAAATCGCACCTCGTAGAGTAATGTTAAGTGAAGGATGCCTCGATTTTAGTCTTGATCCGCTACTATCATGTTATATATTAATGATCTTTTGCTAAATGTGCTTGATAAATTTAAAAAAAAAAACACCTAAGGAGTTTGAAAAATGTCTTAGTGGGAATCCTTAAATATAGGTAAATGAAAATCTAGCACTTTGCTGCAGCAAAAAAAGCACATTTCAATTTGATGTGAAAATAACAGTGGCTGGTAAAGTAATAAGTGAAGTGACATTCTGTCTCTTGGTACTGATATATTCAGCTGTTGCAAAGAAACAGTTTTGGTCTCAACTGTCACAATACTCTCCACTGTTAACGGAAATGAAAACTGAAGACTTGCATATTTTTATTCCTGTATTGCATTGTGTTGTGGAGTTAAATGGAATTATACAAAAAAAAAGGTAAATCATAACACGTAGCTTTAGTCTGAAAACAAGTGGGCATTCAATGATACCTTGGTACAATGATAAGCTTCCCTGTGGCATGCCCATCTTACCTGTAAAGTAATGTCAATATATTACTATATCATACACCAATTGTTATACGCACACATAATATTACATGAAGGTAGTTTCATGTGCACCAGGAATGAAACTGAACAAAACATAAATCAAACACGAACAAAACAATGTGAGCGAAAAAAAAACTTGGTTTGAATGTACAATAAGTTTGTAATGAATGCATTAATTTTGTGTAACAAAAGTAATGTATGACTTAACATAGAATTATTTCAGCATGTACCAAAATTCCTATGGCAAATAGTACAGAAATAATGAGTAGATCTAGGTCCCATATTAATGTAGCTTATATTGTGTGAACTATATAAATAAGTTGTTCCGGAGTCATCAGGCCTGTATCTCTGATGTTTTGTAAAGATATTTTAAATTTTGTTTTTGCAGTGTGTAGGTAGATTCTGCTCAAACAAAAAGTGTGCATGAGATATATTTGATATGATACTGAAATAAGCCTGTGAGATTTTCAATTTAAGTACTCTTCTGGACCTACAACTCAGCAGCCTGACTGGAGAACATAGTATACCAGCTGTGCTTGGTCATTGCTGGGGACTTTGTTCTTTTGTCACCTGCTATAAATACCCGTGAACCAAAATTACAGCACTCTAATTTTAGATTGCACTAGTATTGGCCACATAAAATAATAATCTAGTCTATATATCATTTGAAGTAAAAACAAAAATAACTTTTTCTGCTTATTATCATAAGAAACACAGGAGATATGGTGTGCAACAACTCTTAGTTGACTCAGATGGAGGAAGTGTAAGCTTATCTGTTTGAGAGAAACTTACAAAATCTGTCATATACAATGAATGTTCTGACAGGCAGGATATATGCTTTGTACAACTCACATAATGACACTTGTGAAGTATAACATCAGGTGATCAAAATCAATTGCAAAATGATTTAGACAAGATATCTTTGTGGAACAAAAAGTGGCACTTGACTTTTAAATAATGAGAAGTGTGAAATCATTCCGAACTGGGGTGCGAAACATTAAAGCAAAGGAAATTTCATTGTGGCAGGATTTTCTCATGAAATTGCAATCACCAACTTCCTTCTACAAATGTGAACATATTTTGTTGGCACCCATCTACATTGGGTCCCATAACACTCCCCTGTGGCACGCCAGAGGTTACTTTAATGTATGTAGACGTCTCTCCATTGAGAACAACATGCTGTGTTCTGTTTGCAAAAAATCATCATAATATAATAAGAAAAATAGGAGCTCACACAGAAAGAGTTTAAGTGTTCATTTTTCCTGTGCACTGTTCAAGAGAGGAATGGTAAAGAAACACCTTGAATGTGGTTCAATGACCCTCTGCCAGGCACTTAATTGTGAACTTCAGAGTAATCTCGTAGATGTAGAAATGGGTTACATCTACATCTACTTTTATATTGCGCAAGCCAACCAACGGTGTGTGGCGGAAGGCCACTGTCATTACCTCCCTTTCCTGTTCCGGTCACGTATGGTTTGCAGGAATAACGACTACCGGAAAGCCTTCGTGTGTGCTTGAATCTCTGTAATTTTACATTTGTGATCTCCTCGGGGGGGGGGGGTATACGTACGGTGAAGTAATATATTCGATACCTTATCCAGAAATGCACCCTCTTAAAACCTGGACAGCTAGCTACCCTGCTCTTGAAGAGTCTTCCACTTGAGTTCGTTAAACACCTTCGTAATGCTGTCACGCTTACCAAATAACCCTGTGACAAAATGTGCCGCTCTTCTTTGGACCTTCTCTATTCCACTGTCAATTCGACCAGGTACGGATCCCACACTGATGAGCAATACTCAAGTATCTACATCTACATCCATACTCCACCAGCCACCTGACGGGATCCCACACTGATGAGCAATACTCAAGTATCTACATCTACATCCATACTCCGGCAGCCACCTGACGGTGTGTGGCAGAGGGTACCTTGAGTACCTCTATCAGTTCTCCCTTCTATTCAGGTCTCGTATTGTTAGTGGAAAGAAGGATTGTCGGTATGCTTCTGTGTGCGCTCTAATCTCTGATTTTATCCTCATGGCCTCTTCGCAAGATATAGGTCGAACGATTGTTTTGTAAGTCACCTCCTTTGTTGATGGACTACATTTTCTAAGGACTCTCCCAATGAATCTCAACCTGACACCTGCCTTACCAATTCAAATCGTTTCGTACGCATGCTCCCAGATATTTTACAGAAGTAACTGCTACCAGTGTTTGTTTTGCTATCATATAATCATACAATAAAGGTTCCTTCTTTCTATGCATTCGCAATTCATTAAATTTGTCTATGTTAAGGGTCAGTTGCCACTCCCTGCACCAAGTGCCTATCCGCTGCAGATCTTCCTGCATTTCGCTACAATTTTCTAATGCTGAAACTTCTCTGTATACTACAGCATCATCTGCGAAAAGCCGCATGGAACTTCCGACACTATCTACTAGGTCATTTATATATATTGCGAAAAGCAATGGTCCCATAACACTCCCCTGTGGCACGCCAGAGGTTACTTTAATGTCTGTAGACGCCTCTCCATTGACAACATCATGCTGTGTTCTGTTTGCTAAAACTCTTCAATCCAGCCACACAGCTGGTCTGATATTCCGTAGGCTCTTACTTTGTTTATCAGGCGACAGTGCAGAACTGTATTGAACGCCTTCTGGAAGTCAATGAAAATGGCATCTATCTGGGAGCCTCTGGGTTTCATGAAGAAATAAAGCGGGTTGGGTCTCACACGATCACTGTTTCCGGAATCCATGTTGATTCCTAGAGAGTAGATTCTGGTTTTCCAGAAATAACATGATACGTGAGCAAAAAACATGTTCTAAAATTCTACAACAGATCGATGTCAGAGATATAGGCCTATAGTTTTGCGCATCTGCTTGACGACCCTTCTTGAAAACTGTAACTACCTGTGCTCTTTTCCAATCATTTGGAACCTTCTGTTTCTCTAGAGACTTGCGGTACACGGATGTTAGAAGGGGGGCAAGTTCTTTCGCGTACTCTGTGTAGAATTGAACTGGTATCCTGTCAGGTCCAGTGGCTTTCCTTTTTCTATTCCTTGGACACTTATTTTGATGTCAGCCATTTTTTCGTTCATGCGAGGATTTAGAGAAGGAACTGCAATGCGGTCTTCCCCTGTGAAACAGCTTTGGAAAAAGGTGTTTAGTATCTCAGCTTTACGTGTGTCATCCTCTGTTTCAATGCTATTATCATCCCAGAGTGTCTGGATATGCTGTTTTGATCCACTTACTGATTTAACATAAGACCAGAACTTCCTAGGATTTTCTGTCAAGTCGGTACATAGGATTTTACTTTCGAATTCACTGAACGCTTCACGCATAGCCCTCCTTAGGCTAACTTTGACATTGTTTAGCTTCTGTTTGTCTGAGAGATTTTGGCTGCGTTTAAATTTGCAGTGAAGCTCTCCTTGCTTTAGCAGTAGTTTCCTAACTTTGTTGTTGAACCACGGTGGGTTTTTCCTGCCCCTTACAGTTTTACTCTGCACGTACCTGTCTAAAACGCATTTTACGATTGCCTTGAACTTTTTCAATAAACACTCAACATTGTCAGTGTCAGAACAGAAATTTTCGTTTTGATCTGTTAGGTAGTCTGAAATCTGCCTCCTATTACTCTTGCTAAACAGATAAACCTTCCTCCCTTTTTTAAAATTCCTATTTACTTCCATATTCAGGGATGCTGCAACAGCCTTATGATCACTGATACCCTGTTCTGCACTTACAGAGTCGAAAAGTTCAGGTCTGTTTGTTGTTAGTAGGTCCAAGATGTTATCTCCACAGTCGGTTCTCTGTTTAATTGCTCGAGGTAATTTTCAGATAGTGCACTCAGTATAATGTCATTCGATGCTCTGTCCTCACCACCTGTCCTAAACCTCTTGAGTGTCCCACTCTATATCTGAAAAATTGAAATCTCCACCTAAGACTATAACATGCTAAGGAAATTTATGTGAGATGTATTCCAGATTTTCTTTCAGCTGTTCTGCCACTAACGCTGCTGAGTCGGGAGGTTGGTAAAAGGAGCCAATTATTAACCTAGCTCGGTTGTTGAGTGTAACCTCCACTCATAATAATTGACAGGAACTATCCACTTCTATTTCACAACAGGGTAAATTACTACTGTTGTTGTTGTTGTTGTCTTCAGTCCTGAGACTGGTTTGATGCAGCTCTCCATGCTACTCTATCCTGTGCAAGCTTCTTCATCTCCCAGTACTTACTGCAACCTACATCCTTCTGAATCTGCTTAGTGTATTCATCTCTTGGTCTCCCTCTACGATTTTTACCCTCCATGCTGCCCTCCAATGCTAAATTTGTGATCCCTTGATGCCTCAGAACATGTCCTACCAACCGGTCCCTTCTTCTTGTCAAGTTGTGCCACAAACTCCTCTTCTCCCCAATCCTTTTCAATACCTCCTCATTAGTTATGTGATCTACCCATCTAATCTTCAGCATTCTTCTGTAGCACCACATTTCGAAAGCTTCTATTCTCTTCTTGTCCAAACTATTTATTGTCCATGTTTCACTTCCATACATGGCTACACTCCATACAAATACTTTCAGAAAATACTTCCCGACACTTAAATCTATACTCAATGTTAACAAATTTCTCTTCTTCAGAAACGCTTTCCTTGCCATTGCCAGTCTACATTTTATATCCTCTCTACTTCGACCATCATCAGTTATTTTGCTCCCCAAATAGCAAAACTCCTTTACTACTTTAAGTGTCTCATTTCCTAATCTAATTCTCTCAGCATCACCAGACTTAATTCGACTACAGGTTCATCTTATATCTTCCTTTCAACACACTGTCCATTCCGTTCAACTGCTCTTCCAAGTCCTTTGCTGTCTCTGACAGAATTACAATGTCATCGGCGAACCTCAACGTTTTTATTTCTTCTCCATGGACTTTAACACCTACTCAGAATTTTTCTTTTGTTTCCTTTACTGCTTGCTCAATATACAGACTGAATAACATCGGGGACAGGCTACAACCCTGTCTCACTCCCTTCCCATCCACTGCTTCCCTTTCATGCCCCTCGACTCTTATAACTGCCATCTGGTTTCTGTACAAATTGTAAATAGCCTTTCGCTCCCTGTATTTTATCCCTGCCACCTTTAGAATTTGAAAGAGAGTATTCCAGTCAACATTGTCAAAAGCTTTCTCTAAGTCCACGAATGCTAGAAATGTAGGTTTGCCTTTCCTTAATCTATTTTCTAAGATAAGTCGTAGGGTCAGTATTGCCTCACGTGTTCCAACATTTCTGCGGAATCCAAACTGATCTTTGCCGAGGTCGGCTTCTACCAGTTTTTCCATTTGTCTGTAAAAAATTCACATTAGTATTTTGCAGCTGTGACTTATTAAACTGATAGTTCGGTAATTTTCACATCTGTCAACACCTGCTTTCTTTGGGATTGGAATTATTATATTCTTCTTGAAGTCTGAGGGTATTTCGCCTGTCTCATACATCTTGCTCACCAGATGGTAGAGTTTTGTCAGGACCGGCTCTCCCAAGGCCGTCAGTAGTTCCAGTGGAATGTTGTCCACTTCCGGGGCCTTGTTTCGACTCGGGTCTTTCAGTGCTCTGTCAAACTTTTCATGCAATATTGTATCTCCCATTTCATCTTCATCTATATCCTCTTCCATTTCCATATTATTGTCCTCAAGCACATCGCCCTTGTATAGACCCTCTACACACTCCTTCCACCTTTCTGCATTCCCTTCTTTGCTTAGAACTGGGTTTCCATCTGAGCTCTTGATATTCATACAAGTGGCTCTCTTTTCTCCTCTTTAATTTTCCTGTAGGCAGTATCTATCTTACCCCTAGTGAGATAAGCTTCTACATCCTTACATTTGTCCTCTAGCCATCCCTGTTTAGCCATTTTGCACTTCCTGACGATCTCATTTTTGAGACGTCTGTATTCCTTTTTGCCTGCTTCATTTACTGCATTTTTATATTTTCTCCTTTCATCAATTAAATTCAATATTTCTTCTGTTACCCAAGGAAGCTGCAATCGGCGCTGACTTCGGTCGCGCAGCTTGAGGCTGTTGCCAATGGGCACCACTGTGGGGAGCCGGACTCGGGTATCACGGGGATGTCAACCTCATCCCGTCTGTCCCCAGATCGGTCTGCCGCTGTGGTTGCCCCGGTTGCTGCCCGCAGTGGAGCTGAGCCCTCGCCTGTGGTTGATTGGGAGGTCGTTCCAAGGCGTGGCAGGCAGCGAAAGGCGTCCCCGGAAGCTGACCAGAAAGCCTCCCCGGTGCGTCTGACAAACCGGTTTCAGGCACTGTCTCTGGCTGAGCCAGATGCAGCTGCCTGCCCTGTTTCAGAGGATCATTCTCAGCCTTCAAGGTCCGGGCAATCGCAGAGGTTGGGCTTACTGGTAGTTGGGAGCTCCAATGTTAGGCGCGTAATGGGGCCCCTTAGGGATATGGCGGCTAAGGAGGGGAAGAAATCCAGTGTGCACTCCGTGTGCATTCCGGGAGGAGTCATTCCTGATGTGGAAAGGGTCCTTCCGGATGCCATGAAGAGCACAGGGTGCAGCCAGCTGCAGGTGGTGGCACATGTCGGCACTAATGACGTGTGTCGCTTTGGATCTGAGGAAATTCTCTCTGGATTCCAGCGGCTATCTGATTTGGTGAAGGCTGCCGGTCTTGCTTATGAGATGAAGGCAGAGCTCACCATCTGCAGCATCGTTGACAGAACCGACTGCGGACCTTTGGTGCAGAGCCGGGTGGAGGGTCTGAATCAGAGGCTCAGACGGTTTTGCGACCGTATTGGCTGCAGATTCCTTGACTTGCGCCATAGGGTGGTGGGGTTTCGGGTTCCGCTGAATAGGTCAGGAGTTCACTACGCTCAGCTGGCGGCTACACGGGTAGCGGAGGCTGTGTGGCGTGGACTGGGCGGTTTTTTAGGTTAGAAGGCCTCGGGAAAGTGCGGGATGGGCTGCAATGTCAAAGGGTGCTTGGCAATTACAGGACGTGCTTGGATCAAGGAACAGTCGGAATTATAGTTGTAAACTGTTGTATTTGCGCTGGAAAAGTCCCTGAGCTTCAAGCGCTAATAGAAAGCACAGAAGCGGATATCGTTATAGGTACAGAAAGCTGGCTAAAGCCTGAAATAAGTTCTGCAGAAATTTTTACGAAGTCTCAGACGGTGTTCAGGAAAGATAGATTAGGCAGAATTGGTGGTGGAGTGTTGGTGTCTGTCAGTAGTGGTTTATCTTGTAGTGAAGTCGAAGTAGATACTCTGTGCGAATTGGTGTGGGTGGAGGTTATACTTAACAGCCGAATTAAGTTAATAATTGGCTCCTTCTACCGACCCCCAGACTCCGATGATACAGTTGCGGAACAGTTCAGAGAAAGTTTGAGTCTCGTAACAAATAAATACCCCACTCATACGGTTATAGTTGGTGGGGACTTCAACCTACCCTCGGTATGTTGGCAAAAATACTTGTTCAAAACCGGTGGTAGGCACAAAACGTCTTCCGAGATTGTCCTAAATGCATTCTCCGAAAATTATTTAGAGCAGTTAGTCCACGAACCCACGCGAATTGTAAATGGTTGCGAAAACACACTTGACCTCTTGGCCACAAACAATCCAGAGCTGATAGAGAGCATCATGACTGATACAGGGATTAGTGATCACAAGGTCATTGTAGCTAGGCTCAATACCATTTCTTCCAAATCCATCAGAAACAAACGCAAAATAATTTTATTTAAAAAAGCGGATAAAGTACCACTAGAAGCCTTCCTAAAAGACAATTTCCATTCCTTCCAAACTGACTATGCGAATGTAGACGAGATGTGGCTCAAATTCAAAGATATAGTAGCAACAGCAATTGAGATATTCATACCTCATAAATTGGTAAGAGATGGAACGGATCCCCCGTGGTACACAAAAAAGGTCCGAACGCTGTTGCAGAGGCAACGGAAAAAGCATGCGAAGTTCAGAAGAACGCGAAATCCTGAAGATGGGCTAAAATTTACAGACGCGCGAAATTTGGCACGTACTTCGATGCGAGATGCCTTTAATAGGTTCCACAACGAAACATTGTCTCGAAATTTGGTAGAAAATCCGAAGAAATTCTGGTCGTATGTAAAGTACACAAGCGGCAAGACGCAGTCAATACCTTCGCTGCGCAGTGCCGATGGTACTGTTATCGACGACTGCGCCGCTAAAGCGGAGTTATTGAACGCAGTTTTCCGAAATTCCTTCACCAGGGAAGACGAATGGAATATTCCAGAATTTGAAACACGAACATCTGCTAGCATGAGTTTCTTAGAAGTAGATACCTTAGGGGTTGCGAAGCAACTCAAATCGCTTGATACGGGCAAGTCTTCAGGTCCAGATTGTATACCGATTAGGTTCCTTTCAGATTACGCTGATACTATAGCTCCCTACTTAGCACTCATATACAACCGCTCGCTCACCGATAGATCTGTACCTACAGATTGGAAAATTGCGCAGGTCGCACCAGTGTTCAAGAAGGGTAGTAGGAGTAATCCATTTAACTACAGACCTATATCATTGACGTCGGTTTGCAGTAGGGTTTTGGAGCATATACTGTATTCAAACATTATGAATCACCTCGAAGGGAATGATCTATTGACACGTAATCAGCATGGCTTCAGAAAACATCGCTCTTGTGCAACGCAGCTAGCTCTTTATTCGCACGAAGTAATGGCCGCTATCGACAGGGGATCTCAAGTTGATTCCGTATTTCTAGATTTCCGGAAAGCTTTTGACACCGTTCCTCACAAGCGACTTCTAATCAAGCTGCGGAGCTATGGGGTATCGTCTCAGTTGTGCGACTGGATTCGTGATTTCCTGTCAGGAAGGTCGCAGTTCGTAGTAATAGACGGCAAATCATCGAGTAAAACTGAAGTGATATCAGGTGTTCCCCAGGGAAGTGTCCTGGGACCTCTACTGTTCCTGATCTATATAAATGACCTGGGTGACAATCTGAGCAGTTCTCTTAGGTTGTTCGCAGATGATGCTGTAATTTACCGTCTAGTAAGGTCATCCGAAGACCAGTATCAGCTGCAAAGCGATTTAGAAAAGATTGCTGTATGGTGTGTCAGGTGGCAGTTGACGCTAAATAACGAAAAGTGTGAGATGATCCACATGAGTTCCAAAAGAAATCCGTTGGAATTCGATTACTCGATAAATAGTACAATTCTCAAGGCTGTCAATTCAACTAAGTACCTGGGTGTTAAAATTACAAACAACTTCAGTTGGAAGGACCACATAGATAATATTGTCGGGAAGGCGAGCCAAAGGTTGCGTTTCATTGGCAGGACACTTAGAAGATGCAACAAGTCCACTAAAGAGACAGCTTACACTACACTCGTTCGTCCTCTGTTAGAATATTGCTGCGCGGTGTGGGATCCTTACCAGGTGGGATTGACGGAGGACATCGAGAGGGTGCAAAGAAGGGCAGCTCGTTTTGTATTATCGCGTTATAGGGGAGAGAGTGTGGCAGATATGATACACGAGTTGGGATGGAAGTCATTACAGCATAGACGTTTTTCGTCGCGGCGAGACCTTTTTACGAAATTTCAGTCACCAACTTTCTCTTCCGAATGCGAAAATATTTTGTTGAGCCCAACCTACATAGGTAGGAATGATCATCAAAATAAAATAAGAGAAATCAGAGCTCGAACAGAAAGGTTTAGGTGTTCGTTTTTCCCGCTCGCTGTTCGGGAGTGGAATAGTAGAGAGATAGTATGATTGTGGTTCGATGAACCCTCTGCCAAGCACTTAAATGTGAATTGCAGAGTAGTCATGTAGATGTAGATGTAGATTTCTAGCAGCGCTCGTCTTTTTACCTACTTTATCCTCTGCTGCCTTCACTACTTCATCCCTCAGAGCTACCCATTCTTCTTCTACTGTATTTCTTTCCCCCATTCCTGTCAATTGTTCCCTTATGCTCTCCCTGAAACTCTGTACAACCTCTGGTTTAGTCAGTTTATCCAGGTCCCATCTCCTTAAATTCCCACCTTGTTGCAGTTTCTTCAGTTTCAATCTACAGTTCATAACCAATAGATTGTGGTCAGAGTCCACATCTGCCCCTGGAAATGTTTTACAGTTTAAAACCTGGTCCTAAATCTCTGTCTTACCATTATATAATCTATCTGATACCTTCTAGTATCTCCATGATTCTTCCATGTATACAGCCTTCTTTTATGATTCTTGAACCAAGTGTTAGCTATGATTAAGTTATGCTCTGTGCAAAATTCTACCAGACAGCTTCCTATTTCATTTCTCTCCCTCAATCCATATTCGCCCACTATGTTTCCTTCTCTCCCTTTTCCTACTCTCGAATTCCAGTCACCCATGACTATTAAATTTTCGTCTCCCTTCACTACCTGAATAATTTCTTTTATCTCATCATACATTTCATCAATTTCTTCATCATCTATAGAGCTAGTTGGCATATAAACTTGTACTTCTCTAGTAGGCATGGGCTTCGTGTCTATCTTGGCCACAATAATGCGTTCACTATGCTGTTGGTAGTAGCTTACCCGCACTCCTATTTTGTTTATTCATTATTAAACCTACTCCCGCATTACCCCTACTACTAACAGCAACAAACACGCCACCTCCGGTTGCATGCAATCTATCCATTCTAAACTCTGTCTGTGCCTTTGTTAAAATTTTGGCAGAATTTATCTCTGGCTCCAGCCAGCTTTCCGTACCTATAATGATTTCAGCTTCGGTGCTTTCTATCATTGCTTGAAGTTCCGGTACTGTACCAGTGGATGAGTGTAGCAAATTTTTTATTCTGTTGAAGCACAACTTTTAAATTCTCATCGCATTTTAGGTATATATCTCACTTATAAACTTGCTGTAATTTGAATGTGGTTGTTGACACTAATCAAGAGTAATAAGAATAACCCAGTAAAATAGATCTAAGGACAAAAAATACTTTCTTATTTCAGTATTGTTGAAATTGATACTATTTGAATTTGTTTCATACAGTAACTTAGAGTGTTATGCTTTAGGCTGAAAAGTGAGAAATTATTAATGTTTATGGTCAATAATATACCTTGATGCTACATTTAAATGGTATGTTAACTCCAGTTTCTTTCTCACTGTACTAGTCCCAAGTTTTTGCCTACATTTTGTGAAGTTCCTTCGAAAAGTAAAATTATCATAAGTGCATTGTATTTCCCACAATTTTTTTCTTATTTGCCACAAATGATTTCTAATCTTACTTCTAAATTTTTCAAACCAAAGTGCTAATATGATATTCCAACAGGATGGTGCATACAGAAGAATTGCAGCCAACTTGTTGTTCTACAAATGAAGATGAAAGAGAACTAAATAATGCAGATAGTTTCATGGTAGGGGAAATCATAAGCAGAGAACATAGAGCAACAAATAAATATAATTATAGCTATGCATATTCAGAAGTGTTGGAAAGTTTGCTGTAGGAAAAACTGAAGTTGCTTATGAAAGGACTAAAGTAGTTTAGAAAAGTCAGAAGGACCTGAAGAGAGAAAGAAAAGGCAGACTAGAAGTATTGCATGTAATGTGTAATGGAAGGCAAAAGTCAGTTCCTACGTGAAGCCCTGAAACATTGCTACTGTTGACTGGCAAACAAAGTACTTAACTTCTCCTCATGTTACGTTGTTTTGCATATTACATGGTATGCTGCCCTTGTGGGTAAACTGTTCCCATTTTTTGTTTTACTTCGCCATCCTGGCTAGCCTTTATGATGAAAAGGAAATGGACACTGTCTTGTCTCACATTTAAGAACATTCTCCTTCATTAATGATATTCTCTTTGGTGAAGTTAGCAGATTGGCAGTTAGGACTGATCTTGCAGCAGTACATTTACCTAGAAGGATGTTCAAGGATCAAGAAAAACCTAAATGTAAAATTTGTCCATGCAGCAAGATACTATTCTGAAGAAGTGCATAGCTCAGGACGAAAGCATATTCCCACAGCAGAAAGTTTCAAAGAATGATGTCCGGCAATGTTAAAATGTTTTGTAAACATTCCATAGCTGAGGCAGAATTTCTTTTGAAGAATTGTGAATCAACCTGTACCAATGTAACAGTGCTCTATCAATGTGTAATGAGTATTCCTAAATCATTAGGTAGACACAATATAAATCACACTGTTACTAACAGAACAAAGCATCTTTACATTAGCAGTTTGCATTACTGCACTATTGTTGAATGCAAGACATTCTGGTCCTAAGTTCACTCATTACAACTTACATGACCATACTGGCGAAAGGACATTTCATCATTAAATGTTACAAATGAAATCAAATGAAAGGAAGATTTTATCTTGAACACTGTTTTTCAAGTTTAAGTTGTTTCCATTTGTTGGTACAGGTAAGTGCCCGAAAAAGAATGCAGTCAGTATGGTTTACTTGAAAGAAACCTGCATCTATTATCTCCTTCAGAAACTTGCTACACTATAAGAGTAGAATTTTTCTTCAATTACACTAGAATGAAATTCTGTCTGTTAATATGTCTCCATTGTTACAATAACCATACAACTGTCTACAGAACTATCCAGATGAGGGATACCACTTGTAGCATCAGCCACAACATTTTCCTTAATATAATATATCTTCAGAAGATCAATCCATTGTTTTCAAATAACAATAATGGTAAGAGGAAAAGAGCCCAGGGTTCCTAAGCATTTGGATTCCTTTTTGAAATGTATGCTTTGTGGTAATTTCATGAATTATTATTAGGTGTGATACAATGCTGTCTGAAACAGTGACCAGGAATCAGTAAGATGATCTGTTTAGGTTGACCAAGTTCTACAACTAACTGTTTGTATGTTTATAATAGGAGCAACAAATTGTAACCAAACAGTTAGAGGTGGACAGTAGGATAGTATCGATGCCCAATCAAAACAACTTCCTGCTTTTGGCATGTATTTATGTTGACATTGAAGAAACAGTGAGCTTCAGTACAACAGCAATACATAAAACTAACATAAATATGAGTGTATGTACATGCAAGAAATGATATTACAAGAACACACCATTAGCAAACAAGGTAACTTTCTCTAGACCAATAACTAAATGTGCAGATGCCTGTACTTGACAGTCCACCACCTACTCTGAAGAGACAGGCCGATGTAAAACTCCCAGCCTATGAAGACTTCCATCATCACTACAGAAAGAAATACTGTGCCCAATGAATCATCTGGACACATGAAGGGATTAGACTCTATGGGCAGAAAATACCTTTCTGCCTGTGTACAAAAGAGATGCACATTAAAAATACTGATGCTCCTTTGTTGCAGGCTACATCCTCCACACGAAAGATGAACTTTTGGTGAATGGCCATTAGGTGGGGTGATAATGTTCATCAGGCACAGATACCAGAACACTGCAGACAGTGACTGTCATGGTTTGTGGCCATGTTAATGTCACCACGAGTTGTTTGTATCTCCCACAACACAAGCTTATTGATTGGTGAGACCCTCAAATAGTGTATTATGATATTAGGGGTGAACATCTTGAGCATGTCACATGATATAAGTGTTGAGGGGCAATAATAAGAGGCAGGGATTGGAACAATGACGAAAAATATAGTATTAAGGAAGTTTTTTAATTTTTTTTTTTTCAATCAAGAACGCACAATAACAGACAAACAAACTTATGCTAGGATTGTAACTGATACAACCCATACAAGAGTGTAACAGAAATGCTCTAGAAACTTAAATAGGCATCCTTGGAAGAAAGACAATTTAGTTGCAAAATCCTATTGGGTAAATTTACAGAACCTGTATATGAAGAAGACTGCGTGACCATTATGCTGCCACCTATATAGTGCAGATATTGTGAAAAGAAGATGAGGGAGATTCAGGTGCATACAGACGCACAGACAATTATTTTTCCCTCACTCAGTATTTAAATGGAATAGGAAATAAACTCAGTAATACTGGTATGATGTACCCTCTGCCATGCACTGTACAGTCACTTGCATATTATATAGCCTGTTGATGTAGATTATTGAACTCCTTCATGCATTTCTCCTTTTAGGGGATTCCAATACACTTTGTGCATGATTAGATTCTATACCGTGAGCTACAACATGAACTAATTGAGGGCCTCACACAAACTGAGGACATCATAATGCTTTTCACTTATTTCAGAACTGTTGTAGGATTGTCTGTAGCTATTCTGCTTGTGTATCCCTACTGACACTGCTCAGTGAGACATTGACCATGAACTGCATGGAGTGACGTGTCCTCATTTGGATCCATCTGCCAGACAGAGCAGATCCTGGCTGATGGCTGCTGTTATGGTTGCTAGGAATGACCAATTGGCAATTTTGTCAGTTGGCAACTTTTAAACAGCATTAAAATGTGAAGGACTGGAGGATCATGTAACTGAGATCCACCAGGTCACTGATATATCCATGCTAAATTCGTCAGGAAAACCTAGGAAGTTGCCTGTTCTAGGTGGAAGAACAAGTGTAATTTTGCACCCAGGGACAGGCATGAAGCTATGGAAAGGTTCAAGTTGTGCCCCACAGCAAAAGTGTAACCATGTTTTGGATTGTCAGTGGAAAGAAGAAGAATTAAGAAGACCAACAAGAGTTACTGAATCCCATAAACAGATCCAGATATGAAAGAAAATGAGGTAAGCCATTAGGAGGACTTTTAGGTGTCACTCATGACCATCAATGGTAACTGTACAAGATCAGGGCTGTCTCCTAACACCACCAGGCAACACCAACCAAACGGTGGCTAAATTTTGTAAAGACATTACGGCTCATTATAACTAGGCTTCAATTGTCTGTCTATCAGGTGACACAGGAGAGAGATGGTTATGATTTCTGTTTCATCAACACTGAGGAATATAACCACCCCTTTTCTCTGTAGGAAGTGGATTCTGCATTGTCTGGAGCTCATGAGACTGCACTTAGTCATGATATGACAACATATACTATGCTACAGTCCACAAGTGGGTGATTTTGGGAACATTGCCTTATCTTCGTATAGTCCCAGAAATATTCTTGAGGTACAGAGTCAAGTATTTCCTGCCTTAACATTTTAAGCATTAGTCATTGTGATGAACCATATTATTTCCCTTTCAGTGTTCCTTACTTGTGTATTTCTCCATCTTCTGTCTGTCATTCGGACTCACAAAAATGACTTGTCAGTTGTAAACAATGATCAAGTAGCTGGAGGAATGGACTAACTACACAGGTTTAGAATTCTCTTCTGTTTGTGTCCTTTGTAATCACCCTCATTCTCATTTTAATTTACTCATTTTTAGAGCTGTGAGATGCCTGTCTCAATTTTAAAGAAAATTTAAATTTTTGAGTCTTGTCTCTGATGAAAGATTATGATAGCTGCACTACCTCAGAGACTGAAATTAATATTCCTCAAGGCTTTAAATTTCTTACAATACACTGATTGTAGCTCCTGAGGGAGACTGCTCCAACTGTATGAAGCCTTTGTTTAGTCTTAACTGGAATATAAATGTCAGATTTGTGGATCATCAAAGCCTTCATGCCTTAAAATGTTGGATGCAGTGTAACATGTGGAAATTAGGGTTATGGATGGGGGGGGGGGGGCTTTTGAAATTAGTGCTATTGATGGGGGCTTACCATGCAATCCTAACTCCTATCTTGTACGCAGAGGGTGGTGAGCTGCACGTTGGTACCTATTTTTGGTATGCCAAACATATAGGGTCTCATCTCTTTCAACATTGTTTTGGCATATACTCCATTGCCTGATTGTGACTGGAACATTTACTCAACATTTGTCGATGGCCAACAACGCCATTAGGATTAGGGCTGCATGTCAGGGAGTCGTTTATCTTGCACATTGGTAGAATAATTAAGATCCAAAGCCTGGGGTCAAGTAGGGGCTCCCTTGGCTAATAAGTGGGCCCAGGTTAATTTTAGAATTCATGAGATGCATGAAGGCATATTTAAAAATAAATTTCATGGTTTCACCACACAGATTTTATTAGTGTTCAGACTAAAGGACCCCAGAAGCCCTGTTCCTTGATAGTTGCCTCAGGATGTGGTTTTCTATCTACAATGCAGTATTTGTTGCTACCCCAAGGGTAATGGAAGAGATGAACCAACAATTTCATAATGAATTCCTCGTCAGCTCCAATTCGCCAAGTGCCCTTCTTTCCATTAAAGTGTACGGCAATGGTACTTCCCATTGTACCGCACATTAGAGCTTTTTCCCATTCCATTCACATTTGGTGTGTGGAATGAATGATAACTTAAATCTCTCTCTCTCTCTGTCTGTCTGTCTGTCTGTCTGTCTGTCTGTGTGTGTGTGTGTGTGTGTGTGTGTGTGTGTGTGTGTGTGATCTGATAACTGGATTCATATTTTGTTGCTACAGAAGGTATAACACGTTGTCTTGGATGAAGAGTCATGAACAGAAGTAGCAGTAACTTCAGACTTCCCCCATGGAAGTGTATTGTGACCATTGGTAATAGTGTTATTGACCCAGCAGATAGTGTTAATTGTAACTTCAGACCTTTTGCAGGTGATGCAGTTGGTTACCAATCAAAAAATCTGCAAAAATAACCAGCAAGATATTTATAAGGTTTCAAAGTGATAAACAGATTGATAATCTGCTTTAAATGTTCACAAATTAAAATGTTGTGCTTCACAAAATGAAACAAAAGCAGTTTACTCTGTTTAGAAGTTTAATGAGTCACAACTGGAACCAGACAACTCTTACAAATACCTGTATGTCAGAAATTGTAGGGACCTTCTGTTCTTTGCAGGAAGCAGATGAGACATCGGTCTTTTGAGAGGTTTGATGTGTGACCTGCTGCAAAATTCCTCTCCTGTATCAACTTCTTCATCTCAAAGTGGCACTTAACACCAATTGTCCTCAATGATTTGTTGGATGTCTTAACACAGGTCCCACCATCTTATACCTTCTTGCTGTCAGTGTTTGCCACATGTTCCTCTCCTCACCAGTTCTCCAGGCAACCTTCTCATGTTTTAATCTTATCACTCCATCTAATATCTTTCTATAGCACCCTACCTCAAACACCAGTTTTCCCACAGCCCATGATTCATTTCCATATAACACTGCACTCCACACATACTCACTCAGAACTGATACTAGCAGACTTCCTTTGGCCAGAAATGATTACCTTAGACTAGTCTACCTTTATGTTTTATACTTTCTCCTTATTTCATCTGCTACGTGTTATTTTGCTTTCAAGGTGTCAGAATTCCTTCACACTATCTACTTCATGGCCTTCAGCTTTGCTGTAAAGTTTATCAATAATATCAAATAATAATAACAACAACAATAACCATATAATAATAACAGTAATAATAATATTATAATAATAACAATAACAGTAATAATAATAATAAAACTATGGAAACTCCACGTAGGAATATCAACAACATAGGAAAAGACAGATTGCTGCTTACTGTAAAGAAGACATGTCAAGTTGCAGACAGGCACAATTAAAAGACACATACATAAATCTTTCAGCCACAGTCTACATCAGTAAAAGAGAGACACATACCATTCACAAACACAAGCAAGCACACCTCACACACACATGACTGCCAACTCCCGGACCAGATGCTGGAGTTGGCGGTCATGTGTGCATGAGGTGTGCTTGCTCATGTGTGTGAATGGTGTGTGTCTCTTTTACTGATGAAGGCTGTGGCTGAAAGCTTTATGTGAGTGTCTTTTAATTACTCCTATCTCCAACTTGACATGTCTTCTTTACGGTAGGTAGGAATCTACTTCCCTATGTTGTTAATGATAACAATAATATTTTTGTGTGGCTCACTGGCTTGGTGCGAGTCTCTCAGCTGGATGGTGCTAATGTCACTTGTTTGTCCCTAACTTACACCAGTTATTCAACTGGGGAAAGGGGATCTATAGTGCAACATGGAATCAGAAACACATGTCATTTCTATGTGACTCTTCACAACATTGAGAGGTGAAGGCTAGATTAAAGGACAGACTGAAAAACCAAAAGTCTGACCAGGATTCGATCCCACAACTCTTCATTTCCAGTCAAGCACATTATCATGAGACCACACCTAATTTGGTTGTACATCACACATCAAAAAAGCAATACCTCAACTTTCAGGCCTTGAGATCAAGTGGACGCTCTGACTATCAAAGCAAAGTTAATAGATCCAAAGATCAGAGTAGAAGAATAACATGATGTGTTACTATCAGAGCAGAAAATGGTAGGCATGGTGAATCTACAAAAAATTTCAGTGGCCATCCACATGGATATGCTTAGATTGCTGAAACACACACATGCTAGTGGAGGAAATGAGAACTGTGTGGTAGTAGGTCTAGATGTAGGTATAGTTGCTGTTAGCCGGCAAATGCCAAGTTCTTCTGAGACACCCGGTAACCACAGCAGCAATTAAAGTTGAAAGTTTTTATGGAAGGACTTCAGCGCAAAAAACTTCATTGTCATAACATTGCAGTTTGCTTCTTCTTTACACATTAACAATAGTTGCTATTAACATACTTAATGGGATGACATGCGTAGCTTACTTTTTGAAGTCTTCTTGAACATATGTAGTGAATGAGAATAGTGATGCCATCAGCAAATCTTATCATTGATATCCTTTTGCATTGAACCTTAATCCCATTCTTGAACCATCCTTTTATTTCCACCAATGTTTCTTCAAAGTTTAGATTGAAGACTAGAGGAAAAGAATAAATCTGTTTTATAATCTGAGAACTTTTTTCCTGCTCTTCAATTCTTATTTTTTGCTGCTACAATAAGTTCTTGTACACTGTATATTACCCATCTTTCCCTATATCTTACACCTATTTTCCAGAGAATTTCAAACATCTTTCACCATTTTTCCTGACTGCTTTTTCTGTGCAGTTGCCTTCCTTGTACCTCTATTTATCTGTCCAACTTCTGTGATTGGCCTTTTTTAGAGACGTCCATTTCCATTCAACTGAGCTGCCAATTATGGCATTCCTTATCATAGTATCTACAGCCGTAGAACATCTATTATTCCTCAGATTTTCACTATTCCATTTCCTTCCACATTGATTCTTTCAAACAATTCTCTTACACTTCAGTCTACTCTTCATCTTTATCAGATTGTGATCAGAGTCTGTATCTGCTCCTTGTTACACCTTACAACCAAATATACAATTTTGAAAACTAAGTCTGACCATCATGTAACCCAACAATGGAAAATCCAGGATGAAATGAAACAATATTATGAAAGAAAAGTTGCTACTCGCCATATAGAGGAGATGCTGAGTCACAGATAGGCACAACAAAAAGACTGTCGCAAATAAGGTTTCGGCCAGCAAGGCCTTCGTCGAAAGTAGATGATACACACACGTAAGACAACACACACACACACACACACACACACACACACACACACACACACACACACACACACACACCGGAAGCCATGATGCAAACCAGTAGGTTTGTTTGACGCAAGGGAGAGCATTATGGAGATGTGAAAAAACCTGAATTGGCAGACACATGAAGATAGTCGCCAACTATCCCACAAAAGTTGAGATAAAGATTGAAGATCCAGTATTATATTTGAGGAATCTAGGAATATACTAGAACCTCTACCTATTGCTACACTAGAGACTGTGAAGATAAGATTAGCACAATTAAAACAGACACACAGATATTTAAGCAATCATTCATTCCACACACCATGTGTGAATGGAATGGGAAGAAACTCTAACGTGTGGTACAATGGGAAGTACCATTTGCCGAGCACTTCACGTTGGCTCGCAGAGTGTACATAGATGCAGAGCAGATTGGAAAAACAAGAATCCTTGGTGCCAGCGTCCGTGAGGTCATTTCCCCAGGTCTGCATGTGTGCTGGTACACAGCAGAAATGAATGTAATAACATTATCAAAGGAAAGATACTTCTCATCATATGGCAGAGATGCTGAGTTGCAGATAGGCACAACAAAAAGACTGTCACAAAAAAGCTTTTGGCCATCAAGGCCACACACTACATTCATAGTGTCCCACCCCAACACACTCATTACTCGTGGAAGACATTCTTACCAAGTCCCGTAAGAGTTCGGGGAAGAAGGTCATGGCCAGTGTTGCCAGAACTATGTACTTATATGGGTATGGTGTCTGTCCTATTGGAAATGTCCAAAAGAACAGACACTATATCCATATAAGTATGTAGTTTTGGCAACACCGGCCACGATCTTCTTCTTCTGTGTGGATGCATACATATTTCCCGAACTCTTACGGGACTTGGTAAGAATGTCTTCCACGAGCAATGAGTGTGTTGGGGTGGGACACTACGAATGTAGTGTGTGGACATACAAGGTGAGAATGTGGGTCTTGTGGGAGGCATGTGCGAGACAGTCCCTGCAGTTGTGCTATCCTCTGTGCCCTTGGTGGCTCAGATGGATATTGTGTCTGCCATGTAAGCAGGAGATCCCGGGTTTGAGTCCTGGTCGGGCACACATTTTCACCCATCCCTGTTGATACATATCAATGCCCGTTAGCAGCTAAAGGTATTAATATTATTCTAATTTCGTTCTGTACGGCTGCAGGTTATCAATGGTGTCTGTTCTTTCGGACATGTCTGAAAGAACAAACACCATATCCATATGAGAATTTTTTGGGTTTTGTTTGAGATATTTTGATAAGATATTCCTATAGGTGTTATAAAAATATTCAGGCATTGCCATTTTGATATTACCCCTTATTAAGTTCCCCTGTGAGCAATCACTACGAGGACGTTCAATGACTGGAAGAGAGGAGCAATAAGTTGTACTCAGTGAAGTCTAAAATGAAATTATGACTTACTTCCATTCAACACCATCACAACCAAGAGAAGTAGTTCTTGCATGACTAAGAGTGGGACAATGTCCCCTGAAATATAGTTTTCTCCTACTGTGGAAGAACCCAGCAGTGTGTGGAATTTGCAGAACACTGTTTTTAATACATCATATGTTAATTTGGTGTGTTTTATTTCTCATTTGAGTGTTGGACTGTATCTTTCACAGAACGTGCCCATTATTTTATACGATACTGAGATGATCATGGTATAGGATTCAAAGTTCAGCTTGTTGTGTGGCCTCCTTCCCTAAATATTGCGAGCGAGTTTAGTGGGTTGCAGAGTGGCTAGGGGGTCATCAGGCCACCATAATCTGGCTCCTACTAACTTTTTTTGTTCTAGTATTTTATGGGTGTTAATGACAATTATTCACCACTATTTTTACTTGTGTTCCTCTTGTTTTTATGAACTTATTTACTTTAAGCCCTGTCGCGTTTGTTTTTTTGTAACTGTTTTAAAGCTTACTGCAGTTTTAATTGATTTTAATCATATTCATCTCCATTTACTTTATGTCAGAGTGCTGACCACTTAGCAGTTCACTGCCCATCATTCTCAGTTTCCAGACTTTCTGTTACTACTACTACTACTACTACTACTACTAATACTACTGCTGCTGCTGCTACAACAGAGAAGGATTTAGCACCGATATCTGATACACAAAAACAAAATTTAATTCTTCCTGAACCAGGATGAATAGTTGTCACCAAGATTTTGGGAAAGAATTGATTTAACATACAACTGATGCTCTTGTTCATCCCTAGATTTTCACAGATAACTCATCACCCAAAATTAATAGCCTGACCCCAACACAGGAACAAGAGTCCAGACTATAATTGAAACAGAAACTGAGCCACTAGGAATCACTTCACCTCTTTTGGGGAAACCTACTTTGCCCGGTGTCAGGTGGAGACAAACTCAAAAGGTAGGGGTCTATTAATCATTGGCAGTTCAAACGTGTGGCGAATGGTGGTACTGCTTAGGAAAATGGTGCAAGGGACACTAGGTGCGCTCAGTGTGTATGCCTGGGTGCCTCGTTCAACATGTTGAAGAGGCTATTCTGGCAGCCATTGAGGGAACAGGATGCAACCAACTGCGGATTGTCGCATATGTTGGAACAAATGATTCCTGTTGTTGGGCTCTGCGGTCTTTCTTGGGTCATTCCAATGACTGGTAGAGAAGATTGAGAAGACCATCCTTGCATGCAAAGTTTCAACAAAACTCACAATTTGCTGCATTGTTCCCAGAACTGATCATGGCCCTCTTGTTCTGAGCTGAGTGGAAGAACTGAACCAGAGACTTTGTAGGTTTTGTGACAAGCTAGGCTGCAACTTCCTGGACCTGCACCTTAGAGTTGAGACCTGTAGGGTCCCCCTAAATAGGTCAGATGAGCACTATGTATCAGAGACTGCCACTCAGGTAGCATACAGGAGATTTTTAGATTATATGACTCTGCATCCAATCCAAATAATGATAGTTGTAGGAAAGCCAGAAGTATTAGACGAAGATCAAAAGAAATGCTTCCCACAGGTGAGGGTATTAAAATCCTAATGGTACATTACTGAAGCATTTGCAATAATAGAGTTTGAAGTGCTGATGAAAAGCAGTAAAGTTTACATAATACAATGGAAATTTGTACTGAAATGCAGTAGGATCTGCAACAAATTGACACATGGTGTAGGGAATGGCTATTGAATCTCAATGTAGACAAGTGTAATGCTTTATCATTTAGCTACAATATAGCAGGTCAGCAACTAGAAGCAGTTAACTCCATAAATTATCTGGGAGTAGGCATTAGGAGTTATTTAAAATGGAATGACCGTATAAAATTAATCGTCGGTAAAGCAGATGCCAGACTGAGATTCATTGGAAGAATCCTAAGGAAATGCAGCCCGAAAAAAAGGAAGTAGGTTACAGTACACTTGTTCGCCCACTGCTTGAGTACTGCCCACCGATGTGGGATCTGTACCAGATGGGGTTGATAGAACAGACAGAGAAGATCCACTGGAGAGCAGCATGCTTTGTTACAGGCTCCTGTAGTAATCACAAAAGCATTACGGAGATGATAGATAAACTCCAGTGGAACACGCTGCAAGAGAGACGCTCAGTAGCTCGGTATGGGCTTTTGTTGAAGTTTCGAGAATGTGCCTTCACCAAGGAGTCAAGCAGTATATTTGCTACCTCCTATGTATATCTTGCAAAGAGACCATGAGGATAAAATCAAAGAGATTAGAGCCCACACAGAGTCATACCAACAATCTTTCTTTCCACGAACAATACGAGACTGGAAAAGAAGGGGGAACCGATACAGGTACTCAAGGTACCCTCCGCCACACACACAGTCAGGTGGTTTGCAGAGTATGGATGTAGATGTAGATGTAGATACTAGATACAGAAAGCTGGTTGAAGCCTGAAATTGATAGCAGTGAGATTTTTGGGGAAAATGTAAGTGTTTATTGAAATGACAGACAAATGGGAAATGGAGGTGGTGTATTTGTTGCAGTAGACAAGAAACTAAAATTCACCAAGGTCGAAATTGAAGCTGCATGTGAAATTGTTTAGACAAGACTCAGTATCAGGGGTGAGCATAAAATGGTAATTGGATCCTTATTGCCCACCTGATTCATCTCCTGATGTAAACAAGAACTTTAGAGAAAACCACAGTTCACTTGTTCGTAAGTTCCCCAATCATACAGTAATAATCAGTGGAGGTTTTAATCATCCAACAATTAATCAGGAAAATTACAGTTTTGTTAATGGCAGATGTGATAAGACATCTTGTGCAACATTACTAAATGCCATCTCTGAAAACTACCTGAAACAGATAGTTAGGAACCCCACTTATGATGGAAATACATTGGATTTAATGGCAACAAACAGACCTGACCTCTTTGAGGAAACTGGTATCAGTGACTATGACATGATTGGGGCAACAATGATTACCAAAGTAGAGTGGACAACTAAAATAAGCAGAAAGTATATATGTTCAATAAACTATATAAAAAATCATTAGAGTCATATCTCAGTGAGGAATTTTAAATTTTCAGCACAGGGCAGGAACATGTAGAGGAACTCTGGTTCAAGTGTAAAAGAATGGTTGACCATACACTCGATAGATATGTACCCAGTAGAACAGTTCATAATGGGAGGGAACCTCCCTGGTACATAGTCATTGTAAAGAAACTTCTAAAGAAACACAGATTACTGTATAATAGGTGTGAAACAAAGTGGATCACTATAGGTAGAGAGAAGCTGAATGAAAAGAGTTTGACTGTCAAGAGAGCAGGGTTTGATGCCTTCAGCGACTACCGTAGCAGAATATAATGTCGTTTGTGGCACCAAAGTTAGTGTCCAGTCCCTAGCGAATGAGACAGGAACTGAGGGTAGCAATGCAAAAGCTGAAATGCTTAACTCCTTTTTCAAATGTTTCTTTACAAAGGAATATCCAGGAGAATTGCCCAAATTTAAACCTCATACCCTGAAAAGATGAATGAAGTGAGTATTAGTGTCAGTGCTGTTGGTAAACAGTGAAATAATTCAAAATGAGCAAAGCTCCAGACCCTGATAGAATCCCTGACAGATTCTATACTGAATTTGCAGCTGACTTAGCCTCTCATCTAACTATCTCTCAAACAAGAAACTTTGTCCAATTCATGGAAAAAGGCACAGGTCACACATGTTTACAAGAAGGATGGTAATGCTGAGTCGCAATAGGCACAGCTAAAAGATTCACACAATTATAGCTTTCGGTCATTAAAGCCTTTGTCAGCAATAGACACACACACACACAAATGCAACTTGCACACATGTCTGCAGTCTCAGATAACTGAAACCACACTCCAGCCAATATGGATTTCAAAAACATCAACCACTTGAAACCTAACTTGCATTTTTCTCTTGAGTGTGGTTTCAGTTACCTGATATTGCAGACGTGTGCAAGTTGTGTGTGTGTGTGTGTGTGTGTGTGTGTGTGTGTGTGTGTGTGTGTGTCTATTGCTGACAAAGGCCTTAATGGCCGAAAACTACAATTGCGTGAATCTTTTTGTTGTGCCTATTGCGACTCAGCATCTCCGCTATATGCTGAGTAGCAACTTTCCTTCTCTAATATTGTTACATTCCATCCTGGATTTTCCATTGCTTGAAGGGTGGTAGAAGTGATCCACAAGACTACCATCCAATATCCTTCACATTGATTTGTTGTAGAATCTTAGAACATATTCTGAGCTCAAACATAATGAGGTACCTTGAAAATAATAACTTCAACACCAACCAGTATGGATTTCAAAAAACTCAGTTACATGAAACCCATCTTGCACTTTTCTCACATGACATCCTGAAAGCTTTGGATCAAGACAACAAGGTGGATGCAGTGTTTCTTGATTTCCCAAAAGCATTTGACTCAGTACCACACCTACACTTATCAAAAGAATGATCACGTATGGTATTTAGTGAAATTTGCGACTGGATTGAGGACTTTTTGCTAGGGAGGACACAGCATGTTATCTTTGATGGAGAGTCATCATCAGACGTAGAAGCAGCTTCGGGTGTGCTGTTCATATTGTTTATCAATGACCTTGCACAGACAATATTAACAGCAAAATCAGACTTTTTGCAGATGGTGCAGTTATCTATGAAGTACTATCTGAGAGAAACTGCATAAATGTTAAGTCAGAGCTTGGTAAAATTTCATCTTGCTTTAAATTTTCAGTAATGCAAAATTTTGCATTTCACAAAACACAAAAATGTGGTATCCTCTGACTATAATATCAATGTGTCACTGCTAAATTTGGCAAATCATACAAATACCTGGGTATAGCACTTTGTGGGGATATAAAATGGAATGATCACATAGGTTCAGTCATGGGCAGAGCAAGTGGTAGACTTTGGTTTATTGGTAGAATACTGGGGAAATGCAATCAGTCTAGTTCTGAAAGGTTCGCAGGAGGGCTTCTGTAAAGTTTGGAAGGTAGGAGATGAGGTACTGGCAGAAGTAAAGCTGAGGGGATGGGGCGTGAGTCGTGCTTGGGTAGCTCAGGCGGTAGAGCACTTGCCCGCGAAAGGCAAAGGTCCCGAGTTCGAGTCTCGGCCCGGCACAAAGTTTTAATCTGCCAGGAAGTTTCATATCAGTGCACACTTCACTGCAGAGTGAAAATCTCATTCTGGAAACATCCCCCAGGCTGTGGCTCAGCCATGTCTCCACGATATCCTTTCTTTCAGAAGTGCTAGTTCTGCAAGGTTCACAGGAGATTTTCTGTAAAGTTTGGAATGTAGGAGACAAGGTACTGGCAGAAGTAAAGCTGTGAGGATGGAGAGTGAGCCGTGCTTGGGTACCTCAGATGGTAGAGCACTTGCCCGCGAAAGGCAATGGTCCCAAGTTTGAGTCTCGGTCCGGCACACAGTTTCAGTCTACAAAAGAGATTCCTTTCAAGTCACTCATGTGACCAGTTACAGAATATTGCTCAGGTGTATGAGACCCGTACCAGATAGGACTAATAGGGGCTATTGAATATGTACAGAGAAGGGCAGCACGGATGGTGTCAGGTGTGTTTAATCCATGGGAGTGTCACAGACATACTGAAGGGACCAAACTTGCAGACTCCTGAAGAAAGACAAAAACTATTCCGAAAAAGTCTAGTAGCAAAGTTTCGAGAGCTGGCTTTAAATGATTACTCTACGGATGAACTAAAACCCTTAAGTATCGTGCACATAGGGATCATGAGGATAGGATTAGAATAATTACTGCATGCACATATGCATTCAAACAATCATTCTTCCAGTGCTCCCTATGTAGTAGAAGTAGAAGTTTACTGTCTCATAACATACCATTTCAAGCCATTGGCTTAAAAGTACAGAAGACTCGTCAAAACACAAAAACTGATTTACAATTTTCCTTATAATACCAGTAATATAATATACAGTACTGAATAATTACTTAATTAAGCAAGGCCAACAGGAACGGGAAACAACTCTTGGATTTCTGTGCCAGTATGGGCTTAGTAATCACAAACTCCTTTTTTAAACATAAGAACATTCACCGGTATACTTAGAAAGGCAGGGGAACCAGATCTGTCATTGACTATATAATAACAGATCAGGAATTAAGGAAGGCTGTGAGGGACACACGTGTATTCAGGGGATTCTTTGATGACACTGATCATTATTTAATCTGCAAATTGGGATTGTGAGGCCGAAAGTGAAGGAGGTCAGGTCCATATGTAGGAGGATAAGAGTGGAGAAACTTCAGGATAAGGAAATCAGGCACAAGTACGTAACAGCGATCTCAGAAAGGTACCAGTTAGTTGAGTGCAGTCAATTACAGTCATTGGAAAAGGAGTGGACAAGGTACAGGTACACAGTACTAGAAGTGGCTAAAGAATGTCTTGGGACAGTAGTGTGTAAAAGTAGGATGAAGCAAACAGCTTGGTGGAATGACACAGTCAAGGCAGCCTGTAAAAGGAAAAAGAAGGCGTATCAAAAGTGGCTACATACTAGAACTCAGCTAGACAGAGAAAGTTATGTTGAAGAAAGAAACAAAGCCAAACAGATAATTGCAGCATCCAAGAAGAAATCTTGGGAAGACTTTGGAAACAGGTTGGAGACTATGGGTCAAGCTGCTGGAAAACCATTCTGGAGTGTAATTAGCAGTCATCAAAAGGAAGGTAAGAAGGAAATGACAAGTATTTTGGACAGGTCAGGAAAACTGCTGGTGAATCCTGTGGATGCCTTGGACAGATGGAGGAAATATTTTGAAGAGTTGCTCAATGTAGGTGAAAATACGAACAGTAATGTTTCAGATTTCGAGGTAGAACGGGATAGGAATGATGATGGAAATGGGATCACATTTGAGGAAGTGGAGAAAATGGTCAGTCGATTGCAGTGCAATGAAGCAGCTGGGGTGGATGAAATTAAGTCGGAACTCATCAAATACAGTGGAATATCAGGTCTTAAATGGCTACACAGGATAATTGAAATGGCCTGGGAGTCGGGACAGGTTCCATCAGACTGGACAAAAGCAGTAATCTCACCAATTTTTAAACATGGAGACAGAAAAGATTGTAACAACTTCAGAGGTATCTCTTTAATCAGCGTTGTGGGTAAAATCTTCTCAGGTATTGTTGAAAGGAAAGTGCGAGTATTAGTTGAGGACCAATTGGATGAAAATCAGTGTGGGTTTAGGCCTCTTAGAGGTTGTCAGGACCAGATCTTTAGCTTACGGGAAAGAATGGAGAAGTGTTATGAGTGGAACAGGGAATTGTATTTATGCTTTATAGGTCTAGAAAAGGCATATGACCGAGTTCCTAGGAGGAAGTTATTGTCTGTTCTACGAGATTATGGACTAGGAGGCAAACTTTTGCAAGCAATTAAAGGTCTTTACATGGATAGTCAGGCAGCAGTTAGAGTTGACGGTAAATTGAGTTCATGGTTCATAGTAGTTTCAGGGTAAGACAAGGCTGCAACCTGTCTCCACTGTTGTTCATATTATTTATGGATCATATGTTGAAAACAATAGACTGGCTGGGCGAGATTAAGATATGTGAACACAAAATAAGCAGTCTTGCATATGCGAATGACTTAGTTGTGATAGCAGATTCGATTGAAAGTTTGCAAAATAATATTTCAGAGCTAGATCAGAAATGTAAGGACTATGGTATGAAGATTAGCATCTCCAAAACGAAAGTAATGTCAGTGGGAAAGAAATATAAATGGATTGAGTGCCAAATAGGAGGAACAAAGTTAGAACAGGTGGACGGTTTCAAGTACTTAGAATGCATATTCTCACAGGATGGCAACATAGTGAAAGAACTGGAAGCAAGGTGTAGCAAAGCTAACGCAGTGAGCGCTCAGCTATGATCCACTCTCTTCTGCAAGAAGCAAGTCAGTACCAAAACTAAGTTATCTGTGCACCGCTCAGTCTTTTGACCAACTTTGATGTATGGGAGCGAAAGCTGGGTAGATTAGGTTACCTTATCAACAAGGTTGAGGTTACGGATATGAAAGTATCTAGGATGATTGCAAGTACTAGTAGATGGGAACAATGGCAGGAGGGTGACCACAACGAGGAAATCAAAGAAAAACTGGGAATGAACTCTATAGATGTAGCAGTCAGGGCGAACAGGCTTAGATGGTGGGGTCATGTTACACGCATGGGAGAAGCAAGGTTACCCAAGAGACTCATGGGTTCAGTAGTAGAGGGTAGGAGGAGTCGGGGCAGACCAAGGAGAAGGTACCTGGATTCGGTTAAGAATGATCTTGAAGTAATAGGTTTAACATCAGAAGAGGCACCAATGTTAGCACTGGATAGGGGATCATGGAGGAATTTGATAAGGGGGCTATGCTCCAGACTGAACACTGAAAGGCATAATCAGTCTTAAATGATGATGATGATGATGATGAGCAATTAATACGTTTTCTTCAAAAGTAACAAACTTTTAAGATTAATAGTCCTAAGTACTTTCTCTCTCCTGCTCAAATTTTCAGGTTGTCATTTATGGATTCTTTTACTGAATAGTAACATTTCTGCACTAGTTTCTCATATAAGGATTTTTTTCAGTGTTTCTAAATTTATGCTGAGCAATTCTCTTCCTTTCACTTTGTTATAAATTTTCATACCCATGTAATGTGGAGTTTGAGCATAGAGTTTTAAATGGTGGGTGGGCACCCTAAAATTATTTTCATTTCTGGTGTTGTAATCATGTTGAAAATGATTTGCTACAAATAAATCAGGGATACTGTCTACAAAGATAATCGGCTCATATATGTATAGTGAGGGAACACTTAGTTTACTCAGATGTTTTAGGAGTGGGCAACATGATTTTCTTCGCCCTACATTGTGCGTATTTCTGATGATGGCTTTCTGAAGTTTTAGTATTCAACACATACGGTCTGAAGTACCCCAAAACATAATTCCATACCTTATTACTGACTCAAAGTAGCTATGATATACTACTTTTCTTATGCCCATACTGGTAGCATTGTACAATATTCTCATTGCATATGCTAGATTATTTAATTTATTGGCTAGGTACTGTATGTGTGATCCCCATGATAGATTTTTATCTAGTTGCATTCCTAGAAATTTCATACAGCTAACTTTCTGCAAATCCTGGTTTTTGTGACTGACCTGAATATCATTTAATTTTGCTTGTTTTCTTTTACATTGCATTAACTGAGTCTTTTCTATGTTTCATTTAAACCTGTTTAAATCAAAATAGGTATCTAAGTTTTCTAAAGTATTTAATACAGTTTGTGGAATTTGTGGCTTTCAGTGATTAAAGATGTGTCATCTGCAAATGAAACTGAGGGACACTCAATATTAAGTGGCAGATCATTTATGTAAAACAAAAATAGAATGGTACCTAAGACGAAACCTTGGGGTAATCCTTGTGAAATGGTTTTCCATTTTGAAGTATAAGTTCCTCTATCTGATTTTATAACCACTCTTTGTCTTCGGTTGGTTGGACAGGATTTAAACCGTTCTAATATTGTGTCCCTAATTCCACACTTTTCAGTTTACAGTGAAGCAAGGAGTGATTCACATTATCAAAGGCCTTTGATAGGTCACAAAAAATTCCTGTGGCATGCAGTGAGTTGTCTAGAGACGAGCTAATTTTATTAACAAAATTATTTATAGCAGATATTGTGGTTTTGCCTTTTTGAAATCCATACCGATTTTTTGGGATTATTTCTAATTTTTCTATGAAATTTTGAATTTGTATGGTGACTATCTTCTCAAATATTTTTGACAGTGATGAAAGAAGAGAGACTGGACAATAGTTTCCCATGTGTTTTTTTGTGCCTTTTTTGAATAGTGGCTTAACTACTGCATACTTCAGTGTTCCTGGAAAATAACCTTCTTGAAGGGACTGGTTAGCTATTGTAGTTAGTGGCTGCACAATTATTTTAGAGACTGTTTTCAACACTTTTGTTGATATCCTATCCCATCCTGCTGATGTTTTACTTTTTAGTGACTATCACATTTTCTATATCTTTTACTGTAGTTTCTGTAAATGTACTGAAAAATTCACCATCACGTTGTACACCATTGAAGAAATTTACTGTGTCTGGATACTCTGCTACATTGACATTAGATTTGTTTACATTTCTAAAGAATTCATTAGCAGTTCCGAAATATGAGCAAGATTTACAACAGTTTTATCCTCTATCTTGATTTTGGAAATGTTGTGGCCTCTACCTGTGGCACCTGTGTCAGCTTTGATCACTGACCATAATGTCTTTCATCTGTTTTCGCTATGCAATATAAATCTATTATTTGCCAGTTCTTTGGCTGCCTTTACAACTTTTTTATAAATATTTTTGTAATCTTTGGTATCAAAATCAGAACTTTTATTATGTTTTAGTTCCCTATATAGTCATCTTTTTTTGCACTCAAGATTTTTATTCCTTCAGTAATCCACTTTACTTTATTTCCTAGTTTTTTATGGTTCGCCCTGATATCTGACCTCATCAGCTCAACAAACATTTTAAAAATCTCTTAGGTACAAAACAGTCTACAACTAAAAATGGAAATGGTCCAAAGACCAATTACGAAGGTGTTTTTATTCATTCTGGGACGAATTCAATGCGAAGCAGCAGTCAGGGAGAAATTGTAAGTGAGATGAGAAACATCATTCTTTCAGCCAAAGCATTGTACACAAACTCAAGACTGGTTTTAAGTGGAATTCTGCACAGAAGGTCAGTAAGCAGTTCTTATATAAGCAATATAAACAGTGCTGTCAGGTAAAAGTGCGACAAACTCGGGACAATATTCGTTGACCCCAACAAATTTTTTAGTGACAACTGCTTAGGAAAGGATGGCGTGCATTTAAACAGACTAGGCTCAATGAATTTCAGTAAAATGGTTACAGACATCTGTAAAATCATCAAGAGCAAGGGAAACTGATACCGTGTGGAGGGGGTGAAAATTGAAAATAAAAAATATCATCCAGGCAGAAATTCCAATATACTAAGGGTAGTAAGTTTTCAGAACTCATGTTTAACTCCAAACCTGATGGTATTTCATCAAAATGTACAATCCCTATCCAACAAAGTAAATGAATTTCAAATTTTGTTGGAAAGTGGCATGGAAAACACCTCTGTATTATGTTTTACTGAACATTGGCTTGACAAAGAGAAACTTCATATGCTATGCATTCCAAATTTTGTATTGGGTAGTTATTTTTGTCGTAAATTGTATAAACATGGTGGTAATTGCATTTCTGTTAAAAATAGCATAAATTTTAAATGTATGCCGTATGTAGAAAAATTATCCATAGAGAAAGATATTGAGGTAAATGGAATTGCAATCACAGACGAAAAAATTGCTGTAATTTGTCTATACAGGCTGCCAACTAGCAATATTAACATTATGTTAAAGAACCTTGAAAATATCTTACACAAGACTACACAAAAAAATAGAAAACACTGACTTTGCAAGTGAGTCTAATCAAAAAACTGCTTTACTGAACCTCTTAGAAACTTTTGATTTAAAGGCTACTATAGAAACGCCAACACACATCACAAAAACCACAGCCACAATCCTTTATCAAATATTTAAAAATGTGCCCTTGAAACATACAACACAAACCCACAATACAAGTTTAGGGGACCACACAGCCCAAGAAATTAGTATAAGATTAGGACAACCACTTAGTTCAACTGAATGTCTAACTACTACATCTAGGAAATATAATGACCGGAATATACATTTCCTTAACTATTTGCGTAAAGAAACTTGGGAAGACATCTATGAATGTGAAAGTACAAATGATAAGTTCAATAAATTCCTAAATAGTTTTACCTATTATTTTGAACTTTGCTTTTCACTCCATAAAAAGACAGTCACAAAAAAGGATCTGAAAATAAAATGGGTCACAACAGGGATACAAATATCTGTGAATAAAAAGAGACTACTTCATGAAATATCTAGACAGCACACCACATCCACAGAATTTGATTCCTATTTTAAGAATTACAAAAAGATTTTAACTAAAGGCATAAAAGAAGCAAAAAAATGGCAAATAGTTCCTTCATAGCAAGTGCACAAAATAAAATGAAAGCCATATGGGAGATTGTAAGGCATGAAACAGGAGTAAAATGGAGAGACTACCATAATATCAAGCTGAATGAAGACATTTCTGTAATATCTGATCCCAGCAGATAGCAAATAATTTTAACTCATGTTTCTCTGAGGCAGCTGAGATTCTGGTGAAGCAAAACTTTCAAAATGCTGTCACTGCAAATCAGATTAAAACTATCCCTAGTAACAAGTCTCTCTTCCTACACCAAACAGATGAACAGGAAATGCTAAATACAATAGGGGACCTAAAATCAAAATTTTCCTCTGGTACTGACAACATACCAGATAATATCATTAAAAAATGTGCACCCTTAGTAGTTAAGCCCATGGTAGACATATGCAATAGTTCACTTTCTCAGGGAATCTTCCCAGAAAGCTAAAAATAGCTAAAGTGAAACCATTGTTCAAAAAGGGGGGAAAAACAGATATAACAAATTATAGGCCAGTCTCTCTGCTATCTGTTTTTTCTAAAATAATTGAAAAAATCTTTTATAAAACACTCTTAGATTTAATTGAAAAACATAAACTTTTCTCAGCTACACAGCATGGTTTCTGAAAATGTAAATCCACTGAGACAGCTATTATCGATTTCTTAAATGAAGCTTTAAATGCATTAGATAAAAAAGAACACATAGCAGCAATATTCTTAGGTCTTTCAAAAGCATTTGACATCATTAACCATGGTCTTTTGCTTATAAAACTAGAAAATGTTGGGGTCCGAGGCCCAGCCTATGAATGGGTAAAGTTATATCTACAAAACAGACACCAAATAGTTGAAGTCTTGTACAAAGAAGGAAAAAATTTAACTCTTTATCAATCAAAAAAACAGTGTGTTAAATACGGTGTGCTGCAGGGTTCCGTACTGGGACCAATCCTGTTCTTGCTGTTTGTAAATGACCTGGAACCATCCAGCCCTAACTATAAGTACATTAAATATGCCGATGATACAATTATACTTATCAAAGGAAAGACCCAAGAAGAGCTCCAAAATGAAATAAAAAACAGCACTACACATGTATCAAAATGGTTCGCAATGAACAACTTAATAATAAACACACATAAAACAAACACTATGAATCTACACACAGTGCAGAATAAACAGCCTTTAACTGCAACCATAGAACTGTTAGGCGAAAGACTTGAAATTGTAAATAGCACCAAATTTTTGGGAGTTTGGATCCAAGATGACCTAAGATGACAGAAACCCGCACAACACCTATGTAGTAAATTAAATACCATTTGTTATAGTATAAAAATTCTTGCTGGATGCACATCTATGCAAGCCATAAAAAAATGTGTACTATGCCCAAGCAGAATGATTACTAAGATATGGTGTAATTTGCTGGAGAAATTCACCACCCAGCAAAAGCTGTTTTATTGCACAAAAAAGAATTATAAGAGCCATGGAAGGCTTAGCCCTCGATCTTCATGCAAACCCTCATTTAAAAAGCTTCATATTCTTCCATTACCATGCCTATATATCCTAGAAACAATAATGTTTATAAGGAAAATCATAGATGAAAATAACAAGATTGCTCCAAAAAACCAAAATATCCATTCATACAACACAAGAAATAATCAAGATTTACATATGCAGTTTTCACATACAACACTAAAACAAAAAGGACCCTTGCAA